>NC_139655.1:5705706-5748206 GCF_951799395.1 Argentina silus | reverse complement strand
ACCTTTGAGTTGTCACAGCATCTTGGAAATGAACCGCAGACTCTGTCACAGTGATTTGCGGTATTATGTTCTCATCCCTGACCTGTGCTCTTTGCGTATGCATTTGGTTTACCACCTGCATTCCCCAAGCTAAAGTTCAGATGAGTAATACGTGCCACCTTGATGTGAATGTTGGAGCTAAAATCTTAAACGAGAAACCTTTCAACCTAGTGTGGTCATAACTCCAACAGAGTACAAACCTGGACATTACATCATCAAATAAATATGTTTTGTGCCATGAAAATCATCGCAGGGAATTACTCTCAATCTAGATGGCACAAAACCAAAGGACCATTAATTTAATACTAGCACAAAACCAAAAATAGTTTAATTTAATACAATCCTATTTAATGTAATAGATATCAAAGGGGACAATATATTATCTTCCTCTAATCATACATCTGATAAAACCATAATTAGATTGCTATTATATTATCATGTCTTAAAAGATTGGAAAGAGGCAACTATAATTTTGAATAACATTTCTAAGATATGTCTAGTATAAAGTTATCCTCCTTTTAGGTTCAAATCGTAAGTATGTTGTCCGTCATCTTATAACGTCTCCCCCTGCTCCTTTATGTTTATGTTTGTCTTTGTTTTATGTTATTCATTTATTGTTTCCTGTTCATTTTTGTGTTCCTCACCTTGTCTCTCGTTTCAGACACTTCACCACCTGCCCTTATGTGTTTCCCGCCTGTGTGATTGTCTACCCCTCGCCGATTGGCTTCACCTGTTCCTCATCTACCCCCTTCCTGGATTATCTGCCTACCCATTGACTGCCTACCTGTGTACCGAACCTTTTTGAAAGTAAAGACTATTCTATTGGATTTAAGTTTTGTCTCCGAGTCGTGCATTTGAGTCCTTTGCCTAAGTACTCCAGTCATTGCAATACGAACTGGCCAAACTATGGTCTCAGCCGGCTCAGCTCTGCGCTTCAATCCCAGGGGAATCAGATTTGTCACCATGACGAGCTACTCACCTCTATCTGCTAGGGGGTGAGTGAGCTGACTGAACGCCACAAGGGTTTCCAGGTTTCCATCGGCAGCCAGATTAGCTACCTCGCCGGCCAGATCCAGTTGCTGGTGGCGCGCCTTGAGACTCTTGTCACTTCTCCTCCTGTCCCAGTGCCAGTTCTAACCCATGATCCAGCTCCTGTCTCTCTTGTTCCTGCTCCAGCACCGCCAGGAGCACCGGCTCCTCATCTCTCCAGACCTGAGCGGTTTTCTGGGAACTCCGGTAACTGTTGGGCATTCCTGGTTCAGTGTGGGCTGCATTTCGAGCTACAGACATCTTCATTCCAGATGGAACATGCCAAGGTGGCCTACGTCATCACCCACGTTACAGGCCGAGCAGAAGCCTGGGCTACGGCCGAGTGGGCCAGGGATTCTCCAGTCTGCAATTCCCTGGAGTCATTGACTTTCGATCACACAACCCCTGGTCAAGAGGCAGCAAGAGCACTCATGAGCAAGAAGTGGGTTTCCGACTATGCCATCGAATTCCGCACCCTGGCAGCAGACAGCGGCTGGAACTCCCTCTCCTTGTTTGACGCTTTTCTCCATGGGCTTTCCGACCCCATCAAGGACCAGTTGGCTCCTCTAGAGCTTCCTCCTGACCTGGATTCCCTTTTCGCTTTGGCCATAAGGATTGACAACCGTCTCCGGGAGAAAGAGAGAGAGAGAGAGATCCAGGGCTGCTGTTACTCCGCCCGGTCTGAGGGGGCAGCCCTCTGCTGATCACTCTTCTTCGTGGAGTCCTCCCCAACGGCTCGTTCTGGTGGCCGACTCACCAGCACCCCCTACTGTCCATGCAGTTGGGAAGAGCCAGGCTCACTCCCGAGGAGCGTCAGCGCGGGCAGATGCATCTACTGTTCTCAGCTGCTCCATTTCACGTCTGTGTGTCCAGTAAGACGAGGCTCATCAGTGAAGAAGAGGGCGCTGGTGAGCCAAACCATTTTTTCTCCCAGTCCCTCTTGTATTCTCACTTCTGCACAGCTAATTACTCCATCCCAGACTCTCAATCATCCTGCAGATGGGAGTTTTATTGATTGGAGGCTAGCTAAGAGACTTTGACTAAATGTTCTTCCCCTGCCCAAGCCATTAGAGGCCAACGCTTTGAGTCACTCAACGCACTCAACCTATTCAGTTAATCATCGCCAATAACCACACTGAATTCTTGAGCTTCCATCTTTTGAACTTCCCTTCACAGTCTCTCATCTCGGGTTGTCCCTGGCTCTCTAAGCATAACCCTCACATAAACTGGTTCACTGGAGAGGTTACGGGTTACCCTCTTATCTTGTCAGCATTTGAGCTTTTACAAGATGCTAAGATCTTTACTAAGCTCCTAGTGGTCATTATGAATATCTTGTTATGCCTTTTGGGCTCACCAATGCTCCAGCTGTGTTCCAGGCTTTGGTGAATGACGTTCTCTGAAACATGTTGAATCAGTTTGTCTTTGTTTACCTGGATGATATCATCATCTTCTCCTCTGACGAGGAAACTCACGTCCAGCACGTCCACCAGGTTCTTTAACGCCTCCTCAACAACCAGCTCTGAAAGCGGAGAAATATGAGTTTCATGCCTCCACCATTGCTTTCCTGGGTTTCACCATCTCAGAGGACAACATTTTGTGTTCCTTACTTTGTCTCTCATTTCAAACACTTCACTAACTGCCGTTGTGTGTTTCCCGCCTGTGTGATTGTCTACCCTGCCTGATTGGCTTCACCTGTTCCTCATCATCCTTTTATTTTTTTATTTTATTATATTATATTATTATTATATATATATAATATTATTATATTTTATTTATTTAGTCTGTGTGTTCCCCTGTCTCTGTGCCAGTTCGTCTTTGTATCTTTGTGTCATACGTCACAGCATTTTCTAGTGATACGTTTTCCTGGTTTTTGATCTCCGACTATGTTTCCGACTTTGCCTTTTGCTTACCCCTTATCGGATTATCTGCCTGCCTTTTTGAACTGCCTACCTGTGTACCGAACCCTGTTTAGCCTACCCCCTTCCTGGATTATCTGCCTACCCATTGACTGCCTACCTGTGTACCGAACCTTTTTGAAAGTAAAGACTATTCTATTGGATTTAAGTTTTTGTCTCTGAGTTGTGCATTTGAGTCCTCCGCCTAAGTACTCCAGTCATTACACATCTAACATTCACTGTTAGAGCTAAATGCTTTGCAGGATGTTGATTTGCTCCTCCCGAGTTAGTATTTCTACCTGAACAAACATTGCTGTGGCAGGACGGGCTCTGTGAGCCTACCCATCAATAACTCACCTTGTCTGTGTCTATCTGAATGCATTTAACAAGCTGCTGAGCCTGGAGCACCCGGAGCGGAATAACTAGATGGCACAGCTTACGAGCAATTATTGCATCTGATGTATAATTTCCCCCCTCTTGTTTTGTTAGCTTTAGAAAATACACTCATCATTTTGTATTTTGACAGGTATTAAATACTGGTCACAGGTGGGGATATGCTAATACACCACAGCAAGGCAGTTTAGTTCTATAAAAGCTGTGTTTGTGGGTCTCCTTTTGGACAATGTAATTGATAAGTCTGGATAGATGAACTGTATCTAACAGAGGTGGTTTGGTGAACTTACTTTAGACAAATGTACTCATTGTTAGTCGCTATGTACAATGTAAAATGTAAAATGTTCTCAGGAACCAGGGATCAGGTTCTCAGGAACCAAAGGCTGAAATGATAACATTGAGGTACAATAATCATTCAAATATTCTGTTAAATGTGAGGACAATCTCGGAAACAGGTTATTGTAAGTGTGTTTGGGAGGATGATTAAAAAAAAAGAGCAGGATAAGAAAGGGGTTAGTTTAGTATGGTAAAGGTGTGGAACTATTATGCAATCTCCTCTACTAAAGACATACCTTGGAAACTATTTTATTGTATGAAGGGTGACTAATTCAATAACTTGAGAAAAATTTAGAAAAATACTCTTATTTCCATTTGGTTAATGTCAATAAACTCTGCTTTGCTTTATCACTGTGCAGCTGTCCCAGGCATGAGATAACTTTTGTGTTTCATTATGGAAAACGTGAATGACCATGTCAAGTCAGCTTCATTTCTGAGGCTGTGATAAAGTGTGCATTCAGGTATGAATAATTAGTTACAGTGCTGTACTTTGTGTGGTGGTGCGCATTGACATACAGTTGGCTCTTGCTAGATTTTACATGGCATGTATAGTCTTGTGGTTGACAGGTGATAGGCACCATTTTTGCTGGGTAAAGAGGGGGGGGGACAGACATCTTCTGACAACATGCTCTGGACAAATAGCCAAAATGCAAGGGTGATTAGTTCAGATTGACATACTGACAAATACATGCAACGCTCTTGTGATCAGAGCTGTTTATTTGTTCTATTCTCGTCATTGCACAATTTTGACTGATTCATGAAAGTTGTCATGTCAATCATGTGAAATACATTCAGTGCCAGAGCCTAAAATTAATGACACGAATTGCGCTCTTTGCTTTGTGAGAACACTGTGTCCATATACAGTAGCCTACTGCTGAAATGCAGGGAATCAACTGAGAAACATTATATCCAAATGTGTAAGGTTTTGGTATAATGAGAGGACCCAGGTACGGTGCATATAAAGGAGGCAGATGAGTAGGCAGCGATACCAAACAAAAGGATTTTTACTAGAAGGTATAGTTGGCAACACAGGATACAAACACAGACTTTACTAGAAAATAAAAGAGAGAGAACAACGTCTCCAAAACAGGACTCATAAATGTTTCAATGGCTTACCTATCTCAGGTGGCCAACACACGGTGAACACACTGTGAAGACTGAGCGGGGAGTGAAGGGAAGTGAGGGTACATAAAGCATCAGTGACAATTATACACAGGTGCATAAGTCCGGGTAATAAGTCCATGATTGGGTGACTGAGTGAGACAGCACAGTGGGCGACTCATAAGCTAGTCTTCACATAATTAATCAGGCGGCAATGTTTGTAAACACACTGTAAACATATCCATCATGCAAAACAATGCCTCCTAGTGGTAGTTTTCAACAGGTGAATGACCTGAAACAAACCCTCACCAGCGGCATCACAAGCCCTCGCAACATCGTTAACGACGGCCTTCTGTATGAAGTGCTAAATAAGGATATTGCTATTTTATGAACAGTCATGTCTTTCAGTACACACTGTGAGAGAGGTTTTGTACACTAACCATGATGTGGGCACAAGGGAAATCCGATTAGGGCATTTATAATGAAAGACATCCTTTTTGAACCGGGAGCCTTAACAGAACTCTTGGGTGAAGCAAAGTCAATAAAGTGGGCCGCATTGTGGGACTACACTTTGCAGGACCAGTTCCACAAGTCAACTTCTGTTTCAACTTCCCTGGCACCCTTTTGATTTAAAGCCCAAGAATAACTGTGTTAAAGGCAATTGGCCACATCGATCTCAAGATACCAGGACATCCATTGTGGAATTAGATGTCGCAGACCGGATGCTGGTCTTTAAAGTGATATGTGGTCAACCGTTTGTCTGAATGTAGACAATCCCTTCATGGATCTAACCATCTAGATACCCATTCAGGATCACATGATTCCACAGAGAGTGAGCTGGGAATATAAACTGTGTTTATGCAGGGTAGGCCTACAGTAATAGCCCAAGGGACAATGCAGAGAGATGTCAAGTTTGTTTTGCAATAAAAAAAAAAAGAACATGAACCACTAGATGATGCTGTCTTTGACTCTCCCAATTAGACCTTCAAATATATCCGTATATTTGGTAATTTATTTACAAAACATCTCGCTTTCTGAATCCAATTGAGAACATACATGGACAATGACTTGTCTATTGACATAACAATATTACTCCAAGCTTAAATGTATTACCATTGTCATGAAATAAATGGTTAAACTGACGTGATCATCCTGACTGTAGCAAAAAAAAGGCACAATTCGCCCAATTCAGTCAATGGGAGGTGAAGTATTGATTGACATTACATTTTGGTATGTACAAGTGATTTGGGGCATGTGGAATCTTGGACCTCATTTAGGACCCCATTCGCTCCCTTTGCTTTTATCTTATACACTACTAAGGTGTGTACATTGTAAACATTTATTTTTTTGCCAAAACAAATCATTTTCTGTTGTTTTGAATGATTATGATAGAGTCTTACTTTTTGAAAGATTGTGGCTTGTTTAATGTTTTCAGTAATGGGGTCTGGCCAGACATATGCGGAATATTGGTAGTTTGAGGGTTTTAAGTGTTAAAAAGAAAAGATAACAGATAACACAAAAAAATAACAAAAGTGAACTGAAAAGCCTTTTTATATTTCCTACCTCTCATTCAAATAAGGATGGAATAATATGCAAAATGCCATGGAAACGGGGAGGTTGTGCATCACAAGCACAGACTACATCTACAACATCAACCAACCACGCCTTCCCTTTTAGCCTGCAATTTTGCATCCCCTTGTTGTTGAAAAAACTACACAGTACACACACTTCACAGCAAACAAAATTTATTGTACAAATATCAAGATATTATTCCAAAAAATGGTTTATGCTTGCATGTCCCTTCAGTTTTATCAATATATTCAGTTATTTATTTATCTATCTATAGAATTCAATTTGGACCCACCATTTCAAGGGCACTGCTTTTCCACTCAGACTCGTGATGGTGGCAGGCATAGCTATTGATGTTAGTCGCATACTCCTCTGGCCCTTTCAAACAGACCAATTTTCTATCTATTTACACCACAGCTATGGCCACATTGATTTCAAATAGGCCTGATAGTATTGTGGCTCATCTTTGATGCATGCAGTGACAGGCACTGATCAACAGCATTGAACCTACTAAATGTGTTTTGTTCTGTTTTGGGGTAGGCAGTGACAACAACCATGTTAGTGATAGTGTATTTCAGATAGGGGATCTCAGCTCAATTTCAATCTTTTAGTCCTTTTAAATCCAAGATCATTCATTACTAAACTGGGTGAAGTAAGTGAATCTAATTGCAAAGAGAATCTAAATCACAATTGAAACTGTGGCTCAAACATAAATGCCCTGCTTCTGCCGGTTTCAGTTGGGGGTTTTTGTCGAAGATTACTCTTTCTCTGACTGCAACAAGTGCAAGTGAAAATACTGAAAAATATGACAATATGAATGAGCTGACTTTAGCTATCAAGTATTTTGGTGTCTCATCCCAGTCTAGGTAGCTTATCATTTGACCGACTTTTCATACAATGACCACACCTAACACAATGGATTCACTGCTGGCAAACAGTAGAACATAGCTGATGTCTTTTCAATACATGTAATTACAGATGTAACAGGGTGGATTTGACTGCTGTGTTTTAGTGTAAATGTTTGGAAATGGAATTGGTCCGAATGATTTTGTTTATTGGTTGCAGATATGACTGAGCAGCACCTCTACTTTAAAATGGCTACCAGTCAGACCAGGGTAGAGAGAGGGAGAGCCAGTCAGACCAGGGTAGAGAGAGGGAGAGCCAGTCAGACCAGGGTAGAGAGAGGGAGAGCCAGGGACAGGTGCTGCTGTCTCCAAATCCATGCGCCAGAATTATTGAACCAAACCTTCCATTCACGGTTGCCAAATTCATGAACAAGTCTCTGTGTTTTCTTATATGTATTAGTAAAAGCGGAGTACAACTCAGTGGCTGTGTTGTCTTGGACACAACCGGCAGGTAACTATTATGTGTATGTGTCTTGTGTGTATATACACAGGCTTGAACATTTTGCACTTAAAACCTTTTCTAATGGTCCTTTGTGTGAGCTCGGTGTGCTTTTACTCTTTAACCAGTTTGCTGTGATCACCTTGAAGTTGTATGTGCCTGTGTCTATTACCTAGTTTACAAATGTGTGGATTTTTACACTCTTATTCAGCTCTGTACTAGACTGTGAATCGTGTCCTATGGTTTGTCTAGATCAGTGACGGGTGGTGCTGTTCAAAATGAGGGTGGACACGTGTTTTAATGAGTATGGCCTTATTACAGCATATTGGACAACTGCATTCATATTCCATTCACCCAGCTCAATGTAACAATAATCGATAGGTTTAGGCTATTGCAAACCCAGCCTGTGCATGATTCTAGAATTTGCCCACCATTTGTTCCAGCAGTTCCCCTCGGATAACAAGACTCATCCCTGTACGTTCTTTTTGCGACCGCTCTTGCCGGCGGAACGGAATTACGATGTGAGGAACCGCAAGCTGCTGGCGGTGAAACTCGCGCTGGAGGAGTGGAGACACTGGTTGAAGGGCGCCACGCACCCATTCATAGTGTGGACGGACCATAAGAACCTGGCATACATCCAAGGGGCCAAGCAGATCAACTTGCGCCAGGCCTGGTGGGCGCTTTTCTTCACTCGCTTTGAATTCACCATCAAGCCCAATGCCCTTTCCCAGCAGTTCGACCCCGTTGGCGTGGAGAAATGGCCCGAGTCCATCCTTCCCAGCACCCTCATCGTGGCCCCAGTCTCTTGTTTAATAGAGAGATGGTGAGAGCGGCCCTGCGCTGTGAACCCGACCCCAGCGGGGACACAAGGCCAATCGCAGGCGTCGCCCTGCTTCAGTCTTCCGTCCTGGGCAGAGGGTGTGGCTTTCCACACAGGATGTTCCCCTCTGTGTCGAGTCCTGGAAGCTGTCCCCATGCTTTGTTGGCCCGTTCAAGATAATCCGCCGGGTCAACCCGATTGGTGTACCGCCTGCAGCTTCCCCCATCCATGCGTGTACACCCCACCTTCCATGTCTCCCTCCTAAAGCCTGTCACCTCCAATCCTTTGGCTCCCCCCCACCCATTTCCTCACCGCGCCTCGTGGGTCAACCCACCTATATGGTCCACCAGATTCTGGCCTGCCGTCGGGTCGGTCGGGGGCTCCAGTTTCTGGTGGACTGGGAGGGTTATGGTCCGGAGGAGCGGACCTGGGTGCCTCGGCATAACATCCTGGACCCGGGTCTCATTGCTGCCTTCCATCGCCTCCACCCTGAGGCGCCAGGTGAAACGGCAGGGGCCATTCGTCGGGGGGGGGGGCACTGTTATGGATGGGGGTCACACTCCCCAGTGCGGTCCCTAGGTGTCTCCCTCCAGCATCCCACTGTGCTGCCTCACTCATGGACTTATCACCTGCACCTGTGTTTAATTGTCACTGATGCTTTATGTACCCTCACTTCCCTTCACTCCCCGCTTAGTCTTCACAGTGTGTTCACCGTTTGTTGGTCGCTTGAGATACGTAAGCCTTTGAATATACGAGTACTGTTTTTGGAGACTGTGTTCTCCCCCTTTTGTTTTCGAGATCGAAATCTGTGTTTCGAGATCTGTGTTTGTATCCTGTTTTGCCTTTCGTTTGGTACCGCTACCTACTCGTCTGCCTCCCTTTATATGCACCGCACCTGGGTTCGCTTATTATACCAAAAGAGTTATCAAGGTGACAGTGACACATTCAGTACCGCCTTGCACACTCTTGCCTGGATCTAGCTGTCAACACACAGTTCACTTTCATAGCAGCCACATACAGCATCATCACATTGCTTGTTCTATAATTCCTTCTCTCATCTACACACTCTTCTCCTCTCACCTTTTCCCTTTGCCTGGAAACAACAGCTGTCTGTAAAACCAGGCACACAAACCTCTCCAATAACTGCTACACAGCATACACCACTGTCACCATATTAACAATAGTTAGAAACTGAGAACTATAGCGTGCAACCTACAACTCCAATCAGTGTTTACAATCACAGAAACAGCAAGCAGTTACACCGGGCAGGCCCCGGTGGCAATAAATTAACAAAATCTTATCTTGAATTGGAAGAGTTGCAGTTGGGTAGGCTTAGCCAGCACGCTAACATAAAAAAGTATTCCTCTGTGAGTCTGGTTGTTTAGTAGGCTAAAATAGCTGGTTCTGCATCCTATTTAAGCAGATAGCTTGGAGTTATGCAGGAGAATAAAGGTAAGAGATACTTGAAACTCTCTAACCTATCAATGCCCTCCTCCACTCCAACTCCCCCTCTTTCTTCTGGAACCTAATTTCTGTAATTAATTTGCATGACCTGCAGTCAATCTGGTTCTTGTTATACTCTGGTCAAGGTATTAGTAAAGCATTAAATCAATTTGCAGCTCTCACTGCAGGAAGGAGAAAGACACAAGGTATGGTACTTACTTGGGCAAATTTGGAATGAATGTGTAACTAAAATATATCTACATTATAATTCTGATGAATATACTAACATTAGAACATTGTTCTAATGTTAGTATTGTTTAGTTGTTACTAAAAACATAAGCATATATTTAATGCTCTGGAAGAAGTGTTTATGCAGGTTGAGGCAACTGCAAATTGCTGTATTAAACATCTATTAGTCTGTAATGGAAAGTCTTGAAACACATTATTTATATTATTATCAGATAACATCAGAACCTCTGCAGTCTCCTCGAAGCTCCTGGTGAGTGACTTTCAGTCTTTTATACTAATCTAACACAGAAAAGGTTCAAAAGAGGAAGGTCGGACATAATCACTGTGAAACATTGTCCTAGCAAAATTTCCAAGCATAAACTGTCCCTCAGCAGAATAGAAATGGAGCTTTAAAGCCCTACAGTCTCACTCAATCAGGAACAAACCACCTTGAAAATATTGCCTTAACAATGAAAAGACACATTTTCAGTATGAGAACATTCTCACAATTCTCTGCATATCAAAATGCAATTCCTTCAACAAGGTGCAAAATACTTAGAGCCTCCAGTTCAAGGTGGTTGGGTATGATGTTTTGT
The DNA here is from genome assembly GCF_951799395.1 of Argentina silus. Classification (NCBI taxonomy): domain Eukaryota; kingdom Metazoa; phylum Chordata; class Actinopteri; order Argentiniformes; family Argentinidae; genus Argentina; species Argentina silus. Next base: position 5,737,413 of record NC_139655.1, on the reverse strand, counting down.
CTTCAGACTTTTTCTTCAAAGTAGGAAATTGTACCAAACGTTTATCTTCAATTACTGGTCCTTTATCTTATTCTTTGCCCTCAATTTCTGTTATATTAAAGAACACACAAACAGGCCATGTTTGGTTTACCTCATCTTTTAAAAAGGGTTTTCAATCTCAAGAGGGGATACCATCTCGGTAGGGTGTGTTGAAATAGCTCTTGAGTGTTTACCTTGCGTGGGAGGCTGATCGCAGACAAGAGATGACCAGGTGACAATGGTAGCGAGCATCACAGATGACCTTTTCATCTGCTCTGTGGAGGACGTTGGTGGTCCATCTCCCCTGTCACTGTGTCTCTCTGTCACCGACACCCCTCTGGCCCCCAGGACAAGGCTCTCAGACCCCTGATGTTAACGGGAAACCCCACTGTTCTCTCCCCCAAAAAGCACAGAAAAGGTCACAGAGGAAGCTCCTCTTCATTGTACCTGACTGTGAGACTAATGTGAAGCTAAAGTCAGGCAGGGTGGGGGCCGGGGTGGGGAACAAGGTGGTCATGAAACATGTATCACTAGCGACACAACAAGAGTTGGATATGTTCCCCTTGCCTCCTGTCTGTTTACAATCTAGAGAGAATGCAACAGTATTCAAAATACGGAATACATTCATAATCTCTTGTAGCCTTGAAGTGAATGGAATGGATACTGTATTCACACTCACAGACAGCAAAACACTGGCACCTGCTGACAGCCATGAGATATCTAATTTCATACTTCATTTCAATGTTAATCTCTTGAGTCATTATTTGCATTATCTTTTACTTTGTGTAAATATGTATCTCTTGCAGGGGATAGAAATATATTTTTCAGCTCCCCCATCAATGTTTCACTGACATTTTCTCCCTCTTTGCATACAGTTCTCATACAGTAAGATAACACACACAGAGAGAGCCTGAGGCCAGGCCATTGGTATGCAGAGTGTGCCTCCTGTTTTAGCAGGGTTATATTTGCTATCTGAAGGATGGGCGCTTCTCTAGCACTGCTTGGGGCAGGATCAGCGGTTGAAGGCAGCAGAGAGGAGGACACCGTCTACGGGCTCTGTGGAGTGGAGGTTGAGTCCCTCTAGTAGCCCAGAGAGCAGTGTGGGGCCGCTGACCTGCCATTCACATAAGCCTCTCTGAGGACGCAGGAGGAATGTAGGTCTATTCTTCCTGCCAGGTTCCCAGCGAGCACACACCTTGCTCCATCCGCAACCAAGCCGATTGATCTGTGTCAGGACACAGGGACCAGCCATTCACATGCACCCGTGTAACTGCTTGCTGCTGTGGTAGAGAAGTGTCTGTGTGTATGTGTGTGTGTGTGTGTGTGTGTGTGTGTGTGTGTGTGTGTGTGTGTGTGTGTGTGTGTGTGTGTGTGTGTGTGTGTGTGTGTGTGTGTGTGTCCGTGTGTGTGTGTCCGTGTGTGTGTGTGTGTCCGTGTGTGTGCGCGCGTGTGTGTGTGTGTGTGTAGTTACATTAGGAAGAAAGATGGTCAAACCCTGTTATAAAGCATACACACAAATGTATTCCGAAAACAGTAGTACTGTACTAACGACTTACCAACCAATGTGTGTTTTACTTTGTTGAAGGGCATAATTTAACAAATCACGTTAAAGAGATGCTACAGGATTCTTGTTATTAATTATATACATACAATTTTGTCTTAAGTTTTGACTGTATGGTTCATGATATCTTTTTTATTTATTATATTTATTAGTTTATTTGTCAGGGAACATGTACAGCATGTCATTGCACCGATTACACAGATTTAGTTAGATACTGTAGCGTATGTTGATCTGTAGTCCCTGGGCAGAAAACAGTCAACATCAATACATCAATACAATACTACATTACAACGCATTATAAACAAATACACATGTACAAATGGGAGTGGGGAAGTGGTGCCCCTCTCTGACCAATCAGGTAATTTCTTGACAATATTTGTCCATTTCGGGGAACCGTTTTTGGCTTTTGAGCTCAAATTTTACAACTAGTGGCTGAAATTATACAGAAATCCTGTTGCATCTCTTTAACATCTTCACCCGCTTTGTTACCGTGCTCTTTGGAAGTACTTCAACAGCACTTCGATTTACAAAACTAACAAGAAAAGTACAGTATCCCACATCGAGTCAAGTCAATTGGGATGTTCTTGATGGGCAAAATGTTGTTTGAAAAGAGCAGGATTTGATTTGTTGCAATCTAACACAGCCTGGTTGCCCATTAAAGAAGCATTTATTTCCCCCCATGTTAGCTTTTGTTATGTATATGAGGTCCATTATGAAGCTGTAGCAAATGTTCGATGAGGGGAGGTAAAGAGTGCAGGGACCTCTGAGGTATTAATATTCCACAGGCATCAAAGATATTTCCCCAGAGGGACCCCTTTAGGCCACACTGTTATTACCCTGTCTCTCTATTATCTCTCGCTGTACTCGATATTAAGACAATAATGGAGGAGACAGGATTATAGGCAGACGACAGGAAAACGCAAAAGCAATTCGCAGAGATGGAGGAGAGAAAAATGCAGAGAGGAGGAAGAATGGGACCAGTGCAAGGTCTTCGGAGATTGAAAGTCTCTTTGTGCTTTTCTTCTCCTCTAAAGCAAATGTTTTGTCGTTATCCTGCTTTCTTTGCCCCACTGGTAGTGGAATTTTAGCACTCACAGTGAGGAGAAAGGTGACGAGCAGTGTTAGTTTACATATCATGGTGCATTTGGACAAGCTGCAAGCTGATGACAAGTCATGTCAAGCATCATATCTCTATCTTACTTCCTTGAAAGTATAGATCTTAATTTGTACCCATTGCAGTGTGTGTGTGACATAGCATACTGACACTCCTCCTGATCCTGACTTAACACATTTGAAATACAAATACAATTTTATTGTAAAAAGGAAAATGTAATATTGGAATAGTTACTCATGTATTGGTTAAATTATTGATTAAAGTTTAGCAACACTCTGAACGACACTCTTTATAACTGTGATGTTTAATGCAACCAAACCATTCATGCAAGCAGACAAGAAATCTGCTATATCAAAACTGTCATCAAATTGCACATTTAAAACAGAGTAATTCACATAAGATTAGACAGTCTGCCAAGTTAACTGAAGCTAAAAAAATATCTAAATGCCGTCTCAAGGCGCAAGCCCTAATATCCCTGCTCTAATTCATGGTTTTGGTTCACTGGTTGGTCCGACTGCCTTTGATGTAACATATTGCACATGGATCCATAATGTTTCACAGTCAATTGATTTCCACATATTCTTCATTCTTCTTCTTCTTATGGGTGATTCGAATGGGCAGTGAATATAGAATGAAACCACGTCATTAGGCTCTTAGCCCACATGCCCTCTACAGCCTCTCTGACATCTGCCTTTGACGTGTCTAAAACCAAACCCAGGTCAGGTCTTTACAACCCACCAATGCCACTGCTGATCAATGGCAAACAACAGGCAGCGTACCCACAGATCTGAGCCTAATGGGAGGCAGTATGAGTGGGAGCAGAGGTGTGCTTTAAAGGCAGGTCAGGTAATGCAGTGAGAGAGACAGCCGCCACAGCCAGAAGAGGTTACATACAGGTTGAGACTCGAGGACGAAGAGAGAATTATTTTTTAATGAGACAAAATGGTGCTCAAGGTTGCTTTTGACTTGCTGACTATTCTGGGAGTCAAGTTGTTTTGCTCTAAATTGACTCACCCTCGCTGTCTGACATAGACTTGAGATTTGTTTTGAAATCCAAAGAAAATCTAACCACATTGTTAATCTGCTTGGGTTCACTGTTGAAGATGAGTCAAATGCACTCAGCTGTAATCAAGGCATGCTTGCAACATAGTACATTCAGTACCCCCTAACCAGTAGCAATTACAGTCAGTCCACACACCACACAAAACAACAAGTGAAAAAGTAACCTTAAAAAAGTATGTACTGTAGCAATGTTCTATGGTCAATTATCAAAATAATTGTGCCTTTTGTTTTTAGGCTCTAAGTGCAATACCATACATGTATATAACAAACAGGATGGCCACAAGTGGAGTCAGGAGCATAACCTTGAGCTAATGGCAGAGCAGAAAAGCACAAGACCTATGTATTAGATCTTATCTAACAAATCAAACAACTCCTATTTCCCCCTCTTCCCTGCTTTCCGCTCTTGAGCATAGACAAGCACAACCCTCAAGGATTATCCAGGTCAATTGGCCTCCTAAGTGCCTGGGCTTTTTTTCTTTTTGTCTTCACATCTCAGTCATAAAGAGAGAGAGAGAGAGAGAGAGAGAGAGAGAGAGAGAGAGAGAGAGAGAGAGAGAGAGAGAGAGAGTAAATGTCTGAGCTTACAAGGCCCAGTGAAAAGCCAAAGGGGCGTTCCTGCCTTCCATTAAGAGTATTAGGCACCTGTCACCGACAACATGCACCTCCGAGTGGCCAAAGCACTCTGGGAGCAGCGGCGAAATTGCTGTGGAAATGCAATCCCTTTCTGCGGCACTTTGACTCGGCGCGACAGGGTCTGTAGAAGGGATTAAGAGGAGTCTATCACTCCATTTCCACCACCACAGGCAGGCAGGAGGAGGAAAGAAAGGAATGGGAGTAGATGAGGGGGTTGGAATATGTTACCTTTCCTCCACTACAGTCAGAAACATATTATTTGGTCGTATGTACAATCACAAATAGGGCACATTGGCAGAGAGGAAATTGTGGGTCATGTTTGGTTAAACAACAAGTTTTGATGTTGTGTCAGGAAAGCTGTGAACTGAAATACATTTACAGCACATTGCACAATCCATCAACGATTTTATCTCAGTTTTCCATTCAACAAATGCTTTATTCAAACATCTACGGGCAGTTTTTCTGCAACACAAGTAATAAATTGCCATTTCATGTCCCCTGCTTCAACTTGTAATTTAACCACGTTTGTCTTGTGTCGTGGTTGTTAGTTGGATGTAGTGTGGATCAACATTATAGCTGCTATGCAGTGAATGCATGGCTGCATTTTTTGCATTATCTCAGCATTATCATACTCATTCCTGAATAAACCATACATTACTTACACTATCATAATCATGGCATAAGTGTAATGTAAAATGTCTAAGGCTTGTTTTGTTGTGGGTTGTGGACTGTCAGGATTCATTCACCTCATGTCTCCTTTTACCCTTCCAGTGTCCAAGTCTCCAATTCCATGTAGCACACAGGTCCTCAGTGGTAGAGCCAAAAAGTGGACCACATGTAGCACTTATCTCCACTGCACAGACACTAAGACCCCTCCCTAATTCCACCTCAAATAGAGGCATGGCCATGAAAACCTGTTTGTTGACCAACCAGAAAATAGAGAATGACAGGACGAGCTCTGTCCTGCATGTGGATGAAGATGGCTTTCACCCAATGTAGGCTAATGTCATTATTACCTCTCAAATACACTGTGCAAAACCCAATTGTTCTGCCCAGGAATGCCAAAAAATTATTCATGGCTGAGGGGCTGTATGACTCAGTGTGAAGGCTCTGACGAGTTACCAAAGCGTTAACAAAGTCTGTTGAGAAATGTACGACTTAGTTTGCCCCCCCAACTCCCCTTTCTCCAATAATATGATTCCAAGAATATGAGTCTTAAATTCTTTCAGGTCCTTTCAGGTCCTTCAACTACCTTTTTCTTTTAATGCATGAGATTTTTTGAGAAACAAAATGACTTTACATGAATGTTATATTGAATAATACACGACAGCAACATAAGCAATCTTGAGCAGGCTTATTTCCATCGAGCTTAAACACACCAACCAGGGTAAGTACTGCAGTGGTAGCAGGCCTATCATGTGTTATCTTGTCTATGCAGATATATCTGTCAGCCAAACAGCAGGTGGGGTCCCAGTTGACCGGGACAAATGCACCCCCCACCGGGTCGGACATGGTAGAATCCACCTCACTGTGTGACATTGGACCCACAACAGGCAGCCCGAGGGTCAGAGGGGTACTCTCTGAGTAATTAATTGTGAGCGATTTATTCCGGGCTCACAGCAGCAAGTAGGTGTAGACCTTTTTGGGAATATCGGAGCTGTTACGCTAAGGCAATCATACTGGCACGGCAAATATCACACAGTTCTGAATCAACACCAGTGACTTGGGAGAGAAACAGTTTGCTTTTAACCTTCCTGACGCCTTCATTTGCCCTAGGGGGCCTGAGAGGGTATGTGGGTGTTTGCCATTGTGTGGTGAGAGTGAGGATTTGACCCCACTGATGGGCTGGACTGAACAAACATAATCTGGCGAAATTGGAATTAATAATGTAGACGGTAATGTATTTACTCAACTCAGATTATGGCTTCAATAAAATATGAAGAGTACAGTGCACCATCAGGATGCTTCACACAGCTTTTCGCTCCAGGCCCCTGAAAAGCCAAATACAAGGAGGAAACTCGAGGTCATAACACCCATTATAGCTGTTTAAATCTGAGTACTCTGTACCGGAGGACCTGATCACCCTCAGTTAAAATGAAAAAATAAGGATACACTAATGTACTTTTGACTAGTAAAATTCAATTTTCATTATATATAAAATATCAGTTAGAATAAGTGAATTGCAGATAGATATCTCATAAATACAGTATGATTTCCAACTGAAACAAACAATTCTGAGAGAGCATTTAAACTGGTGGAAATTCCAATTTCTTCACTTTCTTTTCTATTGGCTTTTTCAGAATGAGGTCCCAAAGTCTATATTTAGACTGTTGATGTATAGAGGATGTTCAGTCAGTTACTTTCACATCGAGTAAGCAGTGGAAATTAAGGATGTGCTGTATCAATGTCAGCAGACAGCTTTCCGATAAGCAACAGACATTGAAATGTTGCCACAGAGTCACTTGCTGATCCTGGAGAGGAGTAGGTGGAAGCGACCAGGAGAAAGACAGAAAAAAACACACACATACAAATGGGCCTCCCTCCCTTTCTCTCTTCCTTTCTCTCTCTGTCTCTCCCTCTCTGTCTCTGTCTCTCCCTCTCTCGCCCGTGAGAAAATTGAGAATTTGTTAAAAGGTCGCAGTAGATCAAAGTCGTGTTGCGTCAGGCTACCTGCCAGGCGGAGGGAGTGCTTACACTTGGCAGACCGGTGAGACAAAGAATGTGCCATCTGCACCCAGATCAATGAACATTAGGGAGAGTCACCTAAAAATGGACCGGGCCTGGGGACATCGCCTTGCCACCAATCACTGTCACATTACACCCCCCCTGGTGTGTTCCACACCCCCTCCCCCTTTCTCCCCCACCCCCTCAGCCTCCCCTGTGGCGGTGGACAGGGCTCTGATCATCTGCTCACTGAAGGTAGAAATACAGATGCATACAACAGAGAGCCATGAGACGAGGGTCTGGAAGTAGGTGTGTGTGTGTTAATGGGAATTGTCACACTCCCAGGGCAACAGGTAAAGTTATCATCAAAATTGATGGTGAAGGGATCCTTCTATCTTGTGTTTGGGCCACTTTCTCCACCGTATGTCAACTGTGTACAAATGGGATCGAGTGAAGAGGAATTATCATCATCAGAGAAAATGTTTCTCTTTGATTTGTGGTGTTATTTCTTTTACCAGCAGAGAGGAGGAGAAGATCAGGTTGTCACAGTCACTACAATGAATGGCAAAGCTTCTCCATTTTGTACACATGTGTTGCACATCGTTCAGCATCCAAGACATGACCAAGAGCTCAGAGTACACACACCTGTGGGGGTTTAATAAAAAAAAGCCAGCAAGCTCAAAATCAATGACTCTTGATGGGAGAATCATGTGATTGGGTCTCCGAAAAGGTCAAATGTCTTAACTGATGACCCAGTGGCATTTCCAATGTCCCTGCAGTGAGCTCAGTGTCTTAATGCCAAATGAAATGGTTGTCGCAAGCACTTGGAATTTGAATGCACCTTTGATGATGAATCTATTCAATTTCAACTATATGTTGACGTTATGAAAATCAACCCCAATCTTTACTTTCACAGCCCATCCTAGCAATAACTGCACTGACAAAGTATGGTAGGATTTATGTTTCTTTTACATGCACTTAATAAATGTTGTTCAGAGTCATAGTCTTTTTTTAATGTTTTGTGTAGCCCGTGACACAATTTATTGAGAATATATATAAACAAAAATGATGTGGTTTCTTTTCATAAATGTAATGCCTTTTCTCAATAACTCTCTGTTTTGTTCCCTGAAGAGAGAAGTCAACTGTATTGTGCATCTCAACCCAGGCATTTGTTACTGTGCCTGAGGTTGCACATCTTTATTCAAACACAGTACTTTTTTTTCTTTCAAACCCATTTCCCTTGAAGCTGTGCCTCGCTGAGGTTACCTTTTCACAATTGTGATGTTCACCTCTTCCCAAAATCTGTTCATCAAGCTGCTTCAGAGGATTCAATCAGTACACCCCCAGGTCAGAGGGACCTCTCAATCAGCCCATCAACATGGAGAGAGAGAGAGAAGGGCAGGCAGGCAGGCAGGCAGGCAGGCAGGCAGACAGACAGACAGACAGACAGACAGACAGACAGACAGACAGACAGACAGACAGACAAGCAGGCAGGCAGACAGGCAGGCAGACAAGCAGGCAGGCAGACAGGAACATAAGAAACTTGAGCAGGTACGTATCTGTGAAACTGCCTTATACAGTATGTACAGTATCACCCCATACCACTTAGAGCTCAATACCGCTTCCACAACGTTAGCTATTACCCAGGTCATGCTCCTCATGAGAGAGCAAGGAGAGAGAGAGAGAATGAAAAACAACAGAATATCCCCTTGGTGGTGATCAGTCTACTTGGTGAGTAGGTACTATATAACCCAGAAGAAATCCACATTCAGGCTGTCTCCTCACTCTCTCCATCCCCCAGTATATCCCTATGTACACCCAGGATTACTTCTGACACTGCCTACTCCTGTTAGAGATCCATGGAGGAAAGGCAAAGCGAGTGAATATTGACCTATTCACTCGCTGTGCTTCAGTAGACTTCTTCTCTCTCTCTCTCTCTCTCTCTCTCTCTCTCTCTCTCTCTCTCTCTCTCTCTCTCTCTCTCTCTCACGTCTCTCCTTCTCTCGCCACCAACTCTGGAGATGCTAGTTAATCCCCCCTCGCTCTGACATTCTGGCCCGTGGTGAATATTTTTCTTTATGATTAATAGACTTGACGCGCTGCACTCCCGGAGCCGCTGCAGGGGTTTGGCCTACCTGCTGAATACCACGGTGGTCTGACAGGGGTAAAGCCAGCAGGCAAGACAGGACTTTCTCCCTGGGAGATCCAGTGTGCTGGGCGGTGTTAGCGCTAAACCCCTAGCATATGGAAGAGCTAAACCTGGATGAGACGCTGCGTTTGGGTGGGATAGATTAGGGGTTAGGGAGATATGGCCAGGGCTGCAAGGAGGAGATACCAAGAAAGTGATTGGGATTTTCCTCTCTCTCTCTCTCTCTCTCTCTCTCTGTCTCTCTCTCTCTCTCTCTCTCTGTCTCTCTCTCTCTCTCTCTCTCTCTCTCTCTCTCTCTCTCTCTCTGCCTCTCTCTCTCTCTCTCTCTCTGTCTCTCTCTCTCTCTCTCTGTCTCTCTCTCTCTCTCTCTCTCTCTCCCTCTTTATCATTCTCATAGGGAGCTGTGGATTGTTAGACTGTGTTGAACTGGTGCTGTCCTCTGAATGAATGTGCTCAGCCAGTCTTTCATTACAAGGAGAGATCAATGTATTGAGTGGATGTATATCTAATAGCAGACTATATTGGTGATGCTATCATTATGGAGTAGGCGACCATAACTGTATCAAGCCTTTCCTCATAATAAGATGTTTGTGAGTGCACAATTTGCAAAATATTAACTATGACTAAGCTTACATCCTATATTTTAGAAGAATAGAACACTTATTACATTTTTGCCTGCACTTATTCCTTTAGAGGCAAGGGAAATGGAGAAAAATAATATATACCTTATCAAACAGTAGATGTGCAATTCCGTGCAATCTTCATTGGTTCTGATATGACATAAAGCCCTCTAATTTACAGCATGCCTAGTATGGCACTCCCAAGTGCTGGAGCACTTCAAGTAATAGAAAAGTGGAGATCAGAGACACTTTTAATAAACTCTTGGGAAAGTCGAAAGCCCTCACAAATTGAATTGGGGAGGTTGGGGTTGTAGAGAATGTGAGCTTGTGGGAGACACAAGTCCTAACTTTAGAGAGCAATTAGCCGTCATTATGATTCTTCCTCTCACTATGGTTAGGGTAATGATTTAATTGCTGGTTGGTAGCCCAACCTATTGAAACACTGATAGATTCAAATAGAGCTGATTGCTCTTATCTAACAATGGCTAGAATGGTTAATTACAGTCAATAATGATTTGTGTTGCATGATTGGTGAGGAGTGGGACTCAAATTCTGCTGTGAGCAGATGTGCTTCCTAAGATTACAAAAAGGCAAAAACCACTGACATGGGGAAATAGCTACTCTTCCCAACACCGACACTAAAACCTAGTTTACAAGCACATAGCTCCAAAGTGCTTTAGAAGCTTGTGCTTCTGTTGAAACATACATTATATGTACTGTACACTCTGTAGCCTGTATCCTAATGATACATCTTCACAATCATCATTGTCTGATACAGCACCAAGACATGCGGCATATCATATCTGCACCAAAAATCATAAATCTTGGCTCAACATTGACAAATTCATTTTATTGTCCATGGAATTGGCACTTCTGCTAAGATCCTGTCATTCAATGTAGCAACAAGCGAGAGGTCACCGTCAATCTCCTGCTCTTCAGCCAGCTTTATCTGGAGATCTCATTCCCTGGGCCAAACCCTGCCGATCGATGGCCTTTGGCTGGATGAAGGAGGGAAGAGGGCATCGGGAGGAGGGGGCGGGGGGGCGGGGGGGCGGGGGTGTTCAGTGTGGGCTGCAGAGTAAACCTAAAGAGCACTGTTAGCTTTATCTCCCCTATCGACAGCAAGCCATGCACCGCAGCTACGCATTTATTTCACTGTACAGTGAGAGTTACTCCTGGTGCACACACCAATAGAGACACCCACACGCATGCACGCACGCACGCATGCACGCACGCACGCACGCACGCACGCACGCACGCACGCACGCACTCACGCACGCACGCACGCACACACACACACACACACACACACACACACACACACTCACACACACACACACACACATACAGTATGCAGACATGCATTGCACTCTTATAAAAGAAAATACACACACACAGACCATCCTTATTCATATGAAAAATACATATAGAGTATTACCAAACAATAATTAAACAAAAGCACCCACATTGTCATTCAGGTGACCTTAGACAGAGGTAGAGCCCATTGAGCTCAGTGTTATCAGTGTTGGCCCAGTATGTGGATCAGGTTGGGTTGTGTACATAAAGTTGTCTGTTGTTTTTCATTTTCTTTCTCTTTTTCTATGATATGGTGTGTGTGTGTGTGTGTGTGTGTGTGTGTGTGTGTGTGTGTGTGTGTGTGTGTGTGTGTGTGTGTGTGTGTGTGCGTGTGGAGAGTCCAAACCCACAGAACCCCCAGCTGATCCCCTCTGATTGGTCAGGACCAGTGATTGACAGGCCGGCCGGCCGGCCTGTCCCAAAGAGACATTGAGTGGAGCAACTGATCCCAGGACAATATCACTCTGGCTTCAAATAAACCTGTTTGTTGACTTTACGAGCAATTGCTTTTGATTATGCTTTTCAGACCATGTACTATAATTTTCTTTGTGCAGGGAACGATAAAGAGAGGGTCTGTCTTCCTCCAACGAGAACATTATTCTATTTTGTCCAAAATGTAAAATAGCTGTCATTGTCATGATGACACATTTTAGGTACACATTTACAGGTATCACAGATGTAACAATGTCTAACTATGTTGTATTTGAAGATAAAGTATTTGCTTTGTAAAATGTAACACATTTTAGGAGCTGGTTACTGATTAATGCATTTATAATTACTATACATTTATATATTATATAAATGTACGAAATGAAGAGATGTCAATCACCAAATAATACAGGAAATTAAATTAGCACCATACCATAGTTAAAACAAAATCTGACCTACACACTAAGAGCATTTTCCAGCACACTCAGTTTTGACCTCTGCTACAGTAGCTTTGTTGGTCAACTCTACTTCAAACAACACATGCTGACCACTGGGCAGGTTCAGTATTCACTCTGTTTGCTACACTCTCAAACAGCCTATAATACTTACTATTAGAGTAGATTTCTTCCATTCATTTACAGTATAGTGGATGAACTTGTGAAATGATAATGAAAATTAGTTTTTTCATGATTATATTAAACTCATGTGCTACCAATTTATCATGGCCATTTAGTACTCTTAAATAAGCTGGAACATTAAGTAAACTTTTTAAAAACAGGCTTTGATCAATCACTTGGTTTACCTCCTGGAGTTGTGTGGGCCAGGGTGCTCTTACATTACTGTCATCTACTGCAATTATATGTTTTATATGCTAGCTATACTGTGTGCAACAACAAACTGTTGCTAGCTTTTCACAAAGTGCAAGTAAATAGTTTGTTATATGGTTAGGGTTACGGTTAGGGTTAGGGTTAGGGTTAGGGTTAGCTGATACTTAAGGTTGTTTTGTGCAAGGTGGTCATCTGAGGTTTTAGGAGTGAGAACTGAGTTATTAAGTTATGCTTTAACACTAGTCTCTTTTTTGGATTAGTGACTTTAAATGAGTAAAGCAGCAGATGCAATGTAAAGGAGATAAAATGTCCTAATTCACATGTCTTTGTGAAACGTGTCTCAATTGATGCAGTAGAACATTTAAAGAGCTCAAAGTAATTATCATGTTTCACTCAGCCACCTGGTCCAACTGATATCTTTTTTTTTGCAATCACTGCTGTTTCGAGTAGTACTATAATGCAGTAGGAGTCCGCAGACAGAAGCTCAGGTTTTCACATCAATACGAACCAGGAATCATTTTCACTCCTCTATACTGTATGCAATAACGTAAATCATAACATTGTGAAACACTGTAAAGTTCCCTTTAAAGTCTGTAAGTTATGTCAGTCAATAAAAAGGAAAGAGAAGTCATCACCCCCAATGATATACTGAAACAATCACATCTACTTTTATTTCACCTATCAAACTTGAAAGGCCTATGTAATGAGAAGGTGCTAAAAGCATGAAATACAGCGACATGAACTAGCAGAAGGGGATTTAGAAATTATTGTTATTGTGGTTTTGGGTAGGTCTATGTAGTAATTGTGAACCATTCATGACATGTTTATACATAATGCTATTACCTGAGGAAATAACGTGTTTTTATTCTGCTGCTTCTGTAATGTAGTTTTCTTATAGTGGCACAATAGATTTCTTATATCTACTCTTCTAGTCTCTGTTTTGTCAAAAAGGTATTTAACTGATTGAGCCTTTTGATAATTTGCTGTAGTGTCAGGGTCATGTTCTCTTAGTTAAAAGTTAGTTTAAAATTCAAGTAGCTTAAACAATATTCTAACCATACAGCAGAGAAACTATGCTTTTATTTTCGATGGTTTGATTTTTTTTTTTGGCAGTTGAACAAAATGTGGATTCAAAATGATTTGCCATCTCCTGATTAAGGAACCCTTTTAGTGAATCAGTTTGTCTTGTTTTCATCTGAATACGTGTTCTCCTTTCAATCATTATATCCTGCTTCACGTTTAGCACTCAAAAGCAGGAAGTAACAGTACTGTATAGTATCATACAACCAACAGGCACGGGAGTGGCTAGAGCACCAACAGTCACTGAGAGTGTGATTTTCTCTGGTCATTCTGATAGGTCTGCCTCACATTGCTTGTACGTCTGGATGATACGTTATAGAGTTAGGATGATGGCATCAAGGGTCGTGTGTGTGTGTGGCTGACGATTGCTACTTTGTCTGCCTGTCTAAAACCTACTGTACATACAGATAAGAAAGATGACTAGCAGCCAGAATCTAGATCCCTATGGAGCTCTGGGCCTTATCCCGTCTCCTAAAAAACTGCCTGAGGGGCCTAATCCTTGACAAACAATCAGCCCACTCAGTTGATGGCTGACATTGATTAATTGAGGGCCTGATACACAAAGCATTTTGCACCAAGTGTAATTTGCACCTGTTGTTTTAGATGCAAGAAAAAACACCACAACAATTGTGGTTATTTCAATTGCTTATTATTAATTAATTAATTATTTCAACTGCTTGCTTTCAATTCCTTCTCTCTCCTTAACCTTCATTTATTTAGCCCGATTTCTATGTTTAATTTCTGTTGGGGGTAAAAACAGCAATGCAATTTGCACCATTGTGTAAACACTTGAATCAGGCCCTTAGTTTTGGTGGATTTGAACGTATCCTTGAAAGTTTTAAGAATAACCTGGAAATATTGAAATATTATAAATAATATATATAATAAAATTGAAATATTGCCCAGTTCTTTGGCAGAGCTGAGTACACAGGGGAAATACAGATGTAATGATAAAGATAAACACTAGGCTACACTACAGCTTTTGTCAAAGTACCATAAAATGTTCCTCTGGACAATCCAAACAAAATTGTTACTGATACACAAAGCATGACTGGGTAGAGACATTCCAGATACTGACCATCATACTGGATTTAAAGGAGCTACAGTTCACATCAAAACTATCCGTAGTGTCCAAAGCAAATATTTATTAATACCTGTTCACTTGACATGTCAGGGTCTTATCTCAATGGTCTGCCAACTTTGAGATGGAAGCTAGGTAGTACTCGAACACAATTTGGAGTCATGGCCACAGGGGACCCATATTTCATGTATAGCTCCTTTAATTATGAAACATCACCATAATATGGACCACTCAATGACATATGCACACGGCAGTCTCAGTTCTCAATCCGTTAGACTCGGTTTATCGTTCTGCTCTGAAGTTCATCTCCAGGGATAGTTTCCGCACCCACCATTGTCTTTTATATCAGTCTGTGGGTTGGGAGTCTTCAAGAAGGGCCTATCATTGGTTTTGATTTGTTTATAAAGCAGTTATTTTAAAACTCCCATTTTACCTCATCATTGCTTTTATGACAGACATGCATTCTTTAGTACTAGACCAGGTTCCAAGCTTGGCTAACCCTTAAAGTTCCACATGTTTCATCTAAGCTGGGTAAATTGGCCTTTAGTTTTTGAGCCCCGAATACCTGAAATAACCTTCAAAACATACTCAAACTAGATTATCTTGTGATTAACCAGTCATCCCAACAGAGGTCCACGGGCGCGATGTGACACTTACAATAATAATAATAATAATAATAATAATAATAATAATAATAATAATAATAATGACCAAGGTGGGTAAAATAAAATAGATCCACTTGTAGGGAGATGGACAAATTCCCCCCAATTACAGACATTTGGAACACCTTTATGCATAACTTGATTGTAATTTGCACCATTTCTGTAGAACGACTCATATATTGTCATTTTCGTTTCCTAACAGGTCACCTCTAATGATTTTGTTGGCAGCTCATTCAAACCCAGAACTTCATTAAACTAAATAGGTGCTTTTTTTGCATCAATGATATGAACTTTCTCTTGTCCTATTTGCACACCGTTTCACATCCTGTATGCCAAAAGTGTTAGGGCTCCCTGATTATCACCCACCTCACACCTGACAGCGTCATTATCTGCTGGCACTGGCTTGATGGCTGCCAGAAAGGCCCTTTTAAAGCCTCTGGGGTAACTGTAGTACAGTAGGTAGCATTTAATGAACAATGTTCAAAAAATATTAAGAAATATTGAGGCTGCAGCAGTGAAGAAAGGGTTCTTCCTGGAAAGGTATGATTGTAATTACCATTAGTGCTGCCAATAGTGCAAAGTCTGGAAAGTGTACACACAGTATTTGTGGTAGCTGATTAACTGAAGAACACTTGTAAGTTGTATTTGCTAATACTTCATATAACACACTGTGCCAACATATTTTTTTTCTTTCTTACAGGGGAGGTTTGTGGCTTGGTTCTGTTGATTGATTTAAATAACTGACATGTATTTCACAATTATGAATAAAAAATGTATTCTTTCCTGTAGTTCACTACACTATAAATTATATGGCAATGATGCATAGTTTATCTATCCAAACCAGATTCCAGGCACACTATCTCCTCTATAGAGTATATTGAACATAGAAGAATGCTCTTGCAGGCTGCAGATCTTTGTTGTTACAGTTGAAACACTATACCACCTAAACCTGGGGAGCCTTAAAATGTATTTAAAATGTTCCCAAAAATTGTTTTGTCACTAAAGAACATTAGACGGTTTAATGTCAAGACTGAATACTCAGGCATTTTAGTATTCATTGATTTCTCAGATTTCAATCCTCTCACATGACGGAGATTATAACAAAGACTGGCTTTGCCTCTCTTCAGAATGGATGGTATCTGTCACAAGGAAAGTCTGATTAACTCATTAAAAAGTACTGCATGTATAATTGATGCACAAGTATGCAAATGTTATTACATTTTCATATCCTTTTCCAAGAAGAATTAAATACATCATATTGAAACTTTAATTATTTACAAGCGTAAAGATGTAGTTTCACTGAGTGTGAAGGAGACAAAAAAGGATATGGCTTTTTGAATAGATTTAAATCTATTTAATTGTTTCAGGCGAGGTTGAAAATCAATCTTACTATGGAATTAATGGGTGATCAAAAACTTTGACTTTTGGACAAGCAGAGAGGCAATGTAAAAATAAATAATCGTAAGGTCATTTCAAAAAGCCACTAAATGTATGCACCGGTTTGTGCATACTGTATGTTTCTCATAAACTGAAATCTCTCCATTTCAGTCATTGCAACGATTTGTTCTCACTAATCAAGTCATAATAGGCACAACATTGACCTGTGTTACACTTGATATGGCATGAGAGGTATATACACCAAATTACTGTATAACCTCAGTCTTTGACAACTGCACAAGAAAAACTCCACTGTTCTCCAACTTTAAACATGGAAAAAAATATATTAGGGACAATAGTACAAGTCTACTTCTGAACTGCGTGGCAAAAGAAGGAATGACGACATGGTGGGCTATTGATGAATATACAGTATGTGGTGAATATATGTGAATATATGTGAATATATGTGAATATATGTGGTAACATCTCACCGGCATTAGCTGGGTTAATGTTTCATATATATGGCGTTCCTTTTAAAATTGTGTTCATTATAAGAAGTCTGGGTCTGGGTGGGTGGGTGGGTGGGTGGGCCCATAAGCCCCCCTTCTCACATCAGCTTTTATCCCTGGTGCTGATGTGCAGTGTTTAGGAAGTGAATGCGGGAGTGTCTGCTCTAATAGAGTTCAGACTCTGACAGCTGAGCGTGCACAATGTGTGCGCGAGCGAGATACGGGGGCCTCTCAAGCAGAGTGCTCCAACACCTGTGGTCCCAGACACTTTCTCTCCATCGCTTTCTTTGACCCACCCATCTTGGTCATAAGCCTTGAATAATCTTAAAATCATGTATTCTCTCTCTCTCTCTCTCTCTCTCTCTCTCTCTCTCTCTCTCGCTCTCTCTCTCTCTTGCTCTCTCTGTTTTTCTCTTTCACACTCATTCCCCCCCTCTCTCCCCCCCTCTCTCTCTCTCTCTTGCTCTCTCTGTTTTTCTCTTTCACATTCATTCCCCCCCTTCCCTCTTTCCATAAGAGTTTATACGTGCTGTTTGATGTGCTGCAGATGTAAATGAGAGGTGAACTTTAACCTCCTGCCTATTGATCAGAGATGGAGACCCATAGGCTATAGTGGTTGTTCTCCCCAGGGAGATAGGGACTTCATCTTCAGGGATTCTATCAGGACACCATCAGGTCCATGTCTGAAGTAAATGGGTTGTGACTGTAGTCAGGATATCATAAATGCCCTAAAGCGCTGCTTTAGCTGCTGTTAAGTTGCCAAAGGTCCCTTTGTGTATACCTCTGCGTATGGCTTTGTTCAATGAATAACACCCATCAATGTGAATGACCATCATAGCTATGTATGTTGATTACTTTGAATTGTTTTTATAATTTGTGTTACATAATAATGAGAAGCCTTCAACAGCTCTCCATTAAGGTGATTTGAATGTACTCTACAACATCAGAGACATCAAGCGCTGTGAGAGCTTTGGAAAAGTCCACCAATACTTCTACAAGAAATAACCATGACAACAAGATGACTAGCAGGGATAATATGATATAGCAGATTAAATTAGAGGTATGTGATTAGATTTGATTAGAATAGATGTGATTACATTAGACTAGATTACATTTATGACATTATGAGCTCTCAATGGGCAAGCAAACTATTTCAAGACGTTCAATATGGTGGCATGATATCCCGACTACCCATTTACCTACCAGAAATACATTTTTTAAATGTATTTATTTATTATTTTATTGTATTGTTAGTATTTTTTTAGGACAATGTAGTGCATTGACATAAAGCTGTTGCCTTGTACACATAAGACCCCATTCCCTTCTACCCATGCTCTCTAACACAACCCTGTGCTCTCAGATCAGACAGGGGAAGAGAAATGGGACACAAGGCGTGGAGGATACTGAACAGAACTTGACCATTTACAGAATCTCACTCCTCTCACAGCAAATGATGAGGACCTTGGATCAAATTTACTGCATGTATCCATCTGAAGTCATTACAATCTTTCTCTGCATCAACGCTTCAGGATCGGATTCCCACGTTTCTGTGGGTCACTTGTGTGTCTCTGTGCCGACGCTGTTCACGCTTGAAGGAGCAGCGTAGCCGGGCCTCCCACAGACCAGCCTCACCTGTACATGTTACCAGCCGGAAATTGCATCGCACCCACTCAAGGAAGTAAGCAATAAGAATCCCCTATTCCCAGGAGGAAAGGAGAGGATGATATGACGCGTGTAGGAGCTCTAGTTATAAATAGATATCCGGCTAAAACCAGTGAACAATGGTGTCGTGTGTATGTACAGTTACAGTAGGGTCGTAAATTCTCGTAGATTAATTATTATGCGTGTCTGGCGGCAATAATGGGCTAGAGACCAAACTACTGTAAGCACGCAATAACAGGTTTAGGAAACACAGAAGCACACTTGTTGTTTTTTGCACAAAATCAAGTGGGCCACTTGCAACGTCGCAAGCATGTTGGCGGCTAAATTCCCGTAAATTCCTCAGGCTACTAAATTGTGGTAACGGGCCGAGTATAAACCACTGCCCTGGTAACAATTTATTCCACTTGCAATGAAGATAAAGACTTGAGATTAGTTAACCCGAGTATGTTGCGGTGTTTGCCCAGTAGACGTCAAGAAAGCTGTCCGAGTATAACTATTTAGCCTTACGCTAAATAGTTATTAGTACCAAATTGTTGTCATGCCGTCTGTTTTTTTACAGAAAGAGGAAGCGAGAATCGGAACGGACACCCGTATTTATTTTCTGACATTATTGACAGGCAACAGAGGGGGAACATGTGGGAAATTCACCTTAATCAACTTGTAAGGGGATAATGATTAGCCTATGTCTAAGTGTGAATAAATGTCAATAAAGGTTTCTTAACCCATTAAACAAGCAAAGATTTATTGGAGGAATTTACAGTATAGGAGTAGGGAAATAAAACGTGTAGACGTGCTCTTAAACCTGGAATTACTCCGTCTTTTACTCGGTGAACTTATTCATCTGCCAACACTTGTAACTTATACGCAGTAGGGTAATAAACCAAGGAAGTTACAGCAAAATGCCGACGTTGCAAGTGGCCCAAGTCTGTTTTCATGCTACTTAAACTTTTGATCATATACAGTAGTTAGTTTGGTCTTCAGCTCTTTCATATGGCAAAACATACAGTGTTTCATATTACTTGATTCGGCTCTATAATTTATTGGTATTATAATTTCACTTGTTTAGAACAAAGTATGTGCACACTGTGATATGAATATTTTCATAATTCAGCACATTATATCTTTATAGACAAATTGTAGCCATGGTAGCACATAAGGAATGTATTTGTCCTTTGTTGTGACTATGACTCATCCAACAATGGAATCATACTCTTCTCTTTGAACTACGATCATGGAAACCATCTCAGTAGACAAGAAGATACATTTTTAACAGTACCTCACGCCAGTGTATGACAAGGTGATATCAAGCCTGACCCTCCTTATAACCAGACGGACTGTATCTCCTGGATGCTAGCTAGACGTGTCCAACAAACATGTCTATTAGTAGGAGGGGTGACGTGTGTGGAGCTTGGCTCTCCGCCAGGCCTAAATTGCCGCCTGTGAGTGTCTTCTTGCCATATGGGTTTTGCTGTAGCGAGCTGAATGGGACCCTGTGCAGGTTAAGATGTGTCAGATTTAACTGGGGATTAATTGGTACTGGGAATGGACCGTGCCATCTGTGCAATCAGTCTGTTCTTTCTGTGCAAGCCCCTCCTACCCCACCCTATCCTGCCCCCACCTCCTCTTCTCTGAGAGAGCAGTGGTTTGTTCCATAGAGACATGGGGGGGGGGGGGGGGGGTAGGAACGATGGTTTGGGGGAGGGGTGGTTCATCAATGCCATCCCTGTGCACCGAACACAGGATGAAGAGTGTGCCAGTAATAGGCCATTGAAAAAACTCAAATTGATTATCTGGGATCAACGTTTTTGTATATGCTTTTCTCTCCCTCTCCCTCTTTCTTTTCTCTCCCTCTCCCTCTTTCTTTTCTCTCCCTCTCCCTCTTTCTTTTCTCTACCCCTATTCTCTATGTCTTGCGTCTTCTCTCCTCATGCAATCCCCTCATTCAAAGCATGTTATAAAGGGCTGGCCATGACACTTTTCAATGCAAAATCCAACCCAGCCACTTTCTTTGTAGGCAAAAAAAGAATGAGATTGCTTTGAATGTTAATATTCAAAAGGAAACCTTTCAATGTGAGGTAATTTATCAAGCAGAGAAAGCAGCCTGGAATTTAATCCCCTTCCGTCAATTTGATACCTTGTGTTAAATCTACATCTCTATGCCACAAATATTCACAGCACAAATTTCGGATTCTCAGACTATTACTGCACACATCATATTAGTATCACTATGGTTCTCACAAAAGTCTTTCCACACTTTTAGAGGGATCATTTTCAAAATGTTGATTGTTTGGTTAAAAAGACATAAAACATTTGTGGCTGGAACATTATTCCTGTGTAATGTATTTGACAACCATCCAAGGGTTTTTGTTCTTTTGTTGTTTCCACTTTTTTATTCACCCACTGTTTGTTTAAATGTGCACACCTGTAAAAGCTGGCACAGCTCTCCTCAGGTATAATTACAGCCTAGACACCCAAATGAAAATCATTGTTTTCCTTCCTCAAATAATTACCTGTAGTCCTGGCTCCCTGGAAGAGTGAAATAATCAAATAGAACTAGGAGAGAGGAGGGGTCACAAGGGCTCAAGGAGACAAGTGCTTTGGGTGTCACAAGGACACTCACTTGATTTAAAGATCACTTCTAATACAAATATAAAATGGAGATAACCCTCAAGCTAATAGAGATAACATTTGGTAAGATAAAACTAAGAATGCGTAATACAGTACTACAGCACTAAAGCATGTCTATTCATTGTTGTTATAGAGCTGAATGTGATCCTGGAGCACATGACTAGGGTAAGCAGAGAGGTGATCTGAGGATAGCCCTTCTGTAGCAGCTGTTTATCTGCTAAGTCATATGAGGCTAAGAAGGTATCATCACCTCTATGAACAAGCCTGGCTGTAGACATTTTACAAGCTAGTTTAAGTAATTGGGCCGTTGCAGTCTCTCTGACAATTTATTTTCAATCCAATCAAAGTTAAAATCAGCATTTAGATTCAGGGTTCCATATGAGGTAAGGTATGGCTGTTGAAAACAGACCATAAGATATGCAATGCCTCTCCTCCACCTATGCAGTTTATGGCCTTGGGGGGGGTTATACAATTAAAAGGAGATCATGACATATATGAGAATGCAAAGCATCTAGTCAATAAGGCATGTAAACTGTGGGCTCTTTGAAAATGTTATTGATTGGTGAATTATTTAAATCCAGTCCTGATGGGGAGTCTCATTACCTAACAATATGGGTTTTCTGCAACACACAATCTCTGTGAATACATTAAAAGGCAAGCCGGGCTGCGTTTATCAATGCGTATGCTCTATTA
Organism: Argentina silus; assembly: GCF_951799395.1. Lineage (NCBI taxonomy): Eukaryota > Metazoa > Chordata > Actinopteri > Argentiniformes > Argentinidae > Argentina > Argentina silus. Next base: position 5,715,288 of record NC_139655.1, on the reverse strand, counting down.
GCTACTGTTGACTGAAGTGCCTGACTACCTTGTCGGCAAAGAAAGGAGCAAATCAACAAATGAAAGCACGATGGACAAAAGACCCACAAGGTCTAAAAATCTAAATGCATCCACACACACACCTGAAAGTGTCCTTAGCTAATCAGGGCAACGTACGCCAGCATTTTGTCAAATGAGACAAACCTGTTGCAGGTTTATTTTCACGGAATAAGTGAGTGATTTGCCAACAGTGGGTATAGACACCCTTCTTGAGGTGAAGGAGGAAGAGAAGGATGGAGGTCTAGTGTTCATTCTTCCTACTCATTCTTCTTCTGGTGTATTGTGTGCAGTAGAACGTTAGACAGGAGAAAACGTGCCTTGAAAGCGCTGCCTCTGTTTTAAAATCTCAAATGTCAACCCGGGCACCCTTTTTTGTAATGTCAGGGTTACAGGTGGAGGAGAAAATCTTTGAGTTTGTCATGTCTTCTCTGTTTTCATCTTCCTATTATCTGCGGGGGTCAAAGGTCACCTCCTCTTGATAGGTGCAGGAAAATTCCAAATGACAGGGGCAGTAATGACACGGCTGGCTATGGCAACCTGGCACGCAGACAGGAAGATGAAATTGCCGGAACAATTAACTTTTAATATCAACAATATGCCAAAAGCAAAACGAGCGGCAAAGGATCTATATTCTCTCTCTCTCTCTCTCTCTCTCTCAACTACTGTTATCTCTACTCTATCTTCCATGTGCATGCCATGTCCTCCCCCCTCTCCTTTTTCTTTGACACGACGTTCTTTCACTTACTATAGCCTTTCTTCCTCCCTCCATCTCTCTCTCTCCCTCTCTCTCTCTCTCTCTCACACTCACTCACTTACACACACACACACACATACACACACACACACACACACACACACACAAATACACTTTACACTTGAAGGAGTCAGGCAGCTCCCCTGGTCATGATTGAGTCTTTTATTGGACTCACATTGCTTGAGCACTCTATTTCTATCATTGTGTAGCCAGCCCATCTGTGGTAATGCTTATGAGTTGTCATCTTAAAGATGCGCTCTAATCCTGTTTGAAGAGACTGAATAACGGAGGGGCACAAGGGCACCCAGGCCACTAAAAACATTATGTTCACTACTACATACACAGATTACATAGAGGGCTTTAGTGTTTTTACAGAGATCAATGGGTCAATGTGAATATAGTTTCAATACCAGTCTTTACCCATGTTGAATGTATTTCCTCATGGGGGGTACATGGTTGTTACTGGGGTTGTGTGTTTTGACATGTTGGGCATTGCACACTCTGTTTCATTATTTGGTGTGTGTGAATGTGTGTGTGAATGTGTGTATGTGTGTATGTGCGTGTGCGTGTGCGTGTGCGTGTGTGTGTGTGTGTATGCCTGCTTGCCGGGGTGTGTGTTTGTGTGTGTGTTTGTGTGCATCTGTGCAGCTGTGAGTATGTGTGTGTCTGTGTGTGCGTACATGGTAATAGCCAGACAGTGTGTAATGAGAGGCTGAACAGTGCAGTGTATTAACATGAGCCCGCTCTCTCCACTGAGGGGGCAGTCTGCCCCCCTTGGAAGTCTAAACGCCTAGGCGAGGGACTGGAGCCAGGAGACAGAGGGGGGCTCAGACTGATTGCTATTCAGCCTGGCAAAAAGCTGGGCTCCCCAAAGCCCGCTTTTCACAAACGGCCTATGTGTTCTTTCAGAAATAGCTTATGATGCTTCGTGTAGGAAATTGAAAAAGTACTGTAATCCCTCTACGCCCCTCTCTGGGTCTTTAAATGCACACTCTTGTATGTTCTCACACACACACACACACACAGACACACAGACACACACACACACACACACACACACACACAAATACACATTCATACACAGTGAATTCAAAAGCGATTATATTATGGACTAATCCCCTCCTTCTCATCAAACACGCACACACACACTCCTGTGGGCATATGAGTCAGTCAGGAGATCGTGGTGCAAGATGACCAGCCAGTTAGGTGCAGAGAGATGTAAATCTCCCTCATCCTTGCCTTGAAAGAGAGCAGGAGCAGGAAAAACCTCCTGCCTCGACCCCCCTTATCCTCCAACCACAATTCCCTGATCCGTCTGTTTGGCAGGCTCATAACAAGAGGAATGAATTCCAAATCATCCTCACTCCTTGTCCATTCCACTGCCCAGCCTTGTTTCAGGCTCCAACTTGCAAAGCGCCCCAGAGTGGCGTTTGGAACACTAATCCATGTCGATGGACTCGTTTAGTCCTCCTGCCCGCAGAGAGTGACTACAGGAACGAGCCAGCTATCACTTACCCCCACCTGTCATATTAAACACTGACAAATGGCATGTGTTAAGAATTCAAACGGCTCACCTCTTCCAGACCATCACTTTGAATGGAGGCAGAGCATTCTTCACTCTAATCGTGACAAGCTGCTTTCCTGGCTTGCTACTCTGGTTAAGGTTGGGTAATTCTCATGGTACTGTATGCCAATTTAGGTAAGTCAGAGGTGATTCCAAGTTGTTGAGCCAGACACTGCATAGCATAAAGAAGTGCATTTATTAATCTAATAGTGGACTTTACAAACTATTTTTGGCAATTACAGAGACAAAGCAAAACAAATCCACAGGCACATCAACATAAACATTAAATTCTACTCAACATATTTGAGAGATTTTTTTTCCAGATGTCTTGATACAGTATGAAGACAACATATTTTCCTCTTCTCCCTACCTCCTCTCAGTGTCAACATGTATGCAAATTGTTATGTTGCACGGGGAATGAATTACCATGAATATTCAGATAAATCCCATATTTTCGGAGAGGAAAGCACCCAGCCATGCATGCATGTATGATGACTTGGCACCATATAGTCACTATAGCACAGCACATGCATATCCTGTCAAGCCTGAATGGGAAGGTCAAGATTTCATTTGTTAGGCATAGCTACACCATCCTACACCCTCCACCCACACACAAACACACACACACACACACACACACACACACACACACACACACACCTCGCACATGTCAGACTGTAGTGTGTCAGAGTACGCTTGGCTCAGCACAAGTCCCCAGGAATCATAATCAAAATCCATCATCTATACATCGGGGGCAAGGGAGCGAGAAAAGAGCGGGTGACAGGAGAGCTGACAGAAATCCTTATTCCAGAAATGTTCCTCAATTTTCTGTTTACGTATGCACTGCTCGAGAGGGCTGGAGAACTTCCCTTTAGGCTTTTGTGTAAAAATACAAATACAAAAAAGGATACCACATATGCAATCTCACTGAAGGGTTCTCATTTAATTTGGGGTTATATTCAAGCCTATTTCCCATTCATGACAATAATAATAACACCGCGCTTTTTTGGTGTGTCATGCTCATGTTTTGAAATTGCTTGTGATTTGAGGTATTTTTGAGGTGGGATTGTAGTGGTCCACTCTAGATGATTTGTAGCATAGTAGTGTCATGGCATCACAGACAGTGGTGTAATATGGAGCAGTGTGTGATGTGTGTGTTGGGGTGGCATGTATGGTTTTGTGGGTTGGTGAGGTGTCTGCAAGGTTGTGTTTAAAATAGTGAGGTGGCTTTTGTGTCTGTGCTACTGGGCAAAGTGAGGCAAAGTGAGGCAAAGTGAGTCTAAAGATTGTTCTTCTTAAGGCAGCTCATGAAATTTGGTGTGCCAGGCGGGAATGACTTCTACGATCGCGAGTGTCCTCACCTTCTCAATCACAGTGTGGTACAGTGTGGCAATACAACTGCCTATGACAAGAAGCAGCTGGAGTGGTGCGCACAGCCTCCAAGGTCATTGGTCCCCATCTGGCTTCTGTTGCATCCACTGTGTGCCACACGCACCATAAGGCCTTGAAGACTTTATCCATTCCCTTTACTTTAGGCTTTAGACCATTCCCACCCAGCCAACGGCTTCTTTGAAGTGCTCCCCTCAGGGAAGAAGGCTGTGTGCTCTACGAACTCAACCCAACTTCGCCCCATGAACTTAACTTAACATCATGCTCTAGCATTTAGCACTGACCACGTTTTATGGCCTGACCAAGTACTATTTATTTCTGATTCCGTCTACTTTCTGTATTGTGCATTGTATTTTTCTATCATATTTGTTTACCTTTTCTAAGTGTATGAGTATGGATGTTATTGTCTGGAATTGGCTTCTGTATTACATGTGCGCTGCACCAAAGCAAATTCCTGACAATCTGTAATTGGTATGGCAATAACGTATTGAATCTTGAACCTTGAATGACCCCCCCCCCCCGCCCCCCATCGCCACACGCCCCCCGCCCCCCAGCCCCCACCCCCCGTGATTGAGCTAGCTCAGTGCCCACGGCCTCCCCCTGGCCAGGCCTGTGTGGGGGTGGGGGGCCCTTGCTGTATAATCACTCGGCTCTGGTGGGTGGAGAGAGGCAGGCAGCCTCACTGTGAGCACAACCTCTCAGAGTATAGCCCAGCCTTGCCCAGTCTCTGATTACTGCCTAAAGAGAGGGGGTGGTGGGGGCACACACACACATGCTCACACACATACAGACTCAAACACACACACACACACACACACACACACACACACACACACACACACACACACACACACACACACAGTCCATAGGGGAACATACTGCTCACTCTCTGTTTCATGTGTTATCAGATATATGTAAGTCAGTTTGAGGGAAAACATGAAACATCTAAATCCACAGACGTAGTCCTATCCACAGTATAGTGTAGTGTGGCCCAGTGCACTTATCTTCCTAATAGCTCCTATAATAGTCTATTTCTGTTGAAAACCGTACTGAGTACAATGATTGTATGCAGTTTGTATCTAAATGAAACATTGTTTTGATTGTTTCTATCTGTAAAATTAGGAAGCAGCCAAGACACATGCCAATTCACCCGTGTATGTCTGAATAAAGAATAATCGTTTTCTTTTACAATAATTAAATATGACATATCCTCAAGGTTGTGGGTTCAGGAATCCAGGAAGATGGAGTTTAGCCATGGGAAAGGAGTTTCAGCTTGACAGTTTCAACAGAGGGGTTAGAATGTACGCCCAGGGCCAGAGGATAGGTTTAGTTTTTAAGATGTGACCCTTGGTGAGCAGGAGGTCAGCAAATACATCCCTGGACCACAACCAAAATGTCAACAGGCAAGGCCAGCCTCCAGATATGCAGCTCCTGTTTTGTATTCCACTACATAGAAACACAGAGAGAGACCGTAAACAGGGAGTAGAGTATATATATCTCAGCTCGGAAAAGGGATTTAAGCTACAGCTACAGCCACAGCTACAGCCACAGCTACAGCCACAGCTACAGCCACAGCTACAGCCACAGCTACAGCTACAGGTACTTCTCCTGCAGTTAAATGACAAACTTACTGTTAGAATGTAATAGGTTTTGCAACCCAGTGGACTGCTGTTATTCTTTATTGATTGTGCACATGAATATAATTCTCAATAAAGAGACCAAACAAACTAAAATTGATCATGGCAAAACAGCCTTTAATCCATAACACGATTTCACTGCACATTCTCCTCTGCTTTGTTGTAGGATCAAAAAAAGGTGCTGAACATCAGTATATGTGTTTCACATCAACAACTTCCATCTATGCATTGAAAATAAACGCTGGGCTTTTGGTCTCCATGTCTAAACGAGACCTCTGCGGACACAGTCAGGGTGCACACAGGGTGACTGCAAACAGTAGCCTGTCGGAGAGAGAGGGAAAAAAGGAAAAAGGCAAAAGTTGTCACTGAGAAGAAGTGTTACTTATTCAGGAATTAATGACATGCTATTCAGAATAAGCTTGTTAGCCAGATAATGGAGGGGCCAGGAAATAAAATAGCGAGGTTTCCATCTTTTTCCAAGCAGGAGCCCCTGGTAATGGGGGCTCTCACAATCTGCTAGCTGATTAATCAGGCTGTGCAGACTGTGTTAGTCCTGAGACAGAGTCCTCTCAGGCGCTTTGTTCTACGAGCCTGAGGCACGCTTGACAATAAACCACGGCGCTCGGTGCAGGGAAAGCAGCGTGCACTTTTTTGGGGGGAGGAGGACGAGGGAAAGAGGGTGGATTTATTAAGCTTGAACCGCAATTCAAAGTATGCCGGAACAAGTAATGAATCTCCAACAAGAAATAAATAACTTGTGTATTTGAGGGCTGAGGAAGAAATGGGTTGGAGTGGGAGAGCAAGCTCTGGGCTCGACGTCGCAATCATTCTTTGGAGGGCGTTCGTTTATTTTGGAGGATATACATCTCTATTGTGATGTAAATTCACACACCGCTCTGGGGGCCTCTCGGGGCAGTTATATAAACTTAGGTGGCTGAGGTTGGTGCCTGTTTCGTTACAGAAGGCTTTAGAACACAGCCACATGTAGAGGGGAAGCTAGGCAGCAGTCCAGCGGGCAGGAAGGGAGATAGTCAAATGAAGCAGGTCCTAATTGGATTGTCATTGATTGTTTCAACAGCCCCTGTCCGGTTGCTGATGCATGATGGGAAGGGTGCTGACCTCTCAGACACAGCCGATCCGTCAGAGGTAATGAACATAGGGCACTAGGGCCACATTTCAACCCCCGTGTGAAAGCTCTATCGAATGACCACATGCAGCCATTGTGCTTCCTGACGGCCATTACCTACCGCCACTGTTTGGTATTCAAAGCACATGCAGGCAACAGATTTGTCACGCCTAAAGGTGCTCTGCTGCCATTTTTAATATATTTTTCCACTGTTACAATTTGATTTACTTCTCTTGGATTCAGAAGTGGAAGAAAATGTGTGTGTTGTTGTTTCTTTTTTTCTGAAGTTTAGAACAGCATCACAGCGGTCCTATTCATGCCTTGGATTGTGTTGTGGAAACAGTGGGAGACGTTGGGGAGTCTTGTGCATCCTGATGAATATGAAACAGAACGAGCTGTATTTATTCATCTCTCATTGTCCCTGCAGTGGGTCCTCACACTCCTTTCTGCATCTATGCAGACCCCTGCAGCAAACCACTGAGATGAATAAATAGCCATCCAAGTAACGTCTAGAAAGGGGAAAAGAATGGTGGGGGTGGGGAGCTCCCCTAGACCCCTACCCAGACCCCAGTCCGGTGTGAACCCTACCTGGGCAGACTCTCCAGGAGGCATCTGGGTCCCTCTGGTGCTGGAGGCTGTGGGTTTACTAACACTGAAATATTCTGCCCTCAGGGCAACTGAGTTGGTGTGGGCAGTGGGCACTCAGAGTGTGGGCATAGCGCCAGAGAACCAGGGGGCATCAGCCGAGCCAGTGATTGAGGGGCAGAATGCAAAGGGGGATTAAGGTAGAAATCGACAAAAAGGGAAGGAGAAAAAGAACAGGGAGAGAGAGAGAGAGAGAGAGTCGAAATTAATGCTCAGACCGTCAATGTCTGGATGAGGAAGCAATTAGACAGCAGGCTTTTCTCCATTTGGAAGAGAGAGAATTGATTTTAGCCCTCAATCCAAACCACAAGGACGGAACTTCCGAAATGCCAAAGCAAACAGAAATGATTAACTGTGTAACACTAACACAATACTGTTTGTCGTATTATACATATGACCAAGAAAGACACAACATTCTCAATTGATAAGATAAACCCCCCCCCACACACACAGAGATGTCGATGAGTATGACAAATAATGAGAGTGGGCCAACTAATAATATGAAAGTATGGGTCTGCATATGCAGTAAGAAGAGCTTTGCAATGCTGACATACAGTGCACTGGTAGTTGCACCTGTCTATCTCTCTCTCACACACACACACACACACACACACACACACACACACACACACACACACACACACACACACACAAGCATACATGTACAAACCACACAAATATGCCCACATATGAACAAGCATAAATAAACACGTACACACATGCACTCGCACACGCGCACGCACGCACGCACATACACACACACACACATACACACACACACCTGTGTTATTTAAGGATGTACAGTTAGGCAGAACATAATCTGTCTTTTCACTTTCATCAACTTACATTTACACATATTGCACTTCTATATACTTATATGTATATATAAAGTATAGATCAATGCTAATGAAAGCCTCCCACGCGTTGCACAAACTGTGAAAGGTTTTTACGACAGTGCAACAGCTCCCTCTACTGCCAGCAAAAGTCATCTCACAGTGTTCTGCCTTTGAAGTTAAGAAGCTAAGAAAAGTTAAGCTTATCAGGCTTTTAATGTAATATCATATTATAAATGTGGTGGGGAATTAGTATATTTGTATAATTTTTCGAAAGGAGCATAAACGTGCTAACAGATTGAGCAAGTCAATTCTGCAGCTTTCTGAACCCGAACCCACAGGGGGGGGACAAAAAGAGTTGAGTCTGCCCTGAATATCTCTGTTTTTCAACTGTCCTTTCATGTGCATATCAAAGTGATTCATAAAAAAAAGAGTGGATGGCTTCATTGAAATGAGAGTTGCATATATATATATTTATAGATGGACAGGAATGGAACTGAACATGCAATACAGCTTATTTGAACCCCCCCCCTCACAAAAAGTGGGAACCCCCCTCATTGTTGACCTGATGTCCACTGACTTTGAATGGCCACCTTGGATGCATTTCAAATTGTCAGTCCAATGCATTTTGAAGTATCACCCACACAATGATAGCAATAAAACAGTAATGAATAGGAAACTACAGTTTTAAAATTCCAATTGGCTCTTGTGATGCTATGCTCCATCCAACTTAATTAGTTTGTAGTGGGGTACTATGGTCAGGTCTCAGCAACAGTCGGGGAATAGACCTAGAATAATCTTAGATAATATCACATTGCTGAATAAAACACACAAAAAATCATCAACCAAAATGTAAACCTAATCTATATTTTCTATTGGTTGTCCCCAGACATTGAGATACAGACGTATTGGGATACAATTTACTTTATCTAACAATTAAATCTTCAACATCGGAGGGTCTTCCTCCCGTAGAAAAGCAGCCCCCCGTCCTTTATTAATTACCCAGCCTTGCTTATTTGTCACGTAAAAACGAACTACTGCCTTAATTACTGGAGGGCTGTGTACTTCTGATACATTATTCCTGGGTGCGTGTCAGAGCATGCTGATGAGCTAATGTATTCTTGCTGTTATTGCAATTAGGAGTAAGGAATGAGAGGATGGAGGGTAGTGCCGGCGCTAATGGAAGCAGGTGGCTGTGGCCCTGTCTGTCACTCATCACAAAGAGAGGGTCGTTAGCTATCAAGGTATTAAACGATCTGCAGGGTCAAGGGTCAAGTCATGCAACCAGGAATGCTGTCATATCTCAGCTCTCTGGGCAATTATCGACCACAACCATGGCGTAGAAAACTATAGAACTATGCAGTAATGTGATGTGAACAATTTGTTATTGGTTTCTCAAAAAATAACAATATGTTTGAGACTTTGTGCTCCAAATCCAGCAGTGTAGCATGCAGTCTATCAGTAATGCCCTGTTTTTATTTCATTTTTTTGCAATTGGATTTTAATGAATTCTACAATGAATAACCAACCAAAAAATTATTTTTCAATATCCTCTGATGATATTCTGCCATCCTTCTATATTAGCAGATTTAATA
>NC_139655.1:5578206-5703206 GCF_951799395.1 Argentina silus | reverse complement strand
TGTGTGTGTGATAGGAGAAAAGAGCGAGAAAGAAGGAGGAAGCAACTTTGAATTAAATTGATTCGAAACAGAGACGGGAGAAGAGAAATTGTACCTAAAAATGCAGAGGTTAATAAAAAATAAAAAAATAACATAACTTGCAGAAATGTCCCTATCATGACAAACTGACAGCGTGAGGTCCAGGCCCAGATCCTTAAGTATTTAAAAGCCTTCAGGCTTTTCTAGAGAGTGCATAAATTAAACAAGGTAAGGGAATTCACTGCCTTTGTAGCTTGATGTTAACATAGCGGAGCTCGCCTTCATGAAGAAACATGGCCGCAGGGGTAGAGATCTGAGTGCCAGTGTTTAAAATGGGTCAGACTGGTAAAAACGTTAGTGACCCTGTCAGTGTCATCTCTGGGTCATTAGGCTGAACTAGGATACAGTATTTAGATACAGTTCTATTATGTTCTACCTCTTGTCAGGTATTGTAGTGCAGCCCTACATGCTGTATCTCCACACAGAGTCATTTCCACTTCTCAATTGTACCCAGCCTGTTTCAGATGCCTTACTTTCTCTTACCTTTTCCCCATCTCATCTTTTATGACACTGCCTGGTCTGCCTGGTCACCTGTGGTGGACAGTTGGTCTGGTAGCGATAGCTTCTTTCTCCTTCTATCTAATAACCAATAACATGTCTCAGTTCTAAGTTTAGCTCTTTTCCCTGTGACCCCTATGCTCTGGCTGCTGTGGACGGTTGGTCTCCCTTTGTGTCCCCTCTGGACTCTTAACAGGCTGTTGCATGTTGGTGTCAGCCTTGTGACCCTGCCGTGTGAGTGACTGTCTGTGGAGGTTGTGCAACCCAGCTGCAGCATCAGTGTAACACATCACAGGTAGAGCCTTCACCTTCGCCTCACAACTTCATCAAGTCCCCTGCAGAGTCAACAACAGATAAGGGATGCCCACAGTATGATGCTCCACAGGACCCCAGCATTGTAAAGTGGATTTGATTCTCCGTCTCAGAGACTAGACTAGGCCCACACACACAACTCTACAGGGAAATATGATGTGACTGTACAGGGTATTGAACTCAGGTCCTCCAGACTGTGTTAGGTCACTGAGCTAAAACCTACATAATAGACTTGCACTGGGAGCTAATGCAAGTCTCAGGCAATATTACTTATGGCTTAGTTCATCAATAACCTACTACTACAATCCAGATTCAGAAAGACAAAGTTATTTCCTTTAGTTGCTAAGTGAAGGAGAATTAGCCAATCCAATTTCACTGTAATTTGCAAAAAAGAATTCCATTGATTGATTAGGCTTCCCACTGTGCATTGCAGATTTGTCTGCCTAAGTGCTTTATCGAAGCTAATGTGTGCCATGCACTACAATAATCAGCCAAATCATTTTCCTCTACGAGTATATGTGGTGTTTTTCTCACTGTATGTTGGAGAGTGGGGAACGAGAAAAATACAACTTAAATGCAAATCAAGACAACGGGGAATGGAGTAAACTGTCATTATTATTCAATGTCCAATGTGAAGAAGAACACGTACAGCAGGCCTATAAGAATTAAGATTGAGAGTTGGGGTCATTTAGTGATCATTATTGAATCTACAATCAGTCCTTGCATTCACTTTGTTTTCAGTCTGATTTATTGTCTCACTGATATTAATGTCTGTCTTCCTTTGGAGATAAATATGCAAACATTATATTGAATTTCATGTGTTTACCATAGAGAAAATGTGTATCTATATTTGCAGTTATTGGTTCAGAGATTTGATCAGTTTTGCAATTTGCTTTAATGACCCAATTCCAACATGAAACAGGAGAAGCATGAGATTGTCAAGATTAACCTCTAAACTAATTTGAGCATGTACCCATCAAGTTTCCATCAATGTTGTTATAGGATAGAATCAATACAACTTGCTAACACTAGCAAATGTTTTAACATTTGAACACCAACATTGGTTCAATTTCAATGCACTGAAACAAAGAAAGGGAATTCACATTGATAACTTAATAAACCAAAAAGCACCCACACTCACACTCACACAATCTTGTACACACACACACACACACACATGCACGGACTCACGCACGCACGCACGCACGCACGCACGCACGCACGCACACACAAACAACATAATGATCAGCACGAGAGACAAATACTAATACAGTGGTGACATGTGGACAAAGATGCATTATCATGAAGCACACAGAACAGCGGCCTTTGGTATGTAAATAAAGACCGGAGGGACCAGATAAAATGAAAAATCCTCCATTTACACAAATGCCACAGGCTGTTTGTACGTCTGCTCCGTGCAGGAGTTATCTGACACCCTGCCAGGCAGAAGCCTGAGCGGAAATGTACAGAATCATGCACACAAGTCATTTAGCATTGAGGATCCATGTGCTGTGATGGGATGTTCGTGCATGGTTGAGGGTGTGTGTGCGTGTGTGTGTGTGTGTGTGTGTGTGTGTGTGGGGGGGGGGGGGGGGGGGGGGGGGTAGTATTGAGATTCAAGCAGTAAAGCATCCCTGACTGTTGGTAAGGTCACGTCCCTGTAGGTAAAACAAACAGTCAGATGTAATCTCCCCCACCCACCCCTCCTCCTCCCCCCCACTCGAACTTGTGGGAAATAAGAAAACAAGCAACAACAAATTGGAACACATAACCATGTACGTACGTCTGCTGCTGCTTCATCGTCTTAGTGGGTAGAGTTGCATGGCAAAACAAAGTATTGAGCCAACAGCGGTGTGATCTCAGCTAAGTTTCCCACACCCACTCAGTAACACCACCAACACTCCTTCACTCCCCTAGCTTTATCTATCTGTTTGTTTCCATCCTTCTTCCCCCTGCCTTACTGAGACACCAGCGTTCCCATCAGAATCAGCTGCTTAGTAAACCCTTTCAAAAAACTACCCCACAGCAGATACTGTGCAAATAATTAAAGAGATGTATTTTTACTGTGAAGATGCTATGTATCATCAATAATAATATATGCAATTTAATACATGCCAAAGCATCTTACATTCCAGTGAGTGCATACATTTTTCAGTATATATGGTCCCAGCAGGAATCAAACCCACAACCTAAGCGTTGTTAGCACCATGCTCTACCGACTGAGCCACAGAGGACCACATCACCACTGAGTGCAGTATATTCTGACATCAAGAGCAGCACTATGTTCAGTTGTAGTTCTTGATATCAGTGACAAAAAGACATGCTTTTACCCCAGAGAACAATTTTTAGGATGTATTTTTCCATGAAAAGCAATAACATACAGTGAATGTTAAGGGCACCATTGTGTCTCATTCTCTGAGCATCGTTAGACATTGGCTCAGAAAACATTTAAACCAACTTCATTGGGAACTCTTGATTGTTTATGTCACATGGGAGGTAATGTACCTTTCAGCTACACTCAATGCCCTAGAATGTGTTGCTGTTAAGTGTGGTATCTAGTGCAATAAATAGGCTTCACCTGTTGAGTGAGATGGTGAGAAGATTTCATGAAGATATTGCTCCCCCTGCTGTTAATCTCTAAAACTATTATATCATTGTAACAAGTAATATGAAGCTGTGGCTTGGAGTTTTGTTTCTTCATACTATGTAATGTATTTCTGGTTAAGCTGTCTAAAGGTATTAGTCATTGAAGTTGTGTTTCTAACGTCCCACTATACAGTGTGATAATACCAGGTTCTGTCCACTAGATTGCACTGTCTATGCTATTAGGTGAACATAGTGCAAACAAAATTAATTGTTCGTGCTAATTCACAATTGAACCTTCAAATGAGAGTGATGTATACATGTAGAGTGAAGATTTAAAGTGAGAACAGTTTATTTATGTCACTTTTCAATACAACATCTGAAAGAAAAGCGACTAAGGGGGCACGCTGGGCCTGCAAACCATGAATCCTAACCCTGACCCAGACCCCAACCTTACCCTGACCTCAACCTTCACCAAACCCTTAACCCTAACCTTAACCACATTTTAACCAATTCGGAAATGTAATTCGGTTTGCAGGCCTAGAGTGTCCCCTTAGCCTCTCCTGAAAGAAAATTCATAGGAAACAAAAAAATGTTGGGGAACAACATTGAGGACTACTCAATGGGGTGGGGATACAGGGAAATTTAAATTTGAAATGTCTACCACCCCCTCGGTTTATCTGAAATGACGTCCCTACCTAGATTGTTTTTATAATTAGAAGATGGTCGAGTGGCTCAAAATCCAATGGTAGCCGTTGTCCACCCCGGAAACTAGCAATGCAGCCACTTCAGTAATATATGCCATTTAGCTGTCTAAGGTATTAGTCATTGAAGTTGTGTGTCTAATGTCCCATTATACAGGTTTGATAATACCAGGTTCTGTCCACTAGATTGCACTGTCCCTGCTATTAGGTGAACATAGTGCAAACAAAATGACTTGTTCTCCGGGTTAATTGACAATCTAACCTTCAAATGATAATGATGTATACATGTAGGCATGCACAGAGGTTTGTCAGTGATAGGTTTCATACTTCGTAATATACATTTGTGAAAGTAGCCAGACAACGGAGTGCAAATAAGTGGGAAGACATTTTAAATGGTGTCACAAATGTTTTTTTTTTATATATTGGCAATTATTCACAAGACCAGATGATCTTGTCAGACTGCGCATGTGCATCGCAGTGCACTCTCCCTAAAAACATATTTTTAAAATATATTCTTAGGCTAGCATGTTTCGTCCTGTGCGGTGAAGAGATTGTAAGACCCTAGACATTCCAATAAGACCAAGACCAACCAAAACCAATAAGGACAATGTGCAAACATGAGTAAAACACAATGTTCATAACCCCACTACTGCTTCCCAGCATTGACGACTGCGGACGGATGCCGAGTGAACCTCTGGCTCTTCCTATCTCTGTAATTACAACCTTGAAGCAATAGCTTTGCTGCCCATACAATCTACTCTCTGTCCATTTTCAAAAATCATCATTGGCCAGCCAATATTGTTGTCTTACAATTATTTGCTTTCCTATGAACTTTCTTTCAGATGCTGTACTGAAGAGTGACAAAGAAAAACTGTTTGAAGTTTCTCTCTTTACTGTTCATGTATAAAGCATTATCATTTGAAGGAAAAGTTGTGAATTAACACTGAGAACAATAACACAATTTCATACTTTATACCCCCAATAGCAGGGAGAGCGTCATCTAGTGGACAGAAATTACAAATTCACATGAAAATACAAAACACAAGACAAAGGACACAGACTGTTTCAGAGCCAGCAATACCAGGTTTAATGGTAGTTTGGTGAATCAGGGATAAAATCATTTTAGAAAACAAAACAATAACACCTTCCGGGACAGCAGAAGGTACTATACACTCATACAAATCAACCACACAGACAATTAATAAAATCATAGCCTAAAATAGCCTTTAATATTGTCAATCAACACACAATACAAAGCCAGGTGTCTCATCAACATGAGGCAAAACAAGTCCATTCAATGGTTTACAGAGTGTAAAAGCTTTGCAATGAGAAGACAATTAGAGGAAATGTTCCACAGAATTAGATTTTGCTTTTTTGTATCGTGCAAACTAGATCTGAAGCAAGCTCTACAGTTAAGGAAGTTCAGACAGTTGCACAGATAGTGGTCCTGTCAATAAATTAGGAGTTTAAGTCTTTCCCATCCTCATGCCAATAACAAAACACACAGACCGTACTGACCAAAGTCAATGGGAGGGAAGGGAGAGAGCGCAATGAGTTACCGTTATATGCCATCCATCCTGTCCCTTTAAAAAATATATTTTCTCTCCCCACAATAACACTTTCATTCATAACATTAGCATTCTGTGCAATCATAGCTATCATACAAAGGCTGAGAGGATAGAACCAGAGAACCGCACCTCCAACAAACCCTTAAACAAGCCACCCACGGATTGAGTGAATGTGGCCATAACCTCAGTTGCCCTACAATCTAGAAATGAATCACCTCGAACACATCACACTCTGAAATCAATATGATGGTGAAGCTGGTATATTACAGTAATGTTCTGATGTACTTATTGTTGACAGTTTGCATTGTTGTCGTCTTGCTTTGACATCTCTGTCAAAGACGAAATGTTGGAAAATGTTGTTTTGTGAAGAGTACATATGCCTACACAGTCAGTTGTGTGTTGTGTTACGAGGTCCAGCGCCACCAAGCCACTTTCATCCTATCCCAGACAGCATCCAAAGAGTCAAAAGCTGGACGGACGTCCAAGATGGAAAACTCGTAGGTGTCCTTGTTGATCTCGCCGTCGTAGTAATCAATCACGTAGCGCACTTCCTTTCCACAGCGATCAATAATCCAGTCATGCCGGTCAAAAGGTAACTCATATCTAAAGAAAGATGCAACATTTTAAACACAAAATTGGGATATATTACACTTACTAACCCTACCCCTTGTAAACCTATCAACGCATTTACAACTGAAGGGATGTCATTTTGGCCTTTTGTATTATGTCCTTTATGAACAGATAGCATTTAATGGTAGAGTATAGTATCATACTAAAAGGTAGTAACAACAACAGTTCTCTCTCTCTCACCCCATCCAATGACGAAACCTGGCCCTTGGGGAGAACTCTTTGGCTTTGCCGCCGAACCTTTTCAGGGAAGGACCGCATGGACATTCCCTAAAAAAAAAAAAAAAAGATGATTCAAAAAGAACAATAGGAGAGTTAGAAAGAATGACATTCATTTTCTATGTTATATAGTAACAAGGATCTGGTAATAGATCTGGGGGTCAGATGGGTTCTGGACATGTGACCTTGCAACCTGACTCACCTGCCATGGAGAGCCTCCCACTTGAGGATCTCATGCCAAGCCTGCTCATTGTTCTGGTTGTGGATCTTGATGATGTTGCTCATGTCATGAGGTGCGAGGTCATCCTCCCTCCAGCGCCAACTGCATACAGATTAGCAGAAGGACACAGTAAATGAGTAGTTCATTTTCAGTGGATTAAAAAGCAGAGTGGTGTACTGTGCTACAAAAATATGATTTGTATATCAGTCTAGTGAGTCGGGTCCAACCTTTTGAAGAAGACCCTGCTCAATTGTAACCCATAGATTTGCTCAAAATATTGACCAATGTATTGCTCAAAGTAGACATACCCCTTCCTAAGCATGGCATTCCAGAACATCTGCTCGGAAGGGTAGACCCAGTTCTTGTCTGTCCCAGCACGGGGGATGTTGGACTCCTGCCTGTTCACAGGTAGAGCAAAAGGCTGGTCGGGGGCCGGAACCTGGTTCGGTGGGGGCATCTAGACAGAACAGCATGGACATAATATCATATGTTGTTGTTACAAAATGATCCTGCAACTTGATATCCTGTGTCTCAAGTAACCGAACGAAAACATTCACTCCCTGCCAAAGACGGAGGAGGGAAATAACCACAGTCATTACGACATTGTAACACTATCCCAGTATTTGAGCAGAATCCAAATCAATTGCAGACATGCATAAAGATGTCATTCCAACATTCATGTTTTCTAATTTGAATAGTAGCTTATGGGCATTTTTCTCCATTTGCATTTTAGCATAGGTAGGCTACAGTGTCACTACTTTTTTTTTTGCTCCTGCACGTCGGAATCTTTCAAAACATTATAAGAAAAGATGCTCTGACAAAATGTTTGCATTGCGGTACACCAAACCATATAAGTGCCTACCATGTTAGTGGGGTCAATGTCAGTCTGCCCTTGTTGGCCAACTGTAGCCTTCATTGGACACTTCACAAAATCATAAGCTCGTTCTTGGTGCACTGGCGATTCAGGCTTCGTCGTCTCAGCAGCCTGGTGCATGGGACACTCTGCTGGAGGGGCAACTTAGGACAGAGATAGATCCTTATTAGAACAGTTGAAGGTGGAGCTATTCTGTCCCCTTCACTATGTGCAAAGAATTGTTGAGTTTGTGCAAGAAAGGTCAAATAGAATGAATCAAATGAGGCTTTAATAATACTGTATACAACTATTACAAGGTAAACACTTAATAGAAAAAAGTTATGTTCTAACAGAGAGATAGAGAAAAAGACAGAGAGAGATGACCACAGGTCATTCTAAACAATGCTATTCACAACAAGACAGTTTTAGGAGCTGTTGATAAGGAGACCCAACCACCATTCATCTTATTACTTCTAAACTGATGACATCACAGCTCTGACACCTCAAGACTTTCCACAGAGCTCACAGCCATTTGTCTTCCGGGGGATGGGGCTCTCAATGTAGGGGACGGAATAGCTCCCCCTTCACAGTAATCAGCAAATAAACATACCAATTGCTTATCCATACTCCACCTCATGGATTTGAAAACATGGGATTCAAGTTAAAGACTATGCTTGCACCAACCCTATGCTTCAAAATCCATGTCGGGGAGTGCATGCATACACATGCTACAGGGATGAGGTTGGAGAATTATGATGACCCCCAAAGTCTCCATGATCAGGTGGAGATGGAACTTACCTTTTACTGGTTCCTGATGCATCGGACAGCCCTGGGGTGGGGCCACACCAACACCAAAAGGTGGAGGCACCAACACCGCCTCTGCCTTGACAGTTGGGGTAGGACTGGACATAGAGGCACCCATCGTGACTGGTCAGTCCTACCTTTATGAAAACCTGTCCCAGTGCAGTGAGTGAGGTTAGAACAAGCTGCCTGGTTAACATGGAGAAGCAGTGTGACACCACCAACCCGTTTGTAGGTGTCATTATTAAATAGACATTGGACAGAACATTAGGTAGCAATACAAACAAGCTTGCTGCTTGCTAAGTCAAACAACCAGAATAAGCAAATATATCCAATGAAAAGCATTTATGTAGCATATAAAACACACAACTTATTAGCTAGAAAAGAAGAGGGTGGATAACCCACATGCTAGCACCACAGAGCACATTAGCTACCTGCCTAGCCAAACGTTAGCATACCTGTCACTGTTATCTATTTCTGTGATAGAATCTTGAACAAAGCCTATCACATATGTGGGAGTTTCCTCATCACATATTTAAAAAAATCTGATCAATAAAATGCATCCTACCAACTATGTCGGAATCCAATCCACACACCCAGGCTACTTCCTAAAGTCACCAGGCGGACGGAGCTCCCAATGTCACGCCAGGACAGCCTCCCACAATGCAACGCGGCTTGCGTCGATTAGAATGGGCGTGTTTGAACGAGATCGAGGCTCACGCAGTTTTTAGAGCGAGGCGCAGCCAGTGGATCCCCTCACAGACTGCAAGAAGCAGCAAGTGCCATCATTGTGGGAGCACTTTTCATGGCCAATTATGAAGGTTTTCTTGACACGCTCAATGACTGGGATACACTGCCCCCGCCTGCTCTCACCTAGCCTTGCCTGAATTCTAGTCGGATTCAATTTTGAAGTCAAATAAGCCCAATGGGTCAATCAGGAGGATAATGCGCAGATACAACAATGTATACAACATTAACACCTAATGTACGTTGAAAATACATTGTGAATCGTTACGTGTAGGTAGATATTATGCATTCAAACTACCGTAACATTGTCAAACATTAATTTATTAGTCGCCCAATTGGATGCGCCCAGGTGCTGTCTCTGTTTATGGTAACAGTCCCATACTTATACCAGTGGGTGTCAGCAGAGTCTCTAAAAACCAACATTATTCCTCTTAGTGATTCCTGTTTACAATGATTTTCCCAGTGAGTTTCTCAACCTAGCCTGACCCTTACCATCCTGGATAACCATCTGCGATCGTCATGGCAATAAGATAACCATGCTCTCTGATTTGTGAATTTGTCACAGGCCTACACATTAAATAAAACCTACAGTAGGCCTACAGTTCTGAGGAAAATGTAGGCCTGACCATGTTCAATTATAGAAGCATGTGCTATATTCTGCAGCATCATTTCTACTTCCTTTCATGTAAAGACAAAAAAAAAGACAGCAGACAAACACATTGATTCTAAATATTTATTGACACTTAAAATTCAGCATATTGCTTTACTGAGGCAAATGGCATACAGTGAGTGTAAAATTAAGACAAACAAGTGTGATTTTAGTCTTTCCAAAATTGCTCACATAAGAAATGCTCTGGCCCTCATTTAAATGTTCCCTGTCCCAACGAGGGTTCTAGGTTTCATGGGGTTTTCTTGGAAGGAAAATTTATTCAACACATGGTTAGGTTGATTAAGGTAAAAGGGCTCATTCTTCAGTCATTTGACAAATGTGTCATATTTTGTTTTGAACATGTTACGAACAAATGTGAGGTTATGAAAGAAAATACCTTTATGACTTTTGCATGTATTTGGCATTTCGTAAAAGCTAAATCTAAAGTAAAGCGGAATTGTCAATAGCAAGCAACCCTCTCTCATTTAGAGTACATTCATGACGCAGGGCACATTGAACCAACTGCAAGCCCTGATCTTCCCCTTTCATGAAACATAAACAAAACAAACTGAAGACTGATCTTACACGATCACCATGGTGCGTACCTAATGTATCGGTTTATTGGAAGAATAAATAGAGAATTATGTATAATGCTGTTATGCATATTTAGGTTAATTTGCACTGCCCATTTTGTAATCAACTTTGCTGATTATCTTATTCAAGTATTATTTTCCTCATTGGATATTTCTGTGCTGGGATTTAGACACAATTTTGTTCTTTGTTATGGACTTCATTATTGTCAACATCATCATCATCATCATCATCATCATGGATTCCACCTGTATTACATAATGAACAGTATAGAAGTATAGAAGAATCATCATGGCTTAAACATTATGCACATATCCAGATAAAAAAAATAAAAAAAATAAATACAGCGTGCAAGTAAATGCAGTTTACAGTGCATGCAATACCACATGCTGTTATAGAGGGCGCATGAAGAGGACCTTTACCATGCAGAACCATACTGTTAGGACTAAACAGTAATACAGCCTGACGTTTCCATAAGGTCTCTGTCCCACAACCCCTCAATGGCTTTCTTTCTGTGCTCCACTATAATAACCACTGATTGGTTCAAGTGCTTGATCAGTTTCCACCATATTTTCCACCTATCCTGTCACACCAGTGAACACAGAAGAAAGATGGCAAGGAGACAATGACAGTTTTGTCTCATTAATATGTGAAGAGCGTTCATTAGCCCTGCTCTCTACTGACCCAATTCTCACCCATGATACATTACTACATACTGTATTTTAAATATAATCCCTCCACATACAGCATGTCGAAGTATCACTACTCTGTCCTTTTCAGCTTAACATTGGTGTGTTCAGAATGTAAAACAATCACGTTAAGAGGGGCACTTGAAATGGAAAAGTACACAAAACAAATATCAAAAATACATTTTGGCCATTGTGTGGAACAAGCTGCAACAAAACATCACTGTGCAATTAAAATGTGTTTAAAAAGGCCATTAGCGCACAAACAAAACACTGCAGAATATGTCAAGGACAACTCTAATGACTATTGAGTTCCCCATTTTGTTTCACAAACCATTTAAAAGATGCTACTTTGTGTCTAACATATAAAATAAAGTACAGTCAAAATTCAAGTACAAAGTTCATTAATCAAAAGTTTTCAAAAGTAAACTTTTCATTTAGATGAGGACAATGCAAACAATGTCTTCTCCCACACATTTTGTCATACCGACTTTGGGTTAAATAGCCATTCAGGCAATAAAATAGATAAAATGCCTTCTCTTTCCAAAGACATGTGCAAGTGTGTCTATACTGTACATGTATATGTGCACCCTACACTAAACTGCTCAGAGAGAAGGCTGACATATAAATTGGTTATAATGCAGTCACTGTATTGTGAAACATTTTCCTCATATATCTACTATGATACACCACAAACACTTCTAATATGCCATATATCATACATCTCCTTGAAGAATAAATATGTAGGTACAAACATTGACGTCCTGCTCCAGCACTTGACTGGTAATAATAAATGACATGATGAAGAGGAGTTTCCACCCAACTAGGCGGACACTGTAAAACCTATTCCTTAACTCAAAGATTCATCCAATAACATTATCATAAGTCTTCTAAATGTCTACTCAAAACCTTTATCGAAAATGGTGCTAACTCACGTTCTCTATTTTATCCAATACCCTGTTCTCAAAATTCAGCGATTTGTTGGCCGAAATGTCCCATCCCTGTATCTTCAATGAAAACATTCAGAGGACATTGCAGCATGCACTTATCAACTGTACAAGTTGGACAAGGGTGTTTTTTTATTGACAGTATGTGTGTAGGCAAACCAAACTTGTGTCACCAGACGCTATGTGAGTATGGCATTCACCTTCCATTCGTTCTTAAATGTTGAGGACATAGCTTTCTATTTTTTATATTCTATATAATCTGAGCAAATAAAATATGAGAAGAACGTTAGAATCCAGCTAACATCCCCTACCATGCATTTACTTGAAATTTCAGGTAACACACACAGGAAGTTCCCTTTCACCATCTCCTTTGACCGACAAGCTCAGTGAGACATTCATTATACAACAGGTTGATGAACATAAGCATTGTGATAGGCTGAGAGGCCTTCGGTTAAATCACCTACGATGATATTCCTACACCTCAGGAAATGTTCCCTTGACAACGTTTGTAGTTTTGGGAATTATATTTCTCAGCACAGGGCAGAAACCCCCACAATCTATCTGAAAAAATTCTGATTTGATAAAAAAAAAAAAATCGGATTTGTTGTGTAACTGTTTTATAAAAGCAATAATGCCCTTGAGGCTGCGATTTATTCTCAATATTGTCACATGCCTAACAACTCGGGAGGTAGACATCGGAGGACAGGCTCATTGTAATGCATGGAAGTGAATCAGGAATGGTATTAAACACATGTTTGATACCATTGCTCATTCCACTCCATGCATTACAATGAGCCTGTCCTCCAATTTTTGCCTCTACCAGCCTCCACTGGTCCAGTCCCCTGGCTGGCACTCTGTAAAGGTTTTAATGGGTCATACTGTGACCCCCTTCACGAAGCAGGAGCATAGGCTTTTAATGGCCATGGCCATTGATGGAAATAGTTCCTAGCTTCTGGCATTGGGCCTTATAACCTGTTCTTTAAACGCCACTATTATAATTTTCATCCATCCTCTGAGGTCAAATCAAAAGCTAACCTCTGGGAATCAGGCAACAAGAATATATATATTCTTGTTGCCTGGGGTATATATATATATAAAGAAACAACATGACAGTGAGGTGCTTCAAGTTATTTTGGGGAGCACATGCACATCTGCACATTGAATATACAGTATGAAACTAATAGTAAACATTTTGACAGTTTAATGTCAACCCAGACATTTTGTTTTGTGATAAAATACACAGAAAATAATTGCCCATGCACAGAGTATTGCTAGGAGGCCATTTAACCTCTCACTGCCCCTGTTAGTATCTGTTCTTTCACATCCAGTCCACTGTTTTGATTTCAGGAGGGGTACAAAATGTTCCTGTCCATTTAATCTGTGACTTGGCTTTTGGTGTGAGTAAGTTCCCATTAATACAGTCAAAGTCCAATTGTGCACAAAGATGGACAGTAGCTCAATGTGGGTGCCTCTGCCTTTACTATAACATACCCCATTTCCCATGCTTAGTCAGTCTTCCCGTTCTCCTGCATCTCTGCTTTGTGCTGCCGGCCAGAGCGCAGGACCCTGTAACAGCCGCGGGCAATCTTATGCATCCACATGACGTTCATGACGTCCAGGCAGATGCTGGCGCAGATCCAGGCGACGCGGCCGCCCCAGGACACTAGGTAGAAGGCCTCCGTGCCGTACACGGAGTACATGCGGCTGTAATACAGCGGCATGACGGCAATCCTCACCAGGAAGAAGACGGCAGCCATGGCCACACCGTTGGCAATGTTGGGCCTGGAGGATTTGGGGTAACCTAACACTTCAAAGAACCAGCTGAAAGACACAGTGAGCACAATGGCATAATAGAGCAGAACATGGCCTCGTGCGGTTGTGCTGTTTCACAGGGACTCTGTCAAGCTATTAATGACAATTCAAACTGTTCTCCAACTGTCCAGGTCGTACAACACCATCAGACACATCGACATAAATAACCTCTAAGAGGCATGTACATGTCATTTGAGTACAAATAATTAACTCTTTGCCGTAAAATAGATAAAAAATAGTCAGATCACCTTTTGGTAACCCCAGTACTGTACATACACAATAATATGTAGGGAAAATGGGAAATGAATATGACTTGAGACAAGAATCCTTGAGGATACATTTCCAACACTCTGTCTCCAAAAGGTATAAACAAGAAACTGGATATAAAACCTTTCTATGAAATATGGGTAACACTTTACATTAAGGTACCATTTGTAAAGGGTTTATAAATAATATATAATTAGTAAATTAGTTATATTATTATATTATTATTCAATTGTAAACCATTTACTCATTAGCTTAGTTTGTTCGATATTCACTTAGTGCTTGCAAAAATAGAGAGCGCACTTATAAGTGCACTTATAAATGCTTCGAAAACTAACCCTGATGTGAAATCATGCAACATTATTTGCAATGTTTGCACAGTTGGCATATTAACACTCCAAATCCAAAGTGTGGTAGGGTGTGTAGAACACTAGAGCTGTGCATTTACAAGGATATCTGCACTCTTCTGGTCATTTGAGGAGTCAACTTTTAATGGCTAAAATAGGAAGTTTCAGGATACACGCATTAATGCACTCCGGGGTGTGCAATAACGCTTCCGACGGTCACCGTCACAACCGTCGGATGTTTGCGGATATCGGCTGTTGATGCACACCCTGTCATGCATTAATCCTTACTTATAAACCACCTAACAAACCTGAATGTAAAGTGTTACCGAAATATGTTCTAGGCCTACTCACGCTGAATTATTGACGCATTTGTCCCACCCGTTTTTAATCTATTGAACACCAAAACATGGATAAACCTATTTCCATGTCTCCCGTTTAATATTATTGCGATGTGAATGTATTATTTGTACTCAAAGATCCTACTCGGATCCTACTCGGATCGAAACGTTGTCTTTGTGCCTCTGAATTAAATCAACATGAGAGCACACAAGAGTTGCGGACATTTATCTTTTTCTTTGACACATTAAGTGCATCTGATGAATTGGGTTTGCATATTTTTCTACTATGTCTACTTTAATCAGATGAACCCCCCCCCCCTCTCATCAGATGCTTGGCGCTGAGCCAATAAGTAATGTGTTTCCACTTTCTCTGCCAAAGCTCAGGCCTTGGTGATGGTACCTACCGCTGGTTCACACACGGGGTAGAGAATTCTGCAAGCAGACGGAAGTTAGCAAAATAAGGCAACATTCCTTGGCCCTAGAAGAACAAGGTAAAAACAGAGAGACAATGAAACAGGAAATGGATGAAACCAAGCTGTCTTGTGTTTTGATCAGCATGGTAAAAGTGAGGACCGTTGGCACTGTCTCTAAAATGGATTAATCAATTGTTATACTATTAAACCATACTATGGTTATACTATTACACCATCACTGTAAAACAACCTAAACGGTGTAAAAGTCTCACTTTTGCCACCCTAGTCTTTATAGTTCATAAATGTTCAACTATTCTAGACAAAATAAGGGTTAGTTTCCCGGACACATATTAAGCCTACTTCTAGTATTAAAAAAATTTTCAGGAGAGATTGAATCCCATGGAATTAATCTTAATCACAGTGTCCAGGAAACCACTCCTATAAGGGAGACCAATGACATCACTCTTTCATCATGTTGAACAAAGGTGAGATTAAGGACATGTTTTGGAGGGGTCCAAATCAAAAAATGATAACAAGCACTTTCTGAATATATTTTTTTTATAAAACATAAAAGTCTTGTCCCTCAGGAGACGTCTGAAGGAAATCTTTTCTGCAGGCTTTCTCTGGTCCGAATTTAGCCTGTGTGGTCTTTTTTCATCCTAAAATCGTTTAAAATATACCCTAATTTGCTGAGAGCAAATTTGAGGCCTTCGTATAGAAAAATCAGATGCATTTGACATTTACCTTCTGAACTGTATATTTATGTCTTGCTCTTAATGTCTGATAATATAGATGTGTTGTTGTGGTGTTCTGTCCTGTGTAAACGGTTGTATGTTGTTTCTGGGTGCCTGCACCTACAAAATTGCCCCTTGTGGGATAAATAAAGAATTTTCAATTGAATTGAAGATGAAAACAAATCTTCTGGCATCAAACATGAGGCAACTAACATGATCCATGTCAAAAAATATTCTTAACCATAAAATATTAACTGACACACTTTATACACAGATTACTAGGCCAACTATCTTTAAATATAGTTCAAGCATCGTGGCTTGAACCTAGTGCCATGGACCACACAATCCAGTGCCACTCTGCAGGGAGCACATGGTTAGCATTGCTAACACAAAGTGTTAATCGAGCTTCAACATGGCAAACAAAAAGGGTTTAGGATAAAGACAATCAGCCACTAGTTAAATGAGCAATTAATAGCCATGCTGAACAACAAAAATTTTCTTCTGTCACACACGTATCATCACTCTTTGAGAAGGATGACAAGGGCTTTTCAATGTCGGTTCAAAAAACAACCTGTTTCACTTCAAATTCATAACTACATTAACCTAGAGTAAAATTATCCAAATGGCACACGCTCAAAATGGGGAAACTTACCTTGTGAACTGAAACAACAAAGTAATCATTGACATACTTACTCAAGGTATGGCATTGATAACGTACACCTGGGTCGAGTTTACTTGGGGATAGGAACTTTACAGCATGTCTATGCTAATGCCTCTAGGTACTGGTAAGTCCATACTGTTACTGGGCTTCATATCTGCTCAGTGTAGTGCA
Source organism: Argentina silus (assembly GCF_951799395.1). Classification (NCBI taxonomy): domain Eukaryota; kingdom Metazoa; phylum Chordata; class Actinopteri; order Argentiniformes; family Argentinidae; genus Argentina; species Argentina silus. Next base: position 5,686,383 of record NC_139655.1, on the reverse strand, counting down.
ATAGCAATAACAGCCGACAAGACAGGAAAGGGTCTACATCTAGATCAGTCAAGCCTGGTCTTTTATCCACACAACCTAACTTGCATTTAGTAGTTTTTGCATGAAGGGTTTATACAACCTAACTTGAATTTGGTAGTTTTTGCATGATGGGTTTGCTGGTATGAAGAAGAACTATATTAAGTATTAAGTATATTAATAGAGGACAGTGAAAGACAAGAGATTAGAAAAAAGGTGCAACTACTGTACAGCAAAAAAAGAATAACATTGAGAGTTGAACATGCATTGAAAGATCACAGGGCAATCCAATTTTAGCTCCTCCTTTTGGTAGGCTGGATGGTTACAGACATGACATGTCTGATTCAACCTTTGAAAACAGTGTGTGTTTGAACTGACAACAATTTGGGACACTTTATATTAATAATATAATAACAATATCATTTCACTATCATAATATGATAATAAACTATGATATTTTATACACTATGAGGCAAAATCATGGGATAACACATTAAGGTAAAATTTTGGTGGTTTGTAAAGCATTTATAATTAGTTAGTAAACAGTTACAACCCATTTAATTAGAAGTGAATGATCATCACTTCAGTACTGTGGGTATCAAAAGGTGTCATGCTCTCGGTGCCGTAAAATAGATGAAAAAAAATAGTAATATATTTAGTGCATAGAGAATTAGAGTAGATCGCCTTTTGGTAACCCCAGTACTGTAGTGATGACCACACACTGGATTATACCTGTTTAGAGCTGATTCAGTAAACGAATAGGCCTCGTTAACAGTCTATGAACACTTTGTACGTGGGCAAATACACTAAGGTAGTGAAACTATTCAAACTAATTAAAAGGCAATTGGCATTAGTTGCTTGTTTATACTGCTACAGTACATGTCCGTAAGCTCTACATACACTAGAAACTAGCTTTTATGCCATAATGACAACTGAAAAGAATCCATAGAACAGCTCAACAAATTAAAGAATAAAGCTTTAACAACATATGACAGAAGGGGTAGGATACAAAACCACACACAAAAACCTCATACATAAACAATGTGACTGTTACTGGCACTGTAAGGTTGATATTCAACTATTAGCTATTTTTGTTGCTGTGATAAAGGCCTTTCCTTTAGTAGATCATAACATGTCAATTATGTCCTAAAGCTAGTTGGCTAGATATGTTATACAATCTGGTATCTTGCTTACTTTTGCTCAGCCTGATAAAGCAGTCATGAGTGTCCAGTGACAGTATGGCCCACAACTCTGTTGCGTTCATTTGTGGATTTTAGCTTAGTTGTTCTCTTGATTACAAAAAATATTGGAAACACATCTTGTAGCAAGGAATAGGTAGAGTAAGAATCTTTATTCTACTACCGATATCGTATGTACAACTGTGATTAGTGCTGTTTTGAACAACAGTGTCCAATGTCCTCTGCTGCCTTTAGTGAAAGTATTTTTCTGCCTCTGGTAAGACTGTTAAAGAGCAAATGCATTGTGCTGCAGAGCTGAGCATGCTTTATGTCAGCACACTGTGGGGTTCAAAAGAAATGCACTTTCAAATGCATTGGGACACCAGTAGGTTCTACGATGCATAGCCTGCTATACGCTACTGTCGCTAGGTAAGTAGGGTGAGACTTCAATTTGAACATTTTAAACGAGGCACATTTCCTTCAAAAAACACTGCCATTTTTAGCAGCATCATAATGTTTCTGTTCTGATAAATGTTTGGAGGAAGTCGGTCACAATTGTGCATCATGAAATGGCTAGCTGCTGTATTCAAAACTCACTTGGATTATGTCCCAAATAGTCTACTTGAAATATTATAGCTATTGTGGTTATTAAGTAAAATGGAGTCCATAGTGTGTGTGGGGGCGGAGTGGGGGGGTGGGGGGGGGGCATTAAAGTTGAGACACTTCCAAGGGTCTAGCTGAAGAGAGGACACATGTAAGCGTCACATCAAAGATCTAGCAATCTAATACTGTGTGAGTTGCTCTCAGAGGGCCTGTGCCGAACAGGTAGTGGGCAGCAGGTTTGAAACAATGGGACAAAGAAAGAGTGTGAGAGAAAGGAGGCAGAGCTCAGCTCTGGCACAAAACAGAGGCGGTACTGTAAATTGGTTTAGCATGCACAATAGGAGAGACCCCTCCACCACTTGGAGCGCTGAGAAATGGAGGCATGCACATAGCTCAGCTCAGCTCAGTACAGCCCAGTTCAGCTCAGCTCCATACAACACTGAGGGGTCAGTGAGACAAAAGCAGGGACTTTGAGGGCAGGGTGAGGGGGGGAAAGGGGATGGGGAGAGGGCTTTCGCCATTACCATCATTGCGCATTCCATGCAAAAAATACCATTGTCATTGCCATAATCACGAGCTACAGAACCTGGCGACCTAGAGGGTTACAGACGTTTGGAACCAAGGGTGAACAGCCATGTCCTCGATGCTGGGCTTACAGTACACAGGTTGTCTTAGGGCAAGCCTGGGTGACAACCCATTTTGGAATTTGCCAGATCTTTTGGCATTGTCTTGACAAACAAGACAAATGCTTGACAACACAGTGCCAATGGAACTGACCACTGCCGAAATTGAATGACGTCAAACCTATCAGTGATATTTCAATCCAAACTCCCTAAGTGATCATCCTAACCACAAATGAAACACTTCCACAATTGTCATTTTGGGGAGGCCAAATTGCACATAAGACTAGCTATTTTCTTATCTAATATTTTCTTATAAACAACAACAATGAATAACATAATATTCATTAACAACAATAACAATAATAATTCAATAACATATAGTCTAAAAGAGGAGAGAATCCCCTAAAATCACATTCTAAAAATAAAGATAAATGTTACTAGCAACTCAAGCATGACAACACAATATTTAATTTCAATAGCAGACAAAGGTCCTGGGTACATGAGTAAAGACGAAATAAAACTGTCATAGAACATCACAAATAGTATGTCACCAAACTATACCATGTCTATGCAACAGATGAGGTCTTGCTAATGAGATGCATTAAACCCTGTAGAATTAGCACCCGGTTAGCGCAGCATGCTATCTCTCACTAGAACCCGGGCAGCTTACAGGAACAGGGATCTATGCCAGCAGTACCCTCTTCACACCCTACATCACCCAACATTACATGGCACAGCTGTTCACCCTTGGTTGTCTCTTCCCCATCTTGCCTGCACGTTCTGCTATTGGACAATAGGGAACTCACCAGTACATAGTAGTAAGCATACAAGGCTGCCAGGTGGTGAACTACAAAAAACTTGTCGCCTATCGCCTTCCAATAATAAAATATTAGCAGCAGATCTGGAAAACAGACGACAAGAAGATAAAGGTACAGTCAGTGTGCATCAATTACATCCAGAAAGAAATGATTCCTCTTGTGCCAGAATGACCAATTCAATTAAAATGACCAATGTTGCAAATCTGTCTGAAGGTGACCAACTGCCTGATGTCCTATAGTGAATGAGGCCCTTCCAAGTGGGTCCGCATTATGGGTAGCAATTAGTAAGCCTAAAATATTTGTTACACTGTAGGCCTTCGTACAATAGTTCTAACACAGTGTTACTGTATTGTGTGTTATAATATGCATGCAACTATGAGTGAGGAGCTCTCACCGGATATGAGGTAGCCTGTTGTTATACCGACATTTATCTTCACAAGTGTAGGATCTCCCCTGTTGGCACAAAAGAACATGGAAATCATAGAATTACGACTTATTTTCAAAGCACGAGTCACAACTAGACAATGATAACATACAGTACATTCTGTAATTACTACAGTGGGATCATCACAGCACTCCCAGTATGCACTAGTGATCCCATAATGCGCAGAGAGAGAGCATCAGCCAAACCCTCACCAGACAGGGTCTTCATTGACAGGATCATCAAAAAGTAAGATGTAGAGGCAAAACAGTCCGACTACCAGAGCGTGAAGTGTCGACACAGTCCTGCAAGGCAGAGAACACAAAAATGATTTAAATCTAGCATGACACAGTTACACACCGTGAGGTATGGGCACTTTTATGATCATAGCACAGCGTGAAATAACTCATTGGCTGCACTGCCAAGGCAGACAGAATCAGTCCAATTAGAGCCAGTGATTAAACACTGTTCCGAGGTCAGACAGTCACTCAGTCGGGCGGGCAGGCTATTTTAGAGCCAGCTTTGTAGTTCTCTCCTGGCATCTCACTCTCCCTGGCAGTCTGTCTCCTCTGGGCATCACTCACCTCACCCCCAATCAGGTCATAGGCAAACTACACAATGTTATGAGGGTGATCTAAGAGCTTTAAGATGGATGTGAGCTGCTGTGGCTGACATTGTTAACTGTATTAATGTGTCAAAGTGTTGGTGTGATATCTGAGAATTTGTGCTACCATGAAATGGTTGGGTGTCATTATTGTTCATGGAGCAAAGCACATTGTGTGATAAAGGAGTAATTATGTCAGAGCTTTTGATTAGAGCCTCTGGCAAGATAATGAGCCATATTGGGTAATGAATTGTGAAATGACTGTACAGACTGCAGTGATTCTCTATGTTTACTACACTATCAAGAATGAACCAAGCCAGGACCCAGATGTAATGCCAAGACATTGAGACAACAGTCAGAGGAGTTGGCAAAAGCATAGAAAGATCTGGAACCAGGCCACACAGGAGGAAAACATAGGAACATTTGCCATCATTAATCACACTACCAGTGTGGCAGTATTTACTACTCTCCTACCACCTATATCTCAACTCCAAAACAGACATTTGACCCAATTATTTAAGAAACACACACTTATTTAATACATCAAAAACATGCTGCTGGCATTGGCAAATATGAACAAAATGTTGAGCGCTTCTAAGTGATCTAAGGAATAAGTAAGAACACACAAGAAGTGTACATTTACCTATTATGGAAACTACATAGATACAGTCCTTATAGATTACAGTTAACAACAGTTACAGTTACAGTTTCAACTATGTAGGCTAGATGAACTGTAGTGGGATTTGGAGACAGGCTGATATTAACTGGTTTGAACATATGATTTTAGTGTGGGAAACTGAACTCCACTAACCTTGTGGCATCTGTATTCTATTTACGTGTCAATGACACCAGTGTTTACAAGCCATACGCAATGTCTTGAAGTCCTACTGAGAATGTTGACCAATGCTCCTTTCTCACTCTATCTGGATCACTGTGTGGCAGAAGAATGGGCAGGCCTGGTGGACATCTCGTTGTGAGCTAATTAACGATCTCCCTGTCCAGTTCAATCAAAGCCAGAACAGCTCAAATTCTCCAGACCTCCAAAAGAGGTGTGAGAACAACGTGATTTAGACGAATGGCAACGCAAATGTAAATGTTGATAACTCAACAGATGGTTTACCCTGTAATACCTGGTTTGCAAGTCAAGCCCTCTGCCTTGAACACTCTCAGAGAGTGGCTACATTTATATGTTGAAAAGTCTGAATTGTTGAGATGTTTGTACATACAAAACAAACAGGCACGATTCCAAATGTCAGTTAGTCAGCTACACCCACTAATGAGTCTGTGGATAGAACGTATTGTTTACAGTGCAGTCTGTAAACAATAAGTGACGTATTGGATGACCAAGTAAAAATGGATTACTTTATTATGTTGCATATGTGGCATCCTGTTCATTAGTTAATGCTACAAACTTACTAAGGGGTCTATTCCGATTTCCTTGCCCTAACTAGGAGAGATATTTCCAACATACATATGACATGACTTGTTGGTTATCTTCAAAGCACTTCCTGACTATTGTATATTCAAAGAGTTCTCGCTGAGGCCACAGCATAAAGAGACTCATCTGTAAACTTAGGTTTACGCAGGAAGGTAGCCAATCAGTATTATCCTCATCTATTAAAATCATATAAAGTTTCACTAACTATTGTCCATTCCCTGAATAATCCAAGACACGGCCAGGGTTTACCTTGAGTTCCACTCCACCTTCTTCTTGTCGCTGAGGCAGAGGAAGCCTGAGCTGACGCGGGTGGACACCCAGGGACTGACACTGTGGAAAAGCCACTGGAAGGTGAGGAAACTGGTCACAGAGATGGCGAAGATCAGCTGGCTGAAGGTGTCCATGGCCACCCAACCCCACTGAGGGAGAGAGAGAGAGAGAGAGAGAGAGAGAGAGAGAGAGAGAGAGAGAGAGAGAGAGAGAGAGAGAGAGAGAGAGTGGCTCACGAGATTCAACAAAGAACACATTAAAATGAAGTTGAGCCGGTGTGGGCTGAAGGTCACAGATAATAAATAGTATCTGTAATCTGTAATATCTATAATAATAAAATAAAAAACATTTGTTAACCCAACACTTGTAGATCTAGATCATCACTTACCAGTAGGCTACTGTCATATTATTCACCCTAGATGTGTTCTTTTATGGTAAGCATACATCCAATCGAATTGCACTACAAACACTGCCCTTCCAGTAAATCCACGAGGTAAGAATATTGGGTTTGTGTGACAACGCTGAATGTATTTCAGTGGAATCTCAACACCTGCCATGTGTGACCGAGTCAATGTTTAACAGAGCTTTGGCCTAACTAAGGGAGCGGAGAAGCTGGGTGCTTTAAACAACAGTCACTCAAGACAGTTCAGGAGAACTGACATCAACAGAGGTTGTTTTAGGTTATTCCCCGGGTCATTAGGAACATAGGCCTATATGCTACGGTATCTTGTTCCGACATACTGCAGTTTGGATTTGAAATCAAACAATTACTATGAGGTATAAAGTAGAGATTAACATCTTTTATTTGATGGTGTTTGTTATCTTGGTTTCACTATTTAGAAATGACAACAGTTTTTCAGGGCACCAAACGTAATGGGACAATTGGCTTGACGTGGGTTTCTGGTAAGTCAGGTGTGTCCTATCACATAACCTGTGGAGGCATAAGACAGCTGTCAAGAATTGATTCTAGGCTTTGCATTTGCCTTTGGAGTCTACTATTGATGTGAAGAGGTGTTAAATGAAATGAAAGGAAGCCATTATTTGGCTGGAAAATCTTATGCTTGCCAAAATCAACAGTTTGGAACCTTCACCCTCAGCAATCGCAACCAGGCTGGTAGCCCAAGGAAGACTACAGTGGGTTGCGAGGAATGCTCACTAGGAGTGCAATGATTAGTCGACAGGGTTCTCCCCAAAGAATGTAAGAGTGGTGCCACTGTGACATTTTCAGCACCACTGTGTAAACTTTAACAAGACAACACGACATTGTTGTTAAAAAATTAAAGCAAATATGAAAGCACTGTTCCTCTTTTTAGCTTTTTAGCTGTATTTTTGGCGCATTTTGACATGAATAAAGGCGAGTCGGGTTTTGATAATGCAATCCCGTGCTATGCTGTTCAAAAATCCTGGGGAGAACCCTGGTCAACGTAATTAACCCGGAGCCATGCAGGACTGGCCAAATCAATCTTCTGATTCAAATCCAATTGAACATTCATTTCCTGATTATAACATTTTAGAAACACCTCAAAACAAGCAACAACTGAAGATAGCTGCAGTACAGGCCTGGCAGAGCATCACCAGAAAAGATACCCAGTGTCTGGTGGGGTCAATGGGTTGCAGACTTCAGGCAGTTATTGCATGCAAAGCATTGTGAACCAAACACTAAATATGAGGGCTTAATTTAGAAATTATATTAATTTGTCCCATTACTTTTGGTGTCCTACAATAGACTATAAAAAGTGTTGTAATATCTGAATGGTGAAACTCAACATGTACAAAAATACCCTTAAATGAAAGCTGACAGTCTATATTTTCACCTCATATTAACGGTTTAATTTCAAATCCAAACTTTTGGAGTATAGAGCCAAAAGAAGAAAACAAATGTCACTGTACCATTACTTATGCAGGGCGCTGTAGGCACATGTCCAGGGTATATTTAGGGCAAAGAACAAACTAAATGCTTCACATAATGGAATATGGCAGCTTGGCATGCATGAGTAGACCTTCAGGCTAAAGGTAGTACATTAGCACAGGGTAAACATAACCATAAAAAAGTGACCATGAAGGCATGTGTGCAGTATATGTTAAAAGTGTGGAGAGGGATTGTAAACATGCTCATGTCAAGGCCAGTGTTTTCAAATAATAAATGACAGCCTAACCCTGCTAATGATGATATGACTTCTAAATGAATGAGAGGTAAACAACTGTATTACCTCATCATAACCAAAACCATTAGGTCAGATTACCACTGTTTATGTTTTAGTGGTCCTAGGAGACTCAGTAAGCAAAACATAACTACAGGCTTAGCTGACAATGGCCAAAAAATTGCCTGGCTATACTGAGAAACATCATCCATGTTTTTTATTTCTGAATGTATGCATCAAGCAACACTCAAACATAGTCACTTGAGATGGGTTACCGCTCCATCTAAGCATGAACTTGAGACAGAATGTCAGGATTCTTAAGGCAAATATCAGACAACACGGATGCCTGGAGTTGGAAGTCGCCAGCCACAGAGAGACGGACTTGTTCAACTGCTGTAAAATGAGACCTTCCTTTTTGAACCACGCAGAGTCAGGAAGCACTGATCCATGAACATAAGCCTTTGGCCCAAACATCACCCAGCACCAGCTTAGTCCAGCAGGAGCCACTTACTGTACTATGCCAACAGAGGAGACCCAGAACTACTGTGGAGATGTTCGTGCTGTCCTGGCCTCCGCTGCGATTGGACAACTCTGAACCTCACTTCCTGAATCTGATTTCTGTTTCATACCATGTTTCCTACCATGCTAACACATTATCTTTCAAGTGAGTTTGCTGGGAAAGAAGGGCTATGTTAGTAGCTGTTCTCTGTGATATTTTCTAAACAACATCAGGTGACAGAACTCAGTTCCTGTATGACTCATAGATATTAGATTAAAAAAAAAATAGATAGAAAATACAGCCATTCAGTGGAGGCCATAGCCTCCAATCAGGTAGAGCTGTGTGAATCTCACAGAGCATGACCAGGAGGGGTGTTAGATTGGCAAGCCTGCTGTTGGTCCTCACAGAGCAGCAGTGTTAGGTGGGGCTCTGACCCAGGAGACAGCATGTCTGAGCAATGTGGCAGTAAACCATCCCAACACTGCCAGTCATGCCACTCACACATCGGCTGCAGTGCAGAAAGCAGCTTGGCCCGCACACAGGACAGCTCCTGTACCATTTGATTACAGTCCATGTGATCTAGTTCAATCACTGTGGTTTACAATCAAACAGAACAGGAGAACTGCTGCAGCACTCCATACATTTGAGCACTGTGTGGGGGGACCTGGGGAGGGGGTAGGGTATTCATTTCACCATGTCCTATTACAGCTTAAACACTTGCCCACTTCTTAGAATATATAGTTGAATATGTGCCAAGGAAACATATCAACAGCAGAAGAAGGCTGCTTCTTCTGAATCTGTAAAGTTGGCTACGCTGTTGCTACACTGACAACCTAAATAAAGTATTTAAGCTACCCCTTGTTTTTTTGCCAAATCCAGCCCTGAGTAACATTGCACATCCATAAGTAGTTGGTTGCATTATGTATGATGTGTTCGTACAAAAAATGGTATGTTAAGGTAGTCTCACACATAGGCCTAGTCAGGTAGCCTCATTTAGATTTGGTTGAAGACAAGCTTCCTCAATCACAACAAGGCTCACAAGTAAGCAGCATCCTCCTGACAGTAACCAAAGCATGTCAGTGACAGCAGCGTACTGCAGTCAATGTGGGAGTCCTGGCCATAGCGCTCTTTGTCACACTGGGCCATTTGCGTAACAGCTGATTTAACTGCACTGGCTCTTGGAGAGAGGCCAAATCAACCTCTATGCACACTGTAGCTAGGCCTACGTCTCCAAAGATTTACATTTCAGAAACAGCTATAAAGCCTTATCTCCCAACAAACATCTCTAGTTCACTCTCTAGCCTTTGTTCCAAGTGTTTGAAGAGTGCAGTGCTCTCTCTACTGCGGGCATGCTGAGGAGTCCTTCCCTCAGCATGTAACTGTTGGTCTAATGGGCTACAGGTTTCCAAAATACCCAGCCCAGGCCAAAAGGTGTACACTTAATGGTAAAAAGGCAACAGTCCGTAAACCCTGAGGTCCATGTTCTATGGGTAGGCTTATAATGTATTACAGGACAGCACTAAAGTGTTATGTAACATGGCTACAGGGAAAGGACAGAACATTTTCTAAAAGACAAGGAGAAAATAATCACAGTAGGCCGAGTCTATATTTGAAAACGGTCTATGTAGTATCAGTAGTATACATCAATGCTAGCCCCAAAATTAAAAAAAAAAAGTGTCAAAATGATAACTTTGGACATAAGCCCAGTATTTTCTGTCTAAATCGAGGCAGTCCGAAAAGAGACCGTGATTAGTAGAGTGTTATGACGCCTCTCCTTTCCATGAACAATTTTAAAGTTAGGCTTTGGATGGTAGCCTACATCAAACCACAACTCCAAGAAACAAATGTGGTTCTCTGTCAACGCAACCTCATGAATGTAACCTGCATATTGCATGTATAGGCAGACCCCATTCGGAAAACTGCCAATTTGGAGGCCAAAGATAGTCCTGTTAAAAAAGCTATGTTTTTGAATCAACATGAAATCTGTGCCCTACTTTGGTCCACTCTGTATTATAGGACTATGCCCCCTATGCACACTAGCCTAGTAATTGACTGTGCCACAACACACTATTATATGATTTGACGTAGGCCTATTGAGAGTAGGGGTGGGGCAGGTAGTGGTGATAGTCATTAATAGTCCTAGTAGTGGTATGGGTTTAAAGCAAGACTACTTCAATTATTAGACAACAATAACAACCATTTTTCACAGTGGGTCATCCAAAAGGCATTCATTATGCTTACAGTACTTTGTAGCTTTAAGAGAAATGAATGAAACAAACCTGCCTGCAGGTGGGGTGGCTTACAAGCCCATTCAAGCATACAGTAATATAGGTGCACTGTCTGCAGTCTTAATAGAAACATGTTTATATTCATCAATTAAGCTACAGGACAGAACAGACAATGAGTTCTTTACATGGACTTTTTTGCCCACCTTTTTTTGCAGTAATCCACTTAGTTAAGGGTGTCTGATTTGCATAGGAATCAATTACACACTGTGTAGATTAGGATGTCACTACCAAATCAGCAACATTTTATAATTTTCTCTTGATCCTGACAAACTCGTCAGTCCCTGCCAGTGACAAACATACCCATAAGTTGAAACTGCATTGCATGTGTTGGATTTGCACCAAACTTAATGCTTTGTAGTAAAACCAAATAAACACATTTCCAGCCACTTTATTTGCTGTATCACTTGAATTCATTGATGCAAACACAATTATGGATATGAGATAGATTATTTTCCATTAAGGGATTCTTTTTAGCCACTTGGTTAATAGACCAATTTTGTAGAGTGACTGAGATGATGTTCAACTGTGCTTTTTCCTCTCCATCATTCAACTTGAGATTTTTGTAAGTCTCCCCAGGCCTCAGGTTTGCATTCCTGAGCAGTTTTGTTCCTCTCCATTTGCTCAGTTTGTAATTACAACCTGATACACAGTGTGTAATTGATTCCTATGCAAATCAGAGACCCTATAAAAACAAAGATGTTAATTCCAAAATTACATGAACTATTATCCTTGCATTAAGTTGGACTCAATTCAACTAATTGAGTGATTTGTTGAAGACACTTTTGCATTTTTGCATATGTGTGGACTGATGGCAAATTATTTTTATTTAATCCATTATAAATTGAGTCTATAATACAACAAAATGTGGAAAAAGTGAAGGGGTCTGAATACTTTCCGAAGGCACTGTACTGCTTGCGTATGTGTGGGTATTAAACACGTCCACCCGCGAAAGATGAAACGAAATATAAACCTCCAATGTTGAATTGAAATGATTTTATAACAGCATAGGTTAGCTTGTTGCATTGGCCGTGCCAAACTATTACATTAATCCACCAATTGATACATAATTTTCATTCGGAAATTCTCGGGAAATGTAACAACAACATAGGCACACGCCGCATTGACCGAAGCGATACAGCTTTAAATTTGAGGATGAGAGGGAAATAATGTAGTATATTTAATCGTAAATATAAAAATGTTTAAAGAGATACAAATCCAACTGATACGACTTACCTTGTGTCTTTCTCATTAAGATCTATTTTCCACACTCAATTGGTTTATGGTACGAGGGCATGGTAAATTCAGTCGAAAGCCATGTCTCGTCATGTTGATAAACAGTACATGATAAAACCACGCCATAGATGCATAGCGACAGCGATGTGGGACGCGCAGCAAAACTGATGCTCGATTATGGAAGTGATGGGGGAGGTTACTGTAGGGCAAGGCGCTTTCTCCTATGGGGATCGAATTACAGCAACATTCTTAAAGAGATATTAACACAAAAACACACGCACGCACACACACACACACACACTCTCTCTCTCACACACACACACACACACTCACACACACACACACACACACACACACACACACACACACACACACACACACACACACACACACACACATATACCCTTGTGGAGAGTCTACCATGATGAACTGTGGTCAAGATCTACCTTCTTCTTGAATGGAGAGAGAGACCATCACTTCATCAGAAATGTGGTTCAGTGCATCAGAAAGTCTCGGACAGTGACAGTGACAGTAACACTGAGGTTTTTGCGTATAGATGTATCATCTATCATTTAGATGTATCTCTATCAATTGGTTGATGCTTGTTTGTTTCATTTGTCATCCTTTATGAATTGCATGATAAAGAGATAACCTGTGTTAACCAGTGGCTCATAGACAACGTTTTATAAGCCTACAACCTTTTTAACAGTGAGAATGGTCGCAAAATTCATTTGAGACCATTCAAAGCCATTATCGCATTAAAGGTAGACTCTGGGAATTGAGGTAATGCAGTCACAGCAACTTTTACCAAATATATTTGGAGTAAGCAAAGTGTAAGTAAAGTGAATAGGAAAGAGAGGGCACTGTTAGCATTTTTCCATAGAGCATTGTGCAATGGCAACTGCTAATGGAAGTTGCTATTGAATAGGAACCTTCTTGTTACATTCCTTGACCATTCCGTACGTGCTGCTTCACTGTCTATTGGTAGGCATGTGTGCTCCATTCAGTCAAACTCGAGTTTCTCTTCAACAGAGAAACAACTTGATTTATATCATGTTAATTAGAAAATTACAAATTTATTGTGTGATATCATTAAGAAAATGAGGTTGTTATCGAGCTGTTTCTTAACAAAAGTCCCTTGGAGGACCATTTGCGGTGCATTTCTCATACACTTTCCTTGGCCCCTATTTAGAACAGAGTCTCCTCATATACCACAATGCAATCGAAGCCCTACCTCTTGGTTTCATCCTCTTTAGAGTAAGTAACTACAGGAGGCATTCGTTAGGCATCGACACATGCACACCGTCACAATATGTATGCTGGAGTTGATCAGCTTTGATCATCAAACGTTTTCTCAATTGTTACGTAGCTGAAAACCCATTGGAGGAACAGATCTAGGTTGCTCCTCTTAGATATTCTCCTCCAATGTGTTTTCAGTAGGACACGAGTGGAGGACGGAGGAGAGGATTCGAGGAGTCGTGTTCCTAACAGTTGAGAAAAGGCTAGAGTCGCTGTTTTGAAATTATCCCTGGAAGCGTCGCCCCGTTCTTTTTCCATTGACGTCATATCCCAGAGTCTACCTTTAATGAAGATATCTTTCATTAGGCTAGGTCTCACAAACTATCGCCAGACTGCCATTCACTCATAAATCCACAGATTGTGAACTTTTTGTTCCAGTCCAGAACTAAGTGATGCAAGTAAGTGCTTGATGAATGGCAGCCCTGGACCAGGACAAGTGACGTCCTGGTTCAGAACTAAATGAATGGTTGAATTAGGTGTGTGTAACACTGACCTAAGGTTGCCATAACAACTCACTGTGGTTATATGAACACTGATGTGTATTTGAACCAAAGTCTATAATTAGAACCTATGGGAGAGCTGCATTGCTCCAAGTGGGTCCTACAACTAAGTGTCCTAGACTCCTAGTCACAGATGGGGGCGGGGCTATAGTCTACGAGCCAACTCTGCCTCCTACGTGCAATGCACTGCTATATGGTTGTTGTTGCTAGCTGTCTGACTATCGGTCCTGTCTTATTTAGGCATAAGGCTGGTAGACACCACCAGGACAATTAGTTTTTTCTGCACAAAAGGCACATAAAATACCTACTTCATCATGTCATGTTGCTCAAAGTGATGCAGCGTCAATTCCAGCAGTGGTCTTTGCTTAGTGATGACGTTCGTTTCCTTGTTGCTATGCTCGTTTCCAGGAAGCTTTCCTCTCGCGCTCCGCCGTTTTAGAATGTGTTTTGTCCCGCACGCTGCGCCGTAGTTGTGATCATCATGGCACTGCTTTTAGGAATATTGTTAGGAATTTGTACTACAGTGCTTTTTTTTGTTGTGCGTCTTCTGATTGTCGTTCGGGCCGGTTCAAAATGTAGACCTGGAGAGAAAGGTCATGTCTGCGTTCTTGTTGTTGCTGGATCAGGTAACATTATAAATTGGTTCATAATATAGTCGATATGTTTCCCAACTTCCCTAGCTAGCTGGAAGACCTGAGCCACCGACCTAAGTCATTTGCGTTATAATGACAATATGAGTTGTCAAAGAGGATGAAACTTACATACTCTGTTTAGTCGAGTGAATTGACGAGCTAATGGTTTTTTTTGTTTATGTTTGCAGCTAACCAATGGAAAGGCCAAAGCTAACTAGCTAGTCCACCTGTCAAATCGGCATATAAAACTAACCAGTACCAGTAGCTGATACAGTAAAATGACAAATGCCCTAACCCTGACCACCCGACGAACCATCAGTCAGTGAAAGGTGGATTTTATTACAAACTGTCTTGGCGGGGTCATTTTTATTTCGATACATCTCTCTCGACTCTATCTATCCATAGGACTATAAAGGAGGACGCTATCCGTCTACAAGACCAGTACAGTAGAATCTAGATAGCTACGGTGTCAAATATGAATCATGATGAAAGATCATGTTATTGTAAAGAGAGACAAAGAAAGGCAGTAACATTAGCTGTATGTAATGCTCTGTGTTTTGCTATCACTGTCACTGTTGTAACTGCCTTCATACCCTTATTTACAGAGACATGCTCTAATACATTTCAGTAGATTTCAGTACGCCTGACTATGTAACTTACGCCAATCAAATGAAGTAATTTGTTTGTTTGTTTTTGCAGGAGGACATACAACTGAGATCCTGCACTTGATGGAGAGCCTCTCACAGTCCTACAGTCCTCGGCACTATGTCATCGCAGACACTGACAAGATGAGTGAAGACAAGATACGCACCTTTGAAAGCTCAAAAAAAGACACAGAATCAGATTCTCAGGTACTCAATATGCACCAAATCACATTGTACTTAAACTAACTGCCTCTCAATTTGTTTTAGCATGACGACAGTTTATCACTGTATTCACGTGTCATTGTACCGTACACATATGAATGGCCTCTGTTATGATAGCTTACCTACCTTATCAAATATGTCAGTTTATTGTCCAACTCCAATATCTCTACTCCAGTGTCTTGTTTTTTTTGTGAGAGATGTTAAGTCCTTCATCTAAATCTATTTCTTACCAGCAGATGGAGCAATATCTCTTTATTGCGTTTTTCAATTCACAAAATGTCCCTAAGAAACCTTTCAGTTGGTGGTGTTTTCGCCTGAGAATACGCATGCATTATTCCACAGCAACATCTGAAAGCCATTTTGAATATACCGTATTTTATCATATTTATTCCTGTGTTATGTGTTCAGCATTATGCAGCATTTTTCAGCATTATGCAGCATTTGACAGAAAACTGAATAATGTGTGTCCTGTGTTGTGCCGTGAGGCTAACCCGCTCATTGTCACTGTTTTGCCCCAGTTTACCATTCACCGCATTCCTCGCAGCCGCGAGGTGCGTCAGTCCTGGAGCTCCTCAGTGGTCAGCACTCTGAATGCCCTGCTGCACTCTGTCCCTCTGGTGTTTAGACTCAGGCCGGACATGGTAGGTACACCCAATGTGATACCATTTTTGCCAATATGTGAATCTTCACTATCTTTGCTACCATCACTGCTGCCTACCACTATGTGTTAATGTTAGTCTGGCAACATTATCTTAATTGCCAATAAACATTTTGATGCTGTTAATCGTCTCACCAGTAAAAAAAAAATAAAAAAATAATAATAATAATAATCCCTCCCAGCATGTCTAACATATCTTTCCATACTGTAATATCCATTACATATTAACAACAGATTTAAGTATTTTTGCAGCTAACCAGTTCATTCAACTCAGGCTTGTAACTCCATTGACAATAAATAAAACTTGAACCATAGTGAAGTGACTTCATGTTAAAACCTTGATCCCTTTATTATTGTTCCAGTATATAAATAAGATAAATCAAGGCATTGTGCATGATCATCTCAAAACCCAGAGTGAACATGGCGTAGAATCTGGAATAAAAGGTTTCCAGAGGGTTCTCGGCCTACCAATTACTCACATCTTTCTACAATCAGTAATTAGTGCACTGCACACGGCCCTGTGGGTTCACACAGTCCATTCAACTGGCCTTGGATTGTTTGTTTAGGGTTTGCGGAAGTGAAAGACAGAAACTGCATTGTATGGGCCCATCACTGTAGCCATTGATAGGGATATCGTTGTAGCTGGAGGAGTGAAATGTCATTTTGTTTAACCGTAATGTCTGTGTAATACTTCATTAAAAGTGTGATGTGTATGCATTAGTAAAATCCAGAAAATGAGAAGAGAGAGACAAACACACACACACACACACACACACACACAGACAGACAGACAGACAGACAGACAGACAGACAGACAGACAGACAGACAGACAGAGAGAGAGAGAGAGAGAGAGAGAGTGTCAGTCTCGGCAGGAATGAACAGACAATCGGGGCCCCTTATTTTCTCCCCTCCTTTCCTATCCCACTGGCTTCTCTTCCCTTGTGTTATGTAATGGTGGGGGCCAGGGAGAAGGGTCCTTGTTCACAGGATGTGGCGAGACCTGGCTGGTTCCTCTGCTAGCTGAGTTACTCTGCAGCTCAGCCTTGGGAGGAGGGGGGTGACTAAGCAAGCAGACTGAAATTGCAACTGCAGCCACTGGTTAGAAAATACTACAGTCTGTATAAAACAGTATGGGAAGCTGCAGATTATTTGGTTGTGACATGACAAAGGTTTCTGCCATTTCCCCCTAATCTCTTACCTTTGCCACTGCCAATAGCCCTCTCAATGGCGTACATCCACAGTCCGTTCATAGAGTGTACCACCATAGATTGTTAGACCTGGAGGGGGTTGAGGGGTTAGAGATGACTGAATTTAGAATTGAACAGGTTCTATAATAGGTAAGAGGTAGACATATCAGGATTTATGTGGCAAAGCTACCTGGCATACTGACACAACATTGCGCCTGGAAAGCATTACCTCTGACTTAGTATTTCTCTCTAATATGGTCTATTGTTGTCTTTATCTCAGGAATGCTAAATTACATTTGCTTATCTCACGTCTCTGTTGATTTAGAGTAGCTGAAGTCAGGGCTAAAAAAATGGGAATTTTTATTACCCACATAGACTCCAGTGTAGACTGTCCAGAGTTGTATTGGGTCCATTGCTCCCTTACTGCTTCCCTCATAACGTGATGGGGTCAGCATGATAAGCATTCTTTAGGATGACTGAAAGCAGACGTTTATTTGTTTTGACCAAACTTGAGCATGTCTCTCCGGGAGCAGTGGCATGGGGTTGTGAGGTTGTAGTGGAGACAGGACACATTCCGAGTCGGAATCACAGGAAAACTGTGGGGGGTCAGGCCAGGGGGGTGGAGGGGAGAGGGAAACCGAGAATGGGGGGTGGGTGTTAGGGTTCTCAAGCGTGTGTTAGCCATAAAAGGGCATTTGTGAGACCACACACACCCCACCACCACCATTTCCACCTCCAGATGTGTCAGCACAATCCTACCGGCTGACAGCATCCTTGCAGTCAGAGGTTTAAAGTATGATCAATGGATGAAGTTGCACAGTTGTGGTGTGGGACAGTGTTAGGGTTCTAGAAAAAAGTTGTTAAGTAACAGTGTAGATCATTGGAGGTGTATTTTCTGAGATGTTTGTTCTGTGTAATTAAATATTAACTACAATCAGCTGTCTGTTTTTGAACTCCCCATGATGATACCCACACCTGGTTTTAAGATGATATGACATGCAAACAGATGTAGACCCCCCCCAACAGTAAACTGGACTAAATTGGATCATCAATACACACAAAATGTTCCCAATTTCAAAGAGAAAGCCGAGCAGAAAGTGTGTGCTGGTCATACGATAGATAACACCCAACGACGGGCCAAGGAGCCTCACAGTGGCCTCACCCTTACTTAGCATTCCTGTGTGGCTCTTAGCTGCTGGTAAACTAAGCCAGGCCCTGCTTCTCCACGTTTGTTTTCCCTCTGACATACGCTCCAGTGGTGGGACACCATATGTTTTATCTTAACCTTATTAGGAAATTGCTAGAGAATGGAATGGAAAGGCCTTTTGGTGCTTCCAAGCGAGATTCCGACCAGGAATATGATCCTTCTTTCCTCTCCTTTCATGTTCTATTTGAAGACAGTGAGCGTAATCAGGCCTATGGATTGATTGTTAACCAAACATGTCAAGCTGGCATGCAGAAGCAACAGCCCGCAGACATTCCTGCATGTATTTGCTCATGTATGTTGAGTTTTATGAGCCACTGTGCTGAATGTATCCATATAAGTCCCTCTTAGGCCCTGGATCCAGAAACCCATTGTCGAACTGGCCATGTCTAATAAAATATTGTCTTTGTTTGGTTTCAGTTAAATCTTTGATGTTGGGTAGCCCTGAATGTTTATTTTGGGGCCTTTACGCTCTAACCCAGAATACAATTCTAGGAAAACACTGTTGATGTTGACTATTGTGCATCATCATAGATTAAATGAAGGCCACAATCACAGTATACTGAAGATTGAATTTTGGCCACAATCGCAGTATTTAACTAGGCTTACCATCTGTTTAAACAGAGCCACAGTGACATCTCCCCGGTAACCGAACCCCCTAACGTCTCCAGCTGTCAAAAATAATAATAATAGAAAAGTTGCATTCACAGACGTTTACGTCAAGCAGCTGTGCAAACCACTGATCTATCACAAAGAGACAACCACCTATTCCACATAGTCTGTCTGTCAGGGGGAGAGAAAGCATGAGGCATACAAGCCATCTGTTGATGAATCTATATTTCTCTGGCACTTAATGAGGCTCAGGACTAGCTTTCACTGATCTTTTGCTCTACTCAATCATGCGATTTTTAAAGAGACTAGCTGACAGTGTTGAAATGGGGTGGTACAGTTATCCAGAACTTTCTAGCCTAGACAGCCAAAAATGTGTTCCCTCTGGGGTGAATTGTCACCAGCTACCACTCGTAATGTGGAACTTTGTTATAGTCCTTCATGCATTCAGTCAAGTGCTCATAGGAGTCTAGACAGCATAGTCAGAGGTTATCTGCTATGTTATCTTCTTTCCCTGGTTCAACTTGGATGTGATCTAGTTTTTATCACACTGACACACCTACGTTCCAGTCTGCAGTGTGGTGACTCACCTCTTCTGGTCCGGTTAGGACATGACAAATGCTGATGATCCGCAGACAAACAGACGATCACCTGGTGTTGCTCAGTGAGTTGAATGTACCCGGTTCTGTGTGTTATGATGACATCATCAGGTGTAACCCACCCACCCACCCCCACCCCCAGTGCGTTCGTGCGTTCGTGCGTGCGTGCGTGCGTGCGTGCGTGCGTGCGTGCATTATAGGCCTCAGCAGAGCTGGGTAGACTGAATCATGCGTATACCCAGAACACAGCAGAGCAGAAAAATCCGGAGGGATGGTCAGCCTATGCCGTAAATCCAGCCATGGACTCAGTGCCAGGGAAAGCATGCCAGGAATGTTCTAGCCAGGTTTATGAATGCAGCGCTACAAAAGAAAGGCTTTAGAGTAAAGGCTTATCTTACGGGAGGTGGGGAACCGTGATTCCAATGCAATAAATGCTCAAAGCCCAATCTAAGTCGGTTTCCCAGCAAAGCAGCCATTGCGGTTTTCCACGAGGAAGTCATATTAATACTTGGATGAGCAGAGCAGTAACGGATTGTTGAGGTTTTGCATTTTACTGAGTATCTCACTGAGAGAGTTTCAGCCTAGAACCTGAAATGGAACTCATGCGTTCTCCAAATCATTGGTGAGCTGTTGAGGGTCTCCTTTACTTCGCACCACCAATAAATCAAGTGTACAGAAGTTTGCATTGTGCGGTCGTTGAATCATGATTTGATTGATTTTTCTCGTAACTCCACGTGATTCATTTTCTAAGGTAGAGGAGGGCACTGAGTTGCAAGTATTTGGTCCTGAGCCCTGTGGCCAGTGATTTATTTTGTGTTGAAGGCTCACACGACTGTATGCCCATTCAAATTTGCACCTGCATGATGACAGTTGGAGAGACAGCGTTTTTCCAGTTAGAACCTAGCAGAGAGCAAACACTCCACGGTGTCATCGCTCTAAGCTTTAACATTTTGAGCTAGAGTCAGCTCTTCGCTGTTGGTTGACGATGACCTCATTGCCAGTAACTGGGCCTCCGACTTGTGAAATATTTATACTCACCATTATCCCATCTGCACTAATTATCAATGTCACCCCAACGTTTTTATGGGAAATGTTGTTCGGAGTAAATAAATTCATCCCACTAAGCTGTAAAATCCTGTAAGCATGTAAGAAATTGTGTCCTCTGTAATCGTGTGAATTGTGTGAAATGTTATGGTTAATGCCATTGTAATGTATATGACCGTGTGGAGAGGATATTAGAGTGTTGGTGTATGCCCAAACTACGGTTGTGCTATGAGACTGTGGTTGTGCTATGAGACTATGGTTGTGCTATGAGACTATGGTTGTGCTATGAGACTGTGGTTGTGCTATGAGACTATGGTTGTGCTATGAGACTATGGTTGTGCTATGAGACTGCGGTTGTGCTATGAGACTATGGTTGTGCTATGAGACTATGGTTGTGCTATGAGACTGTGGTTGTGCTATGAGACTACGGTTGTGCTATGAGACTACGGTTGTGCTATGAGACTATGGTTGTGCTATGAGACTGTGGTTGTGCTATGAGACTATGGTTGTGCTATGAGACTATGGTTGTGCTATGAGACTATGGTTGTGCTATGAGACTATGGTTGTGCTATGAGACTGTGGTTGTGCTATGAGACTATGGTTGTGCTATGAGACTACGGTTGTGCTATGAGACTATGGTTGTGCTATGAGACTATGGTTGTGCTATGAGACTATGGTTGTGCTATGAGACTATGGTTGTGCTATGAGACTGCGGTTGTGCTATGAGACTACGGTTGTGCTATGAGACTACGGTTGTGCTATGAGACTATGGTTGTGCTATGAGACTATGGTTGTGCTATGAGACTATGGTTGTGCTATGAGACTGTGGTTGTGCTATGAGACTGTGGTTGTGCTATGAGACTGTGGTTGTGCTATGAGACTACGGTTGTGCTATGAGACTACGGTTGTGCTATGAGACTATGGTTGTGCTATGAGACTGTGGTTGTGCTATGAGACTGTGGTTGTGCTATGAGACTACGGTTGTGCTATGAGAGCTAAATGTGCTAAATGATTGATTCTCCAGACCCCGCAGCCCTTCGTCGACACAGCAGTCTGACTGCTTTTCCTGTAAATCCCTGACTCCCCAACCCATACTCCTTCACTCCCCAACCCACACTCCTTCACTCTTCTAGCCCACAAGGCATAGCTCTCTATAGATCTCTTTGTCTGCCTGTCTGTCTGTCTGTCTGTCTGTCTGTTGATCTGTCTGCTTTTTGGTCTCATTCTTGTTCTCTTTTCCTTTCTCCCTATCTTTTGCCCTCAAAGCTGAGTCTCACTTGAGATCTTCATCTCCTCCTCTCCTGTCAGACTATATATATTCAGAGCCAGCAGAGTTCAGCACATTCCATTTCTCTGAGATTGAGTGAAGGCCCAAACTGGTGATTTTTAGGGATTGTGAGTGACAACCAATCTCACGCTGTGTGTGTGTGTGTGTGTGTGTGTGTGTGTGTGTGTGTGTTTTTCAGGTGCTGTGTAACGGCCCAGGGACCTGCATCCCCTTGTGCATGGCAGGACTTCTCCTGGGGATTCTGGGATTGAAGAAGGTCCTGATCATCTACGCAGAGAGCATCTGTCGAGTAGAGAAACTGTCCCTCTCCGGAAAGATCCTCTATCACCTTGCAGACTACTTCTTTGTGCAGTGGTCGACCCTGAAAGACAAATACCCCAAATCCATATACCTCGGAAGAATAGTCTGAGCAGACTAATGACCAAAGACTGTGGCTTTGTTACTGATATTAAACATTTTTAAATGGATCATGTTTAATAGTTTAATAAACTGTGATGGACGTTTTCTATGAACACAAATCAAAAGACTTTGATACATTACTCTAGTCTATACTTGTAGGTTAACAAGTCCTGTGTAACCTCTAGCTATTCCACATGTTACTTGAATTTATGGTAATGTACAATGATAATGAATACAAAATGGAATTCTTACCTTTGTACCTGACTTGAATTGAGGTGTGGTTGAAACTACCTTTAAATAAAATATGCTAGTATAAAATTACCTCATTTTTCTGGTTTTGAGTTGAAACGGAGAAGTCAAAGAAATATGTCTGAAAGACGGGATGATGAAAACAGCTGTTGTGTCTAGTGACATGACAGCCATCATTGTTAGAGAGGAACGCAATAATGACAGAGGCAAGACAACACAAGATCATCTCAAAACACTGGTGCTACCTCAGTGCTAACACTCCATGCTGTCACTCAACAATGTCAGTTATTATGCTTGAAATATGAGAAAGGTTTTATGTATATTTAATTAAACACTTGCTTGAATGAAAAGTTGTATACCTCCTGCACATTTGACATCCCCATAATAACCAGAAAAGTGCAAATTAAGAGCATATTTGTGAGCTTGCATCAAGTGTGGCAGCAACATCAGTGAAATCCTGATGTATCATTCATATATATATATATATATATATGTGTGTGTGTGTGTGTGTATGTGCTTAATTAAATCCTTTGAAATGTAGCAAAACTATGACTGATCAACCCTTCCTAAATATATGTATGCAATATATTGATATCAGTTATAGAAAGCCAACATTGAAAACAAAAAGTAGTGTTGTCTTTGTGGTATTGTATGTTGTTGTCTCTCTAGAAACAAGCATTCAGGTGAAGTGAATTTCCATTGTGGTGTTTTTCCTGTTCCTGGATGCAGTTCACAGGACAGGAAGAGCATTGACTTATTGAGAGGTTTCGTTGTACTGCAATAAGAGAGGGGGAAATAGAAACAAACCAAATGTTTGTATTCTCTGCTGACATTTCAGCTATTTATAGTTGTTATCTCTGATCTTCAGTGTACGAAATACTCACTTGCTATATCTGGCTTGGTCGATAACAGAAGGGAGTTGAACATTCTTGGTACAGAGCATTGCTGTTTCTATTAATGAGTGAATGAAAATGTCTATGTTTTACAACAACATTTGGGATTCCTGATAACAAATGTAGTTTGTTGTGAATATTTTAACATAGAATGACATGAATGAAATGTATCTTTGGGTAATATCAGCTTGCTGTGTTGGAATTATCATTATTACATCCTCATTTTCAGCCACAAGTAAAACATATGTTGACGGAGAATGGATATGTGAGTTTGCTGAGAGCTTTGAGTGCATTACCAACATGGCCTCCATACATCTGAAACCATAAATGATACCCTCCCTAAAGGACTGCAGCATCTGCCATTTAATAAAGCCATACCACATCATAATCCACATCCAGAAGCCATGCAGACATATGAGCAGTGGCTCCAACCCTGGACCTGTGGCTCTTGGCAAGGCCACAGTGTTGTTATTGGCACATCCTCAGAGTTATTAAGTCAAGGGGAATGAAATGAGAACCTGCAGCTTTTTAAGAAGTCTGCTCTGCTGAAAGTATGGGTTTCAGTGAGTGCCAGGGTTAATAGTAAGCCAACCCCTTAGGTCTGTTGCAGTCTATAATTTGATTACCTCTGTTATCAAGGTTATGCTGTATTTACTAGACAAAGTAGGGCAAACCTTGCACAGGTCATAAATCTCACTCTACACTGCATTGCAGATTCCCAATAGATCTGGAATGGGCATACTAGACCTGACATCATGGGGAGCAGAGTGGATTTCTAGCACATTCTACGTGAGCTACATAGACCTCTAACCCCAAAGGCTATAGAACAGAGCTGTCAGCCATTACAGACATAACCTAGAAATCAGAGCCCTTTAAAAAATGACCTTAATCTCAAAAGATGACTCCTAACCCGAACCCTACCAAGTGAGACAGTTGCCCCGCCCGTGTGTTTATAGGGTGGCCTTCATCAAATGGTAGACATAGCTGACCAAACCATTTAGAAAGCTTGAACAGAGATGAAATATAATTGATAAATTGGGGCCCTGATTAATTTATTATTCTTTTTCTGTGAAGAAATCTGGGTCCTAGTTCTGGCAATCAAAGATAGCTGGTCAAACCATTTAGAAAGTTTGACATTTAAAAAAAAAAATAATAATAATGTTGGTAAACTCTGGGTCCTATATCTTATAAGACTCACAGTCAGGTCACATGGTCATGAAACATTCAGAGGCCTAGAAATTAAATGGGTGCTCAGCAATATTGAGTATAGTATCATATAGTATCATCTACTGTATATTGGGTGAACAGGTGGAGAGAGACTGTTGAAGGCGGAACTCCTATTGCGAAACTGAGTTGTTTCTGCTGGATAACTGAGACTGACAAACAGCATACTTCCAAACAGTCCCTTCATTCACAGCCCAAGTGTTGACTGACATTGGAAGAGATAGTTATCTGTTCAAACAAAATGTCTGTGTTGTCCGCTGCTGTGTTTTTTTCATGCCCTTGTACACATATCCTTGAATGGGGGGACAAAGAGCCAGTCGGCTACTTCCAGCATGAAGCTACAGTACATTATAATAATTATACCATTTTTCAAGGAGTAACCTTGTCCCCAGGCTATTGGTGGAAGTGTCTGGGAATGAGAGTGTTCAAGGAGCAACTTGTTACACCTATAAAGAACATGGCATCCAGCCAGCCAAACTAGCATGTATTTTATGTGTGCACTGACAGTGTTAGGGATTGTGAGTGACAACCAATCTCACGCTGTGTGTGTAAAAGGTAATAAAGAAAGGTAGCTCTTTTTAACAAGATATGTAACAGACCCAAATGCTCGGTTACCTTATGTTCTAACAACAAAATCATTGAAACATTTGCTGTGAGATATGGGGCTACAGGTTATCATATGTACAACCATGTTATGAACAACATGGCACCCCCCCTACCTGTCTGACCTCCTCCATCAACACACCCACACCCGCAGCCAAGGTCAGCTGATGCCAACTGCCTTGTCCCCATCACCAGGACTACGCACCATACCTGGGGGAACTGGGTCTTCTCTACTGCAGCCCCCATGCTTTGGAACACTCTCTCAAACCACATCAAGGAATCCAACACGCTGTCCTCTTTCAAACGTTCCCTCAAATCCCATCTTTTTAAACTTGCTTTTAATGTCTAGTACCTTTCCCCTTACCTTGGTCTATCAGTACCTGACTTTTCTTTTCTCTCTGTGCTTTTTGTTTGTATTGCTTTATTTCTTTTTATTATTGATTGTCTTCTCCAAGGATGTAAAGTGTATTTGAGTACTGAGAAAAGTGCTATACAAAAATAGATGTATTATTATTATTATTATTATTATTATTATTATTATTATTATTATTATTATTATTATTATCTTAGTGCTTTATCTTTCTGTTACTGGAATGTATGCTACTGTACATCGCAGATGATTATTAGAAAATGTGCCTACATATAAATGTCAAATAGATGCTTATTTCAAGAAGATAACTTGTTCCCCATAAGACTATTGAAATAAACTCTACAGTAGCAGAAGTACCAGCCCTCAACAATGAGAAGAGGTATGTAAAATGGGCGCCTCTGATTGGTTGGGCAGGCTCGGTCAATCGTCTTGCGACACTTTTTTCCAAACAAAAATTAGGTATTGAAGCGAGAAGTTTCTGAGCTCAGCCTGCCACAGCGATACTCTTTCACTCCATACTCGCACGGATCTTTAACTCCTATTTGGACTGTCTGACACGGGACCCTGAAAAACACATCGTGTGTTTAATACAAAGTTTCACAGAGGACTCGCTTTTGCTACATTGTAGCTGGGAATATTGACTTTGTTTTTAATTTTAAAACAAAATGACTCAATTCAATAAGGGACCAGCCTACGGATTATCGGCAGAAGTGAAAAGCAAAGTAAGTAGCGAATGTAGGGAAATTAAATTTGTATATATTTGAATCACTATGCCTAATGTTGCAATATTAGGATTTAACTCACTGTAACTCACTATAGGCTGGCATTAAATTGCTCGGAGTATGAGGATGTAGATGCAATCGGTCTGATATGGGTCTGTAATAATAGGACATCCCAGGTGCCGTTTTCAGTGGCCATTTTCTGTCATTTCCATGGATTGACCCCAATGTGGAAACTTTTCCCAAATGTAAAACGAGTGCTACGCATGGATTGATCATGACGTGCCGGAAACTTTTCCAAAATATTTTCGGTAACACAGTGATCCAATTTTGCTCTTATGAATCTTCTACGAAAAGGAATCTCAGTATGCATATATTTATAATTGCCCAAAATTAGCTCTGGTCTGATATGGTCGAATAGCCTCAACGGTTTGCAGTACAGGACTAAAACCCAGAAAGAATTTGTAACCCCAATGAAATTGTCACTGTGCATCTGATCTTATCACGAGTACCACTTTTATTCTATTGTGTTTTGAAGGTATCCGTTTGCAAGCGTTATAATGAATGAAAGCCAAGTCCAACTCATTGTTCGTGGAGCAGGGAGGAGTCCGCGTAGGCTCGAGGATATGCCCCCACATTTTAAATGGGCTAGGTGAAGTGGACATGAGCACTTTTCATTTAAATACTCTGGACTTAATATTGGCAGCAGTTATAATGTCACATGTTTGTAAATAACTAAAGTTGACATTTGAGTTCAAACCATTGATAATAATCGGTTCAAACAACAAATGGCATGTGTCGCGCGAAAGTACTGGTGGCGCGTGCTGGCTTTCAAAGGATAATTTTGGCTGGGTGGATTGACCGAATAGATGAAAAGAAAGTGACAAACAACTCTTAACGGTCAAGATTCACGTGTGGCCAGAATGATCAAATCTGTTATTGCGCAGTGACAAAGCGACCGGGAAAAGTTTTGGAAGTTGTTCTTTCTCCTCTTTGTGGGAAATCAAATCATGACATCATCGGTTACCCATTTGGAGTAGCTGGAGGCAGGGCCAAAGCAGATGCCTCTCACGAATTGGTCTCGTAGCCTATGTGCTCCTTTAAGACGCCCGTAGGCCTATGCCATTGACATTTCCCCCACATGCATACGGTTTAAATCACTTTGTCTTGATAACAGTGGTGACAATGCCAGAGACTCCAGCAGCCAAAGGCTTTTATCACTCTGGATACAAGATAAGCATATTTGCTTACATATTTGCCCAACAATGAGAGAACCTTGTCCGATAAAAAAAGAATAATCATTTCGTTTGGATCACAAAAGACAAGACCAGAAGCATTGTTATTTTCACATTCCAATCTATAAGGCCATACAAACTTGATTTATTGTTTAACAGATTTCATTTGCAGAAAAGTGAGGCGAGCAAAAAAAAAAGAAAAAAAAAAACAGTATCAAAGTGTATCAATTTATCATTGGTGTTTTGGTTATGGAATGGTGAGACCATTGGACATAACGGTCAGACACCCCATCATACTATTTCTAAGTAATGTGTATCCAAATCCAGGGGTAGGCCTATACAGTATACATTACTTGACTGGGAAAATGACCCACTGGCCATGCCATGTTTGACCTAAAATCTTGCACTTCTGTCTTTCCTAAAATATAACACTGCCCCTTTAAGACCTCAGTCAGACCTTCGACCTGCCAGTGTGTCAACTTTCGTTGAACAGCAGTAACACAACTGTAAACCAGTTAAACTCCAAAATATGAAATCTGTGGGTGTTTGTTTTGTTAAACAGGTTTTGGCTCATATGCAAATCTAAATCTCTGAGATTCCTATAACTGAATTCTCTCCCTTGCTCTGCTGTCGGCTTTCACATATCAGCTGCTTTTTATTTATTTTATTTTTTATAGTGAAGCTGAGCATCTGTTTATCATGTCTAAATGAAGAACATTGCTGGTCTATGAGAGGAGTCGGCCTGGATGTTCAAAAGAGTTCAAGTACTTATTTATCTACAAAGATTTTTGGGAAACTGACCTCTTTTTAATGGAACAAATACAGTCCATTAGTTTAAAGCTTTCATGGCACTTTCTCAACCTGTGACAGTAAGTCAGAGATGTTTTTCAAGGACTGAATACAAACAGAAACGGGAGGAACTTCTGCCTTGCATAACTCAAAGTGTCACTGACAGTTCACTAGCTGTGCTTCTCTGTAAGTCATATAGCAGAGATGCCAAGAATTCCTCATTGAAATCCCTCTATCCCCTTTAACCCAGCCCAAGAGTTATTGATTCACTAGCTACAAGCATCTCTCCTTTTGGACCGTAAGCGCTCACTTGCTGTTTTGAGTTGTTTTTTTTGCCTGAAAACAAAAGACTGAGAATCAGGATGATTGAGCTGTGGTCCCAGCGGGTTCAAAGTCCTGCGGTCCAGACCACCGCTCTATGATCCTCCTTGTGTTGTGGGCTCTCTAATCCAGTAAGTGAATCAGGCCACAGGTTTAGCGTGTCATGTCTCCCCCGTATCTTCTGGGTTTCAAACCTTGCTTTCTAAATGCCTTCTGTTTACTTCAGGACTTTTTTGACATTGTGGTATGAAAAGCCTGCACCTCAACAGGGTCACATGAGCGACTCTGCTCTGAGCCGAAAAAATATGAAAATGAAAATATTAGCTCTACTTCCAGAGCTAGTGTGCTTTCAGATATGTTTCCAGTGTGACTGCCAACACCCAGACTTTATTGGAGAGCTGGTGATATATATCCAGAGGTTTTGACAGTGGAAATGGAAAGCAGCTTAGTTTCCAATGTATATGCTTGTTAACCTTGAAAGATGACTGACAGTTGCTAATCAGCTAAATGTTTACCTCATTAAATATGTTACAGATGGCTAAAGCTGAAAAATAGACATTTGGGTCTCACAAACATATAGTATTCTACTGTATGTCCCATTGTTGGACTATTTGTATTTTGTTGTGTGGGAGACATAGTGGGAGGCTATACTGCTAAGTGAGAAATTAACTTTTAGGTCTACATGTATGTTCATGCATTTGGAATCAATGCAGAGGGAAAGGTACTTTTCATTGGCCCACATTATTTATAGAGGCCCTCAAACATGGTCGTTTTTGGTAATCAAACACTTTAGATCAATCCACCAGTGTTTTCAGGGGGTCAATCCAAGGTTTAAGTGTTGCCCAAATGTTTGACTGACTGGTGTTTCCTGGGGTGTCACTTCTCAAGTGTTTGTAAGTAGACAATTTCCCTTTTGAGCCTGGAAGGCTCATCTTTTCTGCAGGACTGTAGGGGTCATGAACTTCAAGATGACTTGTTCATCTTATTCTTCAACTTTTTCTCCTCTTAGTGAGGGTAGAGCTTTTGCTGAACCAAATGTGTGGATGTTGGAGGAGTTGGGTTTCCAAGTTGGCTCTCCTGAACATTTCGGGTTGGTTTGTATTGATTACACCCAACCCAACGGTTCTCAGCAGTGAATGCAATACATTTTTGGTAATTCATTAGTCAAGCATTGTTATTGATATTCCTCTGCTCCTCACCTAAATTTAGTTGCGTAATATCTTATTGAACCCCTGCTGTTGTCAACATAATTTTCTCCGGGATAGTTGCCACCGCTTTTCTTCAAAAGAAGGTAATAGAGGTTTATTATTGACGGAACTTGTAGATTTAAGACTAATGGAATACATTGGAATCAATCACCATACTATTTAAATGTGTTAAGTCACTTACTTTTTACCACAGAGTTTGGTTCTTTCACCATTCATCACACCCTGAAAGTCTTGAGTCAGGTTGGTTTGCTTGTTTGTTTGTTTCTCTCCATTGAAGTCCCAGTTTACCCTAGGGCGGGCCAATTGTTGGTACATCAAGCAAACAGAGAATTGTATTGTATTTGTCTCTGGTGAACTGATGCAAGAGGGAGTTGTTTAGCCAGAGGTTGAACCTCAGGACACTCAACATTGCAAGACCATGGTTATTTTGAAGTCTTCTGCAGCCAGAATGTCCTTCTGTTCTACAAAATAGGGGTGTGTTGGTTTTTGCATTTAAGCCCTGAAACATGCTAAAATCCACCCACCACCCATTTCAATATGATTTTCTGCCTTTAGTACAGTGCAGTGAAGATAAACAAAAAGTCAAAGTAAATACATATCAATTTTAGACACCAGATAGACAATAGAGGACATTCACATTTGTTTGACTTGGTAAGTGCCAATAACCCTTTGAGATTTACAGGCCTGTCTCTTCTGGATCTCGATGGTTTGTCATTTTGGTTTTGCGGTCCCTTAGGATAACACCAGACATTACAAACATTTTGCTCTTGTGGTTTTAGACAATATTTTCTTTTCATTATTATTATTATTATGGTTTTGCATTAATTGAATAGCTTTTCTATTTAGAAAATGTTTGCTCCCATTGGGAGCTAGTGAATGCTACTGTTGTGGTGTTGACTTCCCACCCTGTGCCCATAGCTTTCTCCTCACCATGTGTGCGTTTCTCCTGTGGCTATAGAGCAGGGTGTCCTGGAGGAGAGCCAGGGGGTGGATGAATGAGGCCCCATTCAGAGTTTCCCTGCCCTGGGAGAGTAAGACTCTGATAAGGGGAGAGCAGTGCAGTCAAGCTGGCGATAGCAAAATGTTCTGCAACGGACCACAGGAGTCATCAATATTCGTATCTGGCAAGAATATTACCGTTCCTAAAGGCTTAGCTATGTGTTGCCCTACGGAACACAACCCAGGTACCGGTGGTGGAGACAGGTCACTGTGGTGTTGTTGTGCCACATTCCTCTCTCTGTTATTCTAATAAACAACAGCACCATTCCCACAGATGGCGAGAGTGGCTGCGGGGAAAGGGCTGGCGTGTTCCCCCGCCATGTGCTGACATTGTGTAATTGGATTGGATTGGTTCAAGCTACCGTTTTAAGTGTGAGGTGTTATTCCTGAATTTCTCATGTTGTCAAGTTAACCCGGAGCTGCCACTTTTAGACAAACAGGAAAGGCCCCTTTTCCTGAAACTATTGTCCAGCTCTTCTCTGTTGACTCCAGTGAGATAGTGGGGGTTCACACTAACCTTTACATGCTCAACTTTGATTTTTCTTTGGAAAGGATAATGCTGCTATCTTGTGCGCATATTTGTTTGGGGTTAGCAGTCCATTGTCTGTAGCAATACCATGGGAAACTGCCTTTAATTGTTGACCGTGGAGGACTATTTGTTGTTTTATAATGGGTGCTTTGTGCTTGGGGTTTGTTATCTGAGATTATAGTTGGGAGAAAATTAACCTGAGATGCATGCAACTCCAAATGCTCTGCCTAATGGAGCCACACAAATGGCTCAAGTTAGAATTTTGCCTTGGTGCCTCATTTAAAACTCCTTGATTTTTGCTCGGTCTTATTGCAGCTCCAAGCCCCAGATCTATAAATATTTCTAGTTCACTTCACATTTACAGCATAGCCAATCTGCTCACAGCATGTGGTCTGTTGAGTGTTTTCAGAGCTAGCGGATGGTTAAACATCAATGAATACCAGCTGGAGTATTTGTACTAGCTTGGTTCAACACTTGGTCACGTGCATGATTGAACAATGGGTTGATCAACATGGGGGGAGGTTGGGTTGAAATTGGTCAGGATTGTGTTGTGGTCTAGGCCCAAGTTATTGAATGTGCATGTCAAGTAACTTTCTAGTAAGACTTGCCCCCAAGAACACACTATTCATATGAATTTAGGATATTGCATTGCAAATACTTTTATGCTTATACAACCTAATGCATACGGTATACTGAAGTCATTATTGATTAAACAGTTGACAGTGATGTAGACACCCTATATGGAATCGATGGAGTTGCACATAGTGCCTTCTCTCTCTCCTAACCACCTTTGTCCAGATGTTTGCTTGGTTTTGCACCGTCATCAGGAAATGGTTTGGGGTATAGAGTTGAGGTAGGGAGGGGCTTGTCTGGGGTTCAATTCCAGTGGGGTTTAGCTGGAGCTTTCCAGATTTTTCCTCAGGAGCCCACTCTTAATGACTCCATCCAGACGATGAGAACTGGATCCTTTTCCCCACTTTTCTTTTTTTGGAGGGGAAGTTGGCAGTCTTCCTAGAGAATGACTGCTGGGAGAGGTGAAGAGAGAGAAATCTCTTCTCTCTAATCTTCCCTAGCTCCCTCTCTGAAGAGGGTTCTCTGTGCTCTGGTGATGGTTTCTGCAGTGGCACACAATTCCCTTCTGATGAAGTTCTAAATGACAGTGTTCTCAAGTTTGCTGTTATGGATTGTGAAGTTTCTCTGTGACCTCTCACCCTAGCCCCCTGTTGAGTCATATTTTGGAACACAACACTACTTTTGCCCTTTACAAGATGGGGGATGTTTGAAGATTTACCCTTTAGTCTGTTATTATGTGAGAATGGGCCTTGTTTCTGACCTCAAATTGCACAGAATGGATACAGTGCTTCAGAGGCCCTCGTCTCTGGTGGCTGCTTCACATTCCAGCTGACAGGCTTTAGTGTGGGGGGAGTGATTGACTGCAGTTAAACTCAAACAAGCCTTTCTCTGCTGAACAGGGGGGAAGATGTAGGCTACAAGTTTATGGGCCTCTAACACAGAGGTTCTGAAAGGCTGTCATTACCTTATGTTTTTATTAGTGCGCCTACTTTACATTGCTAGATATTGTTCAGTACCGTAGGCGTACCTCTCGTGTAACCTAGCATCAACATATCTTATGTTGTTAAGGGGAATAACTGCAAATTTGGGAAATTTCATTAACCTCTGACTCAGTGTCTGTCAATGTGCACATCTCTCTCACTTAGGGAGAGCAGAGCTAGAGAAAAAACAATAGCCACATCACAGGGCATCTGTGACATCATCACAACATCATCACCCCCCCCCCCCTTCTCTCACTGTGCTAGGTAGAGCAGCAAATCTCAGAAAAAAATAAACAGACTATGTTCGGGAAGCTCAGTCGATTCTGAGATTTGGCATATGCATTTCTTGAGATTATATTGGGTAGCGGGTTCACAATTGTACCTTTTCTAAGACAGACAGTCCTCCACAGACATACAGACAGTCCCCCACTGTGAGAGAGGTTAAGGCACAGACACATTTCCCAATTGCAGTTGTTCACCTTTTTAAATGAAGTGCTGCTAACAAGCATATATCTGCACACAGGGATTATGCTAACAAAGAGTGGACTGTGGTGAGAGGAGTGAAAGCCAGATGTTTTCTCTCTTGTAGTCTTCCTTCCTTTAGTTTGTCCTTCTGACTGTGAGGATGAGTAGTGTCTGTGAGATGAGATTGTTAAAAAGACATGTTTATCCTGCTTTGGCCAATGTTTAAGTGTTGTTTACAATGGCCAATAAGCTAATGGGTCATTGCAGCTGCTCACCTGATGGTCCAACATGAAGTACAGTTATTTATATATATATATATATATATATATATATATATACACACACACACACTCCATTGTTTGACATTACAGAAAACACTGGAAAGTTCAATGGCATTGTGCAATGAAATTCTGGTTTGTATTCCCATTGATGTAATTATTTATACGAATTAAGTATCTTAATGCTACAGGTGTTTAGAATCAGTGAAATGTACATGCCTATTTAGGTCTTCTTTTTAGATTTGGTGCATTTTTCCATGGACGTTTTTAGCGTCATCTTAACGTGTATTTGTTTTCTGTTGAACCTTTTGTCTCATTGAAAATTAAAGTGTGCTGGAGGGCATTGGGAATGATCCAGAGATCTAGCTGGCAATGTTTTCAAGGCCATGGCGAGTCCATCATACTTAATGCAAAGTGTGTGTGTGTGTGCGTGTGCGTGCGTGAAAAAGACCAGGGGAGGGAGAGATGGCAGAAATAGTAATTAGTAGTAATAATTGGCTTCACTTTCACACATGCTCCCACTTACACTACCTCCTAGTGACTAAAGCTGACCTCCGATGACTCTTATCCATGAGGTCGGTAGCATCATATCCTCTCTGATTAGTGTTCTGAACCACATTAGCTATGCATGTCTAGTTAACCCTTTGAGAACAGATCGTCCTTTAAACACCGAGCCAGGGAGCTAGATCAGTGTTATCCTGTATCTGTCTGTGATGCTGCCTAAGCACCTGTCCTAAAGGCTAATGGGCTGAAAGAAAACCGAGATCAGACCATACTCTCCTTGTAGATGTTAGGCCGTCTTGTATCTGGCACTTGCTCTTTTGGTAGGGGAGCTTATGTGTTGACCTAAAATTGTAGTGTCTGTTTGATCTCTTTTTAGTAACAATGAGTTATAGTCCTTGTGAAGTACATTTTATTTTTCTAAATACCTGTAGCATTAAGATACTTAACTTGTGTAAATGACTCAATCCATTGTATAAAACAGATGTTTGAGCTTGTTGGAGAGTCAATGTCAAGCATTTTTGCACCAAGGTGAGCTGTGGTTTTTAGCTCAGGATTGCCAATCGGTTTATTGTTCTAACTTCTCCATCTATATTTATTCTCTAGTGTGTTTTTAACCTTTACGTGCACAAGGCAACGGCCAGCCTTGTCACAGTCCTCAACAATAGTGAAACAACAAGGAGGTTTCCGACTTAAAAGCACAGTTTCTGGTTAAAGGAATTCAATGGAAATAGTCATTCATATTTGGAGTAGTTACTGGTACCTTCGTTCTGAATAATGTGTTCCCTATGATTCTCATTCACATTGATAGTTGCACCATGAGAGATGCAACTAACCTACTATTTTAATATTACGAGATGCTCTCTGTATCATGTTGTTGTATCTGGCTATCCTGTTCTCACACTGTAGCCTATGTGAAAATCTGAAAGTATTTCTAATATGTTGACTCACTGAAAGGCTGACCTTTTTGTTTGTTGTTTGGCCAATTTGCGTCACATGAATCAGAAGCCAAACACACGGCACAACAACATTTAAGCCGATGTCTGAGCCTTTACTCTTTCCCAGACAGTCGATGTTTGAGCTCTAACCATAGTCTGGTGATTGATTTCCTGTTGCTCAAACGTAATCCCTTTCCTCTAACAGCGGCAGGCTCTCCAACATATGAGGTGTAAATAACAACTTCTGACAGAAACTCAGTGAGGGGGAAAAGAGGCATTATATTACAGTGTCAGGGTAGAAACTATGATTGTGTAAGCCATTCATACCCCTCTCTTAAAGTGGTTGTTTGTGAGAAGACATGGTTGTAGGTATTTTTACCTCAAAATGGATATTTGTAGCCCTTTTACAATAAGTTGCCCAAACGTCATTCGTATCCAGTACACAATGCGGAGACATAACACCAGATGCTAGGGGAAGGGGGGCCTAGGACCTGTAGCCTCCAAGGCTAAATTCCATTGCAATTTTCTCTGGGAAATGAGACTCAGAGGGGGGGAGAGAGAGAACCTGCTAGCCTGAAACATCATTTCTTTGTAACATCGAATAAAGTACCCTCTCCAAAAGACGTTGACCTTCAAATCTCTTTATTTCATCTCATTGCAAACCTGAAAACTATTGTGTTGAAGAAATTACACAACTGTCTAACAGTAGTAACACTAATTACTGTACTGACATTGTACTTAGGTAATAATATAGTATATGGAGTTAAGTGGTTTGTTTTATTACACAAGAGGAGCAGTCCTTTCCATTTCATAGTGAAAGAATTGTTTCAAGGGTACTAAGTGCAGTCTGTCTTTTCCTCAGATTGCCCAGAAATATGACTTGCAAAGGGAAGAGGAGCTTCGCTTCTGGATCGAGGAGGTGACAGGCATGACCATTGGAGAGAACTTCCAGAAAGGCCTGAAAGACGGAATCATCCTGGGAGAGTAAGTGTGTGTGTCTGTGTGTGAGTCGCTAGATCAGATCCCATTGGACTGCAGCAAAGTAGACAGTGGCAAGGGCTTTGACATTGCAGGGGACCATGCTGTAGTCTGGAGTCTGCTGAAGACAATTTTACACATATGGGATCAATCACAAGCCCTGTCTCTATCCTCATTAGGAGGGACTGACAGGGAATTCCATAGGAAGACCTCAACTTAGATTGATTATTATTTCCCATCCCTATTTATATACTGATTACCCAGATTAATTTGGTAAAGTTTATTGAAATATTTGTTTTTATATTGTGCATATATGTGCATAACATCCATGAATGTGTGTTATGTAACCTAAACCTGCTCTCCTTCTCTCTGTTAGTTTGATAAACAAACTGCAGCCTGGCTCAATAAAGAAAATCAACCACTCACAATTGAACTGGCATAAGGTAAAGTATTTTCTCAAACATTAATAAGGCATTCACACTCTTGAGTAGTAATAACAGTTTTCCAAAGAAAGCAAAGAGAACAAGAACATCATAGAGAGAGTATTCACCTCATTAATAAGACCTGGAGCAACATGTCGTGCCATGAGAATAAGTCGACTCATTCATTAAGCCTCCACCACTCTCTCTAACAACACCTCCTTTATGAAGTTATTACTTCCTGATGGTTAAGTAATAACTTACCGTATGCCCCCCCCCCACCCCTGCTGTTTTCTGTTGTTCCTCCAGTTGGAGAACATTGGGAACTTCATCAAAGCAATCCTGGCCTATGGCCTGAAGCCCAATGACATATTTGAGGCCAATGACCTGTTTGAAAGTGGGAACATGACTCAAGTCCAGACCACACTTCTCGCCCTGGCCGGCATGGTGAGTGATCTTCAAGGGATGGAAGAGAGGAGAGAAAAGCACATACGTCACATATGGACATATGGCTCTCCAATGTATCCTTAATTTATGTTGAAAAAGTGTTTTTATAGAATACTGCAGCTATCAAGTTTTTTTCATTTAAAGTACTTTGTTGTCATGTTTCATAGGCAAAGACCAAAGGCATGGACACAAAGTTTGACATTGGTGTTAAATACGCAGACAAGCAGACGCGTCATTTTGATGATGAGAAGATCAAGGCTGGCCAGTGTGTCATCGGCCTGCAGGTGAGACATGATGATGATGATGACATCAACAATCACAGCCACAGGCTGTCATTTGTAATTAGACGTGACCATAAGATGATGTGTATCGTTTTTTTTCATTCATGTATTTTGCCTATGGATATTACACTTAATTTGTATATGTATATAGACAACATGCTTCTGTAAATGTAGATTTAGATGTGATTTAGTAATTTTTATTTATTTTTTTGTATTTCAGATGGGGACCAACAAGTGTGCGAGCCAGGCTGGTATGACTGCTTATGGGACCAGGAGACATCTTTACGACCCAAAGACACAAACAGACAAGCCTTACGACCAGACCACCATCAGCCTTCAGATGGGCACCAACAAAGGAGCCAGCCAGGTAGAACCAACACTGCTTTTACTGAGGCCCACTTCCCATAGAGGGACCGGTTTGACCTTTTTTTTTTTCTTGTATTTAAGGACGATTTTACCTTGATTATAGCTGGTCTTTAGTCAACAATTTCTGAATCATGTCAAACTCTCATACCAGGGTAACTTGACTGCAGCTACCATTTTTCAGTGCAACATACATTTTGAATACCTATGAGTTCACATCATGCTTACTTCCACTTACAGAATCTCTGTAATCATAATATTGATAGTTACTATGAAATAATGTTTACTTCCTGGAATAGTCTCATAGTGCTGTGTTTTGTGTCAGATTCTTTATTATTAAATATATAAATATTTTTATGTTTTTGGTAAAATTCTGCTTTAAGTCCATAGCGCTCTCTCTGTTTTCTTGAAATCTTCTAAAAATATGCCCCCCTCACTCTCTCCCATTTATCCAGGCTGGCATGTCAGCCCCAGGCACGCGTCGTGACATATTTGACCAGAAAGCGTCCGTGCAGTCAGTGGACAGCTCCACCATCTCCCTCCAGATGGGCACCAACAAGGTGGCATCCCAGAAGGGCATGAGCGTCTATGGCCTGGGCCGCCAGGTCTACGACCCCAAGTACTGCGCCACCCCCACAGAGCCTGTCATCCATGCCAATGGCAGCCAGGGCACGGGCACCAATGGCTCAGAGATCAGCGACAGTGACTATCAGGCCGAGTTCCAGGAAGAGGAGTACCCAGTCAGTTACAATGACGACTACAGCACCCATTACAACGACCAGGGCATCGACTATTAGGGCTAGCGCACCCCCTCCCTCCAACACAACCGCTAGTCGGAGCAGTATTAACAAGTGTAATGTATCCATGACAACAACAGAGCAAGTCTTTTGCTATCCTCGCTAGTCTTCCTATTTTTTTGATTGAAACATAAGAGAGAGAAATGTTGCCTTGAGTGCATTCCTCCACCACCTCCCCAACTCTTCCATTTGAGCAGCAGAGGTTGTGATCAGTTGTAGTTAAGCATAAAAGGGTGAGATACAGTGTTTTGATATTTCTCATCTTAAGTTTGAGAACATTCCTTTTAAATCTACTGTTAAGTCTTTTGAAGTATGGGACACTGTGAAGTAAAGATTAATTTTTGACCAATGTTGTAGTATCTGCTTTCTGTTACAATTTCACTTTTGTATTCCCCCAGACGTTTTTTTACTGAGGAATCATCATCCCTTTAATGGAATTCACACTTGCTTGTCTTAAAGGTTCATGGGCTGTTTCTATCATTTAAAATGCTTACCATGCTAATATAAAAAGACCAATCCTATTTTTGTATATGTTTTTAGAGTCAAAGTGGTTGAAAAGTTTGGATGAACCAGTAGCCATTATCTATTTTTTTCATTAGGTTTCTAATCACTGGAACATTTAGTTTTCTTCCTGAAATTGTGAAGAGTGAGTACTTGCTTGCTCTTTGATTAGACCAGATGACCAAACCAGAGTCTACTTGATTATATCTCACAGAGGGCCAGTCGTACATGTCTCTCGTTCTTATAATCACCCCCATCATTCCCACTGTATTTATTGCCATGTCTTTCATTATAAACCAGTGCTCTGTTATATGGTTCTTTTTAAGAAAATACAGTATGTATGTTATAAATAAAGCCTTAAGTTCCTTGGTTCTCCAAGCAAATCAATATGTGGATTCCAGTAAATCTCTTCACATTCTTTTAGCATTGCTTTGAAGACATATCCTTACAGCTGCCACTTCCTCCATAAAGTGGTGATGTATTTTAATCAAAATTAAATTACATGCTTACAGGAAGTATTTTTCCACCTTGTGATTCCCATTGGCAGAAGTTGCCCTTTAATGCTGAACTGTGGCTGGTCGCAGGACCTCTGATTTCATTAATAGGCACGCACGTCTTGTATATTTTATGACGACGAATTGGAATGGCACTGAGCCTTGGATGTATATTAAATCTGTTCATACAGGCTGAAATAACTATAAATCTTCTGTTTTTGAGGCCAGCCTCAGTAGACCCTTTAGAGGGGGGTTTGAAAAGCAACCCTCTAGTCTGAATCCATGTCCCACAGTTTTCTGGAAATGGTTATGTAACCAACCACACTGAGTGGAAAACCAGTCTCCTAAGTAGAGCAATTCGGCAGACGACACATCGCAGAGAAAATATCATGATGTGTCCCTGCATACATCATTTACATTACAGTTAACGGTTTGAAATGACTCATTGAAATGTTAAATGCAGTCTCTATTTGCTTGTACTGTATATGAAGGAAATACTGCACTATGCTGTCTCTTAGGAATTCATATTTCAATACGGTAACAAAGTTAACCTTGGTGAACTGTCCCGACGTCTTTGCCATTCCAATATGCCTGGAATAACAACGTCTTCAAGCTGGCCTTAATGAGAATTCATTTACTGAGTAAAGTATTTGTTATTATTTGATTTCAGCGAATCCCACGGCTGAGAGGCGTAGTTTTTTCATTTGTGTTCAATTAACTCTGTGACTAAAATCAGACTGAATCATTACGAGTTTTTGGAGAGAGGTGTTATTTGCTTGGTCCAATTAAAAGCATGCATAACATTAGCAGAACTGTAAGACTTTCGCGTTGCAATGTTGTTGTTGGTAAATAACAACCATGCACAGGTCATTTGCAAGTCACGACCATCCCCATATCTGCCTGGCAAACTTTCTCCAACCTGGCCAAAATCCATCATTGATGCCAACAGGCACGCGCTTGCTATCGGCAGAAAAGAGGTTACTTATCATGTCGATTCAAACAAGACCGAAGGATGTTTTCATGGGAGAAGAACGCTTTTGCACACACAAATGTAGATTTACATTAGGCTACATTTCCGTAAAAATACGACCAACCTCAAGACAGTCAGTTAATCTTCGCGTTTGAGAGGGGCGGTTAGTTTGAGCAAAGCACTGCGCATATCATATTTTACAAATCACCTTTGATCAATATCAGCGAATCTGCGCAGTGTATGTAGGTAGGACAAGCTATGTGTTTGCGCACATGGAAGTCAGTGATTTATATTTACTATGGGTTAATGAGGCAATACATATGATGTGACTAAACTGATTCAGTGAGGACACGCGTCGTTTTATTAAGTTTAATGAAAGTGGTAGCATAACATTATGTGGTTTGCATAACGTGAGATCAGCTGACCATCCCTAACAGCCAGCTGCCCTCCTCCTTAAAATGCCTTGCCTGAACCTTCATTCAGAGGATGCCCGTTTGTGTTGGACATGGGATACAGAGCGATGGTAATTCACTCAAGGTCTCAATCTGGAAGGAATGTTAAAAGCTGCAAAATGGTTTACTGACTTTGAAAGGTCTCACCTTGTGTTACATAACATTACACATTATTAACATACATGACATACAAACATACAACTGTAATGAATTGAGTCCCTAGTGATTGATGTAATTTTTTCAAGGTCTCTCTCTCATTATTGAAATCAGATTTTAGATTTGTGTATTGCGTTCCCTTGACAACATGTGTAGTTTTGGAAACTATTTCTCAGCACACGGCAGAAACTACCACAATCTATAAAAAAAGCATTGATTTCTTGTTCGAATTTTTGGTAGGGTGTTTGCCGTGCTTCGCACCTAATAACTCCCCCTACCTGCAATATTGACGATAAACCGCAGCCTCTCGGGCATTATTGCTAAAGTAAACAGATGACATTGTGTCAATAGCACCATAGACATTGCTAGTTGAACCTAGTTGAATTCTCATTGTGTACGGCCCGTGTGATAAGGTGATCAAACAAAACTTGTGTCCATACAGAGGGTACAGTCCGCGAGCTGAGGGTTTCACAACGATGAG
The DNA here is from genome assembly GCF_951799395.1 of Argentina silus. Classification (NCBI taxonomy): domain Eukaryota; kingdom Metazoa; phylum Chordata; class Actinopteri; order Argentiniformes; family Argentinidae; genus Argentina; species Argentina silus. The sequence goes on along the minus strand of NC_139655.1, from coordinate 5,644,753 downwards.
TACAGTGAATGAGCAACCAATGGGATCCATGAGAAAGCTATGGCATTCACCCCCCCCCCCCCCCCCCCCAGTCCACTGCTTAGGAATAATCACTGCTTTGTGTGGGCTGTGGAATCCGGGACGAAAACGCAAGACTCAATTATAGAGAACGAGTCCAAAAAAAGGCAGTTACCGCAGAAACCGCGAAAGGCCCTTTAAAGGGGGGGCAGAACCCCAACCAGTCCTGTAAGCATGGTGTGTTGCAAGCTGACTTGCATATTTTGAAAAGGTATTACTATAATGTGTAAAAACAGTATCCCATACATATTTCGATTGATTTCATATTTATCTTCAGTGCCCTGGTTTGCAGTGAAATACAATCAAGCCAGGCAGGGATCTAATGACATTTGAATTCTGCATGCCTCCAAAGACAATAGAAGCAGACTGGGCTGTGTCTGTGAAAACATTCTCAGCCTTCGAGGTCTGGACTTTATTAGCTGAGCGCTCCAGCTTGCTGCTCCTCAGGCTGTAACTCAAAGCACCTCAGCTTGGATGGGGGGAACCGGGATAGGGGGGTAGAGAAGGAGGATAGATTGGACTTCTGGCAGACACATGGAGGTTGGTTGGGGTATGGGAGGTGGGGGGATTTCCTGTATGCAGCTGACGGGCTGCTGATCATCATGAGATACAGCCCCCGCTGGTGATACCCTGGCCCTGGTCCAAGACCAGAGGGAGTCCTCAGAGGGAGCCTCCAGGCTTCTGCAAGGCTTCATCTCAGACTATTTGGAGATGATCACTCACAACATTGTCTCCAAGATTCACCTGTGATGTTGTTGACAACGGGGTTATCATTTTTAAAGAAATCAAACAACAGTTTGGTTGAAATGGGACCTGATGTCACAGTAAAAACATTACACCTTGTACATCTTCCATGGATGCACCTGACCTGAAAACAATAGCGTGACTACCTGCCAATGAAAACTCATTAGTGTATTTATTCAGGCATTTACCATTGCACCAAAACATGTTGAAGAACGTAATAAACCAAACCAAACAAAATCACTTATTCAGTACCTGCACTGTGTGACTACATAGCTTGGGTTTGGCATGGGAGTGAATATGAGGCCCAATCCTCCCTCACATGCCAGTAATGACTGTTCTCACATTCCTAACCCTGAGAGAATGTGCTCAAGTGTGAAGTGATCAGTCAACTGCATGGACCCCCTCACCCATATGAAAACGTCCCAGGAGACCTTTTCTTTTCCTCATGGTCACATACAGGACATCCAAGACATTGGGACATAGAGTGAATGTTAGATGTCTGGCAACCAGAGTGGCTTTCAGAATGCCCCTCGTATGGTTGCGTAGTGTGCTTAGCATTAGCTGTGTGTGCAAAGCCAAAGTTGTCTCTTCATTGTGAGAAGAAGTGTACTTAGGCCTCTGTGGCTGGTGCTAATCTAAACCAGCTGTGCCTTGGATGAGAGTCATACGCCATTATCTGTAGATTACCTGTTTCTGCGTCTCCAATTAGACCTAATTTCCTTGCACATTGACATTCAGTGAGACAAGGCAACATTCATGACTTTGGGAACAGAGAAGAGGAATCTGGTTTCTGTACGGCCCCAAACACCACGCTACAAATTTGTGACAGCGGCAAACCAGAGAACAATGGAGTCAGTATGTCTCCAGCAAGATGTTGAATACCTTGGATTCAATCTGTGGCAATAAACAGAGAAGTAAGACTTCCTCTGTTTTACTGACAATTAGCGAGTGGCTACTCAGACATATAAAAATCGACAGCAGGTCTTGCATGTAAAGAGTTCTAAATACCTTCCTCGTGATCTTATCTATCCACACAAACAAAAATAACATTTGGATAACTTTATCTTTGTTCAGTATCGGGAATTTGAAAAGGCCAGATGCCCTCAGAAAGAATTGCTCTGGTCATTGAAAGCTGATAGTTACACAACTACACAACCATTAAGTGAAACACTGAACACATTGACCGCTATGTATTCAGTATTCCTGTAAATGTAGCTGGGAGGAATCACTGACTGGTGAAGAATTTGGTTTCATATGAGTGCAAAAAAGTCAAGCGTGGCTTCGCTCCAGTGCTAAAACTATCCATTTAGGACGGCCACAAGAATGACTGAATCAGGGCCAGGTAAAAAACCATCAATCTCAGCAGTGGCCAAAAGCATCCAGCAGAAACACGAATCCTCCCCTGCCTGGATTTTCTTTCCACACCTTTCCACAGAGAGTGGTCTGTTCCCTGCATAAGAGCTTCTTTCAATGGCTTTTGTTGGAGATGAATTTGGCCACAGTGCCCCAACTCCACGAGTTGATGAGTCTAAGGAAGGTTCCGGTAGGTTACATAACCCTGAGCATATACACAAACACACATTCACGCACACACACGCACGCACGCACGCACGCACTCACATACGGAAACACTGGCTGCACGAAAGGAGGAATGGACATGCCGGGGGAGATGGAGAAGTGGGCTGATTTACTCTTTTATTGTTATTTTTTGGGCCCATGGCTTTCTTTACCATTGACCCCGGAATTCTACCGGTGCTCCAGATGGCCAGTATGCTACTGGCTGTGTCTGTGTGCTCCACTGAATCCAATACATATAATCAGGTGGGCAGTGGCATCAGTGATGTTGAAAAGAATGTCAAATGTACCACAGATAATGTAATTGTGTTACATTTGGCTGTTCTAAAAGAAGAAGTCAATACCAAAGAAGGTGGACAATTGATTTAAGTTTCATTCAATAAAGTTGAATTCTGGAAGTTGCCAATAGCTCTCCTAATGGCAGCAATAAAACACATAATAATATGTATATGCCTTGCTGTAAAAGCTGTTGCATTAACTTATGTAATGGAAGTCGTAAATATTCACAATAAGTTAAAGACCATAGGCTGACCCAGGTTTGCCTGTGTGTGATCTAGAAGAGGGTCTGAGATATTCTGCACTGAAATGTATATTACTTGATGCCACACATGTGATATGATTCAGTGTCTCATGATATAATATGATAATACAATATACTATATATGGATATCTGGGCTAAATGAATGTAGTTAATGAAATCACAGATCGTCATAAGAAATATGGATCTGATTTTGATACTCCGGATATATTTTGTTAGGACATGACATGAGAAGTACAACAGTGCAAACAATAACATTGAGATTGGAACAGTCAGATGATTGCAATAAAATGAACTGTCCAACTGTAAAATAGAATACCTTTCCTAATCCATTATACCATTGGTGGTTAACTTCCCTAGGTCACTGAATAGAAGTAAATTGGGCCCACTCACCATAAGCCCCAAATAGGCAGACAGTCTATACAATAGAAATTCATCCAGATTTAATAACATCACATTACACCAAAGATAGTTTAATATCTCCCCTACTGTATCTGCTCTATGTCTCACTCACAATGATGAGGGGTGAGAACTGTTTTTATCAGTGGGAGTATGGTGTGGCTGGGTCAGGGCTATTCATTTATACTGGTAGGGAAAGAAAGTGATGGGGAGGCTGATGCATTACAATTTCTGCCTCCACCAACCTTTCCTGGTCTGCATGGCAATATGGTCATGGACTGGTCAACTACTTCTGTATCCAGAGTGTGGTCCCATTGAAATTAGTGACTCTTAGGTTACTATGGTATTATAATAGAGGAGAGGTGAAATTGTGAAATCTAGAAGGGAGGGGAGACTTATTGAGGTAATTATGAACTGAATATTTTCATTTTATTGTTACAGTATGGACACTTTTACCAAAACTGTCCATAGATATTACACCAGTTGCTAGAATATAGCTACTTCAAATGACCTCTAGTATGATTTCTAATACACATGCTTTTGATGAAAGAGAAATCTTTCTAACTGCAGATGTTGGAAAAGCTTTGAGGTATCCTCCTAACCTCAACCCCTAAGGTGTCGCATGCAGTCACACGATGTAACATTACACCAAAGTGTGGGGCAGAGAAAAGAGTGAAGGCAATAGAGACCGATGCTTATGTTTTGGAACTGATCAGGGGACAGCATTCCTCAACCTAATCTAATATAAAAACACAGCAAACAGCAGCTCTGTAGCCTGCAGAGACCACCACCAAGGGCATCAAGGCAAGGACACTAGTCATCCAATCAGAGTTCATCCATGTTTGGTGGGAGGGGCTGGGCAGGATGATTAGACAATGGAAAACTTGTGAGACCTCCTTCTCTCTCAATTACTAGACCATATGAGTTGATACCCTGGACCATCCAAAGAAACAAGAGTAGAGCGATTGAGTTAGTCACTTTGTGGTAATCTGAAGACTAACATCTCATCTCTACCACTAAAGTGATTAGCGTTAACCATCATAATACTAGTGCATCATGTGTCTCTCTGGGTGGAAATAGATCAATGGCCTTGTTGGAAAAACTCAGTTCAAAAGAGACTGACAGGACACTGTGTAGTAATGGGACCATCTGGTGGAGAAAAAGAGAAAGGGCAAGGATTTGGTGAGGCTGGGGATGGAATGACGTCGACCATGGAATGTCCTGGATGAGTGGGAGGTGCAACGCAAGCTTCAATAACATGTCGGAGTGTGAGCACGGAGACCTCTTGTGGTGGTAGGGAGTACTGATGTTTGTAACACCGTGTCATCTGGAATGCCACTATGGATTCAATAAGTCAAACCGAGGACTTGGTGAGGCTGGTGATGGAATGACGTCGACCATGGAAAGTCCTGGATTACATTTTTGGTGGTTTCATGTCTTAGAATGTATCCCTATAATCTGTTGCTTACAACTAAATGATTTTGCAAGTTCTTTGTGAACACACTGTTTGCTTTACTTTGATGTCAAGTCTCTGTTCTTTGTATTGAGTTCCATAGATGTTTCTATTTATGTTTCATATGAGCCTTTAATGTTTAATGACCAGCAAGCTTCAATAACTGCGGGATGTACTGTAGGAGTGTGAGCACACAGACCTCTTGTGGTGGTAGGGAATACTGATGTTTGTAGCAACGTGTCATCTGGAATGGCACTATAGATTCAATAAATCAAACCTTTGGAGTCAAAGAACAGAATTATGTGTGAATTATTGTTCTACAAGTCACTGAAGAATAGGGTTTGGTTACCCTCTTACAATGCACATGACCAGGAACACATTAGTAGGTCAGACATTACTATGTGTGCATGTGAAGTTAATGATGGATTAAGTGAAGTTAATAATTGTTCACATATACACATTTATATACATGCATGCATGCATGCACACACACACACGCATGCACGCATACACATACACACACAGTAAACTGTGAATCTTAGATTGACATTAATGTAAATGTTTCAGCTGGTCACATACAGAGACCATTACACTGTTCCATTTGTTTGATCAAACGTTATTTACAATTTATTTTTTTCCATGCTCACATATACACAGGATTTCAACTCAAGAGCACTTCAATTTGTTTACTCACAATGCCTTTATAATAAACAGGTCAGTCTGTTTGGGTCCTATTTCAACTTGGCCATCCTGATCACTGCCTCCTCAAATTCCCCCCCTGACTCAGAACTTGTCTCTGGCCACTGGAACCGTCTGGGAAAAAACTACGAAATGTTCCTGAATATCTGAGAGCATAATTTAAATACACGTACACCACATCCTCATACATTACACACACATCTGGCTTCCAGTGTCACCCCCTTGTAAAAATAGAACAAACATCCAGAAATACATCTGGGTGTCTGGTACGCATAAGGTTGGTAAAGTACATGCTTCCATAGAAAAATGCAGAATAGAACATGGGTACAGTGTATTCAAAGCTTCAGTAAAATGTTTTCTTTAAGACTATTTCATCACATCACGCTCCCATTACAAGCTCAGTCCCAGTAATCAGAGGATATGTTGAATTTGGACAGAGATGTGTTGTGTTTAATATGTGTGTTCATTTTCTTGTAATTGATTATGTTATCATCGGTTTTGGACTAGCTCTATGGTTTAGGGAATTGTAGAGGCTCTCATGGCTTATGTCATCATAAAGGCTCTACCTAACTTAGGCTTTATCAGTTTCCATGTGGAATTTTTGGCTTGGGTTGCCAGCTAGAATTCAAAGGGGTCACTGGTGGGCCAAAAAGGGACATGCAGTTTGCAAGTCAGCCACAGAGTAGCAGACTTTCCTATACCATATAATAATGTTGTATAAAGGCTGGATGTTCAGGATGATAAAATGAGAAAGTCATTGGTTAACTTTGATACATATTATTCTAATAACAAATAATAATAAACATAGGCTTTGGTGTGTCTCTTGTATCCTGCTCATCCTCTTCAGTTTCTGGAGATTTCTCACTGCTCTGCTTTGAGAAACACATTGCTGGAGGTTTCATGTCTTAGAATGTATCCCTATAATCTGTTGCTTACAACAAAATGATTTTACAAGTTCTTTGTGAACACACTGTTTGCTTTACTTTGATGTCAAGTCTCTGTTCTTTGTATTGAATTCCATAGATGTTTCTATTTATGTTTTATATGAGCACTTAATGTTTAATGACTTACATCTTTCCTGAAATGGTGGTTATAAAACAATCTGACGACTGCTTTTCCCTGTCTTCGTACGCCTTTCTTAATTGTCATCCATGTGTTAACTCAATGTGGAAGATGTCCAAGCCTAACATTGAACTTGAAATAACATCCTTGAGCAGTCACATGGTATCAAGTTATTTGAATGTCCAATTATCTGCATGAGAGCCCAGCCAATAGGTACTGTAGAACCTGTTCCTCTGGTGAGAGGAGGTGTCAGGTACTGTACCGGTGAGCCCCTGGAAGTTGGAACAATGTCTCTCACCAGACAAAGCCGCTGTTGTTTTACAGACCTGGCACAGCCCTGTGGCATGCACAAACTCAGACATACATGGCTATCAGTCAATAATGATTTTGGCAAATCACATCATAAAATTAACTGGAGTAATATGTTATTGTGTGTCATTTATACAAGGGTAATCAGATTATCTAATGCTGTGTTTGCCTACAATTCAGGCAAACACACCAACGCATACTATATCCTTAATGATAGCAAATCATCAAACTTAAGGCTGACTTGTCCAAGCGGAAGCCCATCCCTGTATGCTGTGACACCTGGCTCACCCATCCATGAGCACTAGTGAGGCCCAAAGAGGGTCAATCATCTGTGAATGTTTCAGAGTAGTGAGTCCACCCCCTCTCGAGATTCACATGTCCATGAAAGGAGGTCGCACTGTGGTGATGAAGAGAGGAGGGGCGTCTCCAAAGTCCCAGAATCGCCATGGTGATAAGGGGGTTTAAACCCATCTGCTTCTGCTGATGTCACAAAACACAGCAAGAGCAATGTCACACAGAGGGGAAACATGTTTTTATAACCCTTACTCCTGGAAATCAAGGATTTATGAAACATAGCCATGAAGTAGTGAGAAGAGGGTCAAGGTCATTATCAAAGTTTAAAATAATACTAACAAAGAAAAAATACTTTTAAGATGATGAATAACCCGACTAGAGTAATCACTTATTCTATGTTAGTCCAACAAGGGTTATCAAGGCAGGGGACAGTTCTATTCAGTTTCTTTGTATTTGCTTCTGTGCCTTCTCTCAAAACAAAGCCAATGTCCAGCCATGCAGCCACATTCATTACAAAAACCTAAAAGAGCTTTCTGAGTTCCCAGCCCTCTTACGCAATGCTCTGTCATCTGCTTGAGCTGAGCCCTGATTGGATTTGGAGTATCCTTGTTTAGTTTGGTGCCAGTCTCTCTGGCCTCCATTGGCCAGTGTGCCTGAGGAATGTAGGGCTCAAGCCAGCAGGGCTGCATATGGATCCCCCTTCGACACACCTCTGATAAAGACTGTAACCGTCTCACAAGTACAGGAGATGAATGATGGGTGACATTGGTATGAGCCTGTTCTGTACTTTCTCTACTAAGATACAGAAAATAGATTGACTCACTTAGAGCACCATTAAGGGTCTTTGAGTAAACAAGTTAGATGTGATGTAAGAGGAGTGTGACAGTGTGTGAAAAAAAGTGTGAGAAAGACCATGACCTCAGGGACTGAAGACCAGAATGTTTCCTCAAGTGGGTTTTTCTCCGAACCGACAAAGTAGCAGATGAAATCTCGCGACGATAAACTAGGTTGTGCATTCTGTCTGGCTATCCTTCTCAGATCTCTCAGATCTCTCATGTTAAATGTTTCGTTGCAAAGTTAATTCAGTGATCAAGCACTGTAATAACAGTAGCATTCTGGAATGAGAGACATGTAAGATTACAGGAAATGAGACTCCTTCAGGGAAGGGGGCTACACATATGTTGTCAATGCTGTTCTATGTGTTTGTAATTATCACAGGAACAGGAACAGAGCGTTTATAAACCATAGTCAATGGCCACCTGCGACTAACTAAACTTGCTCTAGGCTAAGACAGGATAATGAGAGGGTACTTTTAGAACAGGGCCAGGAAAGGGATGTTGCTGTTTTCTGTAGCTCCTATGGTAAAACCTGTCGCATGACAGTAGTGCAGTCAATGTAATCCGACCATATCACTGTCACTGTAAGGAATGGTGATTCATGTAGTGCTATAATTGAGTATAACAGTTCTATAAGTCTTCACAAAAGGAGCTCACAGAGACCTGATGATATTATGGTTGGGGGTCATGTTCTTAGAACATTACTGAGACTTTGAGATCTGTGTTCATCTTTACTTCCCTCTCCTTCGCCCTTATCGTCTAAAAACATGTTTCTTACAACTATAAGTTGATCGTGCGTCTGTGTGTTTCAGGAATGATAGTATCAACATGTGAGATATTTAGCTTCCTCCAGGAGAGCCCAGTTAAACGAAGGGCTTCACAGCTTGAAGGAGAACTCTGGAGAACCCCTCTCACCCATGGAGAGCAATAGATAACAAACAATCCCCTATATTTAACTCTGATTCATTTTAGTTTTCCCAGATGAGCACAGTACATCAATTTGTTGACAATGAGTAGGCGTTCTCAGTCTTGAGGTTGATGAAAGTTAATTTTCCAAATAGGAGCCATGTGTCTCATCCTACCCCTTGTTGGAACATCCCACACCATTTTTTATCTTTTTTTCCTTCATCAGTGTAAACTCAGGATTTATTTTGGAAGCGTTTTCATGAAATATCTCACTTGTGGTTCAATAACGGGAATCATCATGTCTACGACTTCCTGAAGACCATATTGTCCATAAAGCACTGACACAATACAGTATGATACTATCATACAGTGTGTCTAGCCTCCTGTTAGAGTTATTTGATGACACACTGTACACTCTGTTGGGTCTGTCTGAGATCATCCCTAAACCATTGAACCTAAGCATCATCAATAATATCTTGCAGATATGGACTCTTTAAAACACTTCATGTTTAGTTGCCCCTTTTCTTGTGTAATAACTATGTTATTACTCTACTCTCAACATGCTGTACACAGTACATTTGTAATTATCTTAATTACAAATAAATGGATTTGGGCAGTTTGTACTGTAACACAAGTGGAGCAAGGACTGTTCCTTATTTCACTTGTGTAAAAAACAATCTGCTCAATTCCATATACTGTAGGCTACCATGTATTTACTTAGTTACCTCACAATAACATGCAAATACAATGTTGTTGCTGATTACAGCATAACTACATAACTGTAGACTCAGTTGAAAAGTATTGAGTCCTGCGTTAAAATCATCAATTTCTAGTTGCATACTATCCAAAACCATACTTACCACCTTTGGACAAATAAACATCACACTTATATATACACTCACCGAACACTTTATTAGGAACTCTATACTAATACTGGGCAGGGCCTCCCTTTGTTCTCAAAACAGCCTAAATTCTTCATGGCATTGATTCCACAAGATGTTGGAAACATTCCTTTGAGATTCTGGTCCATGATGACATGATTGCATCACGCAATTCCTGCAGATTTTTCAGGTGCACTTTCAAGCTGTGAATCTCCTGTTCTACCACATCCCAAAGGTGTTCTATTGCATTCAGATCCGGTGACTGGGAAGGCCACTGAAGAACACTAAACTCATTGTCATGTTCATGAAACCAGTTTGAGACGACTTTTGCTTTGTGACATGGTGCATTATCATGCTGGAAGTAGCCATTAGAAGATGGGTAAATTGTGGCCATGAAGGGATGCACATGGTCAGCAACAATACTCAAATAGGCTGTGGCATTCAAACGATGATTGATTGGTATTAACGGGCTCAAAGTGTGCCAAGAAAACATTCCCCACACCATTACACCACCTCCACCATGAGAAGGTGTACAGGTGTTCCTAATAAAGTATTCGGTGAGTGTATATTTGTTTTACAAGCAGTAGTGTAGATGACTGTTTGTTTTCCCAATTGGTGAATATGATATCCAGACTATGTGTCCAGACTATGTGCATGTGTACTCACACCCAGGTCACTCTTGTGACATTATTCATCACTCAAGTGGTGACTTGCTTCTTATCATAACATTGATCTATCTCTGGAACTAGGCCACTAGACAGGTGTGCGAAAATAGAGAGTGAGCTATTTGATTTGGCATGATCATTATCAGCTGACTTGTTGGCACATGACAGCTAGGCAAGTATAGTGCCCATATAGAAATAAGGAATTGGTCAATTCAGTTTGTTTATCATTCTCTATACAAAGCTATTATACTATAACCCTGAGCATTTAGCATTTAAAATGTCACTTTCTGGGAAAGACTTTGACTCTGCCAAAGACTTACAAAAAAGGACGACTTCTCTTGTTTGTCGGCTTCTTAATAAGTTCAGTTTGATTTATATGTGAAGTACACAAAATCCAGACTATGTAGCATTCCTTGAGTTCCCACATCATGAGTTCCCACATCATTAACTCCCGGATATTTTAAATCTGGGGAAAAACGATAACAAACAAGTACAAACTATTGTCCTTTTGTTTATTTTACCGTAACTTCAAGTCAGCGAGACACACACACTAAATAAATGTACAGTCTAGTCAGATGATGTCATGTGAGCTCTGCTAAGAAGAAAGCAGACAAGGAAGATAGACTGAGACGGCTCACTTAACATTTCTTAGCTGAGGAGCAACTTGTGTTCTGTGGGCAACCATTGCGATGTTATTTTTGGAGAAAAGAAAAGTACACTGTTATTTTTGGAGAGAAAACATTTTCTCCTCTTCTGAACCAGTTGCTTTTGACCCATCTGTAAAATGAATTTCCTAACACTGCTCCACTGCTTGGTTATGGGGTGGGTTATGAGTTTGGTTCAGGTTCACAGTGAGGCTAAGAGGATATATTACATTTATATACGTTTATAAAGGTACTTCTGTATTTACCTCTGATCTCTAACCTCGTTTGTTTATCTTTTCCCACTAACAACCATTCCTTAGTTACGCCATTCAACTGCCATTCGCATTAAAGGGCTAGTATAAATAGATAACTGACCAATTAAGCAGATCAGTTTTCCTTAAAAACTGTTATTCTCCCTCTGACCTTAAAAGTAGTTTGTGAGATAATATTACTGCTATTATTACCCCTGGTCTCTGAGGTATCTGGGCAACAGGCCACCTGCCAGATGTGGAGCATCTATCTGTACCAACAGTTCTGTCCTCAGAACTCAGCATTGCCTCATACAGGGCCAGCATGGTCATTAACCCCTGTCTGGAAACCTGCTTCGCTACTGTAGACGGGAGAGGGGCAGAGAGCTATTGGAATATGTCTGGGTCTTCTTACTCATAATCCATCAAATAAATGCTAATAAGATGCTCCATTCATTCCGAAATTATGTAACATGACTAAACATTAGTTTATGGTTATTTATGGTGTTATGGTAAATTCATATACTTTGTAGGAACTGTAAGATCATGTACAATATGTAATTGATCCAGGGGGATCATTCTCTGTCTCAAATCAAGACGAATACTAGAAAGAATGTTTTTTTGGGAGCCGACTTATCAGTCTCCTCTCCTTCCAGGCTGACTGCATCAGAATGAAATGGGCTACAACCACAGAGACTCATGGGAACATCCATTAGAGTGAATTCCAAGCAGTTGAGAGTTTTATACTTTGACAATATACTGTATGAGGAATGGGACACAAACACTAACATTTTGAATTGATCCAACTATTGACTGAACTACAGATACATTCTATTATTTATGAAAATATAAATACAGCACTTCATATTGTAATGTCATATTGTCTCTTTTTCTATGGACTGTGCTTGTGTATCCACAGTACTGAATAACAAAAGGTATGGAGTTTAATCTAATCTCACTTTGAGGAAAGTTGATTGCAATAATCCTGACATTCTCTCTGAACCACTATCTCACCATTAGCCAGCATGGGGGCTACTGTACTGTCATGTTAACAGGAACCCTGACTCCATATCTGATTTCTCAAGCATGCCTCATCTGTTCTCTCTGTAGTCAGAAGCACTGTGCTGCAGACAGCCATGTCATAACACGCCTCTACAGGTGGACCACACCAACATGTGTCCCAATGACTTTTATCCCAACTAAGTAGCCAGGACTTCACATTCCTGGGCAGGCAGAGGCGACACGTGGGGACCTGTTTGGAGTTGGTGGAAAAATACCACTGCCTCTCTCACACACACACACACAGAAATCTGTAAAGTAACTCCTGAGATAACCCTACCACCAGATGGCCACTACTAAAGAACACTTGATGGATCACTAAATTAGATATTTCAACAGTGAAACTAGTTCTCTTCCCTGAATATCTCAACATGCATATGTCTGTTATCAAATCCACTGAGGTTTAAACTACATGTGGATGTTTGTTTAGTGACTGAGTACTGAAAGGCCATTAGCTGCTCGAATTCACTCACAGTAAGTCACTACAAGGGTGTTTAGTCTGCCCACAGCTTTATGCAGAGTTCTTCCCCTGTTTGTTGCTTTGAGGTGGTGCTGGGAATTGGCTATTTTGTTCCGACACCGCATTGCGTTGGCACTGTTTGCAATTCTCGTCAGGATATAGTTTGAACTCGAACGCCCTCAAACACTTCAGATACTACAGTAGAATCAGTAATGAATCAAACTTTGTTCAAGTTAATTACGTTGCTCAGGCAACTGATCCTCTAGGTTCCAGTCCCCAGGGTACTGCAGGATCATTTCCTTTCAGTCTTGATTTCAAAACAGCAAGGGTGAAAACAGGGTGGGTGACATGGAGGGAGGGAAGTGTGTACAGTAAACACATAACAATAACAATGGGCCACTGTCATTTCAGAAAGGGTCAGTCAAAATGTCCAAAGTAAAGGACAAAGAAAAAATGGGGCAGAAAGCCCCCTGTGAGTAAGCCTAGAACACATTTCATAGAAAAGGTTTTATATCTAGTTCCTCGTTTAGACCTCTTAAGAGTGTTGTTGATGTATCTGAAAGGATTTTTGTCTCAGGAGAATATTGTCAATATTGCTATGTGGCATTTTCACGTGTTCAATTCCCATGTAGTGGAGAGAGTGCTTTACCAACACTGTCTCCAAGAGGTCTAGCTAAATATAAAACCTTTTCTATGTGATATGTTCTATGTTTATTGTGATGTGTATGTATTATTTGTACTCAGTTAACTGCATTCAAATGACCGGATGTACATACCTCGTGAGCCAGCAATAGGTTATTTATGTAGGTGTGTTTCACGGTGTTGTATGACAAAGATCCTACTCGGACTGAAACGTTGTCTGTTTGTGCATCTGAATTAAATCACCATGGGAGCATACCAGAGTTGTGTATGTTCCTTTTTTTTCTTTGATATGTTCTTCTGATCTGCACCTGATAGATTGGATGTGCATATTTTTCTACTATTTCCAGAGTGAAGGACAAACCTTTGACTGAAATTCGTGTCGGGTCATTTTTCTTACCAATTGGCATTGGTGATTTTCTTAATCTGTTTCCTGTCTTGTTGTCTCTTTGCTTGGAAGAATGCACATATTTGGCAAGAAAAATGTTTGTTCCGGAGATTTGAGGATATGCTAAATTAAAAAGCTATAAAGAGACAGATAGTTGATGGGCATTTGAACCAATATGAAGTTATGAAGTTGTATGAAAGTTTTTCAGTCATTGCTGCTCAGCTGCATGGTATAAAATGTCCAAAGTCAATAAACATGGTGACGTCAGAGAGCCACAGTGTATCATGTTTAATCTGTCACAGACCGAGAGAGGGGCACATTAACAGACAGAGAAAATGCATTCCCTCAAAATTTGACAAATTAATCTCATTGTGGGAAATGTACAACTATGCATCTGGATATAATGGACCTCCCGCAAAATTGACCACTCTTCTGAACCCTTCACAGCTCTACCACACTCCATGCCCCTTCTGCCTATGTTTGTATCCATCAGAAAAGCTAGTACAGAGAATGTAGCACCTCTAAGATTCTGGCTTGCCTCCCAGCAAGCTGGAACAAAGCCATACTTTGTTTCCCATGGTAACTGTTGCTTGCAAATCCCTGTGAATTCTCTTGTGTCCCAGTCACAGCTGCATAAGTGGGCCTCCCTGCACTCCGCAACTTGTATGGACTAGAATGTCACTCTGTGGACTATAACTGGGAGAATGGAGTAGGAACATGGAAGAGTGATTAGAAGTGGTGGGTTTTTCTTTAATCTGGATGAAATGTTCATTCTTGGGGATTCCTGAATGAAGAGAAAATCCTCTCAGCTTTAGTGTTTTATGGTTCAATTGCTTGAAAAAAGGCTAAATACATTACACTGTACAAACTAATAGTTGCAGCCTGGTCAAAGACAGACTGTTGGGTATGAAGCTGCACACTAGGTATCCTTAAGATTTGTAGTGTCACTTTCAGTTTGGTTCTATCACTTCAGATGAGGCTTTGGAGAGGGGACATCCTGTACTTGAGAAATGCAGAGCTGAAAATATAGTACAATTCACCATTGAAGACTTTTGTGACACAATTTTATCTTGGATCTTGAGAACAGAATAGTGAATAACATTATTGCAGTCAGGCACTGATATGAAGAAAACATTGTGTGGTTGACAGCATAGCAAGCCAGTTCTCCAGCCAATAGGGCAAGCATAGCAAGCCAGTTCTTTGCTGAAAACGGGAATGAAATGCAGTGATAGCGTGATTAACAGGGTGTAGGAACGCCTCCTCACCTGTTTGGCTGGAACGATAAGGCTTTCAGAGATTTTTGGAGAGGGCGTTTGCAGAGCAAAAGGCAGTCATATAAACTGGATATTCTCTTAGAATATTTTACATACTGATAGCTGCTGGTGTGTAATGAAAATTACTACTGCAGCTTTAATTCCCCATAACATTATAGATTCAGATTCAGTAAGGTGTATTGTCTATTAAATTTACATAGGATGGAAAATTGTCTTTGACATAGGCTCATATTACTTAAAACACAGACACATGAACACAACATCATATACAAAAAAGGTCAGTAGTAAAACAAATGTAGTGTACAAAAAAGTGCAGTTGTGTCCTTACTGTTTCTTTAAGATGGTTATTGCAGAGGGAATGAAGCATTTTTTGTAAGAGTTTTTTTTTTTTTCGGCCAGAGGAACTTTCATGCAATCCTTAAAGGCAGTCTATGAAAAAGCATGTCCTCTCCCCTTACCTATTACGGCGAATAATACCCCAAAGTCTCAAATTTCCTAAGTTATGCATGTGTAGCCTAACAATATACAGCTAATCTGCTGCTTTTTGAAGAACGTGTGCCTGTATACCTTATGATATCAAGTAAAACATATTTGCCTTAGCAGGAATGAAAATGTGTTGGACAGTTATCAGCCGTCTGTGCACTGATAAGCTAACTACGTCCCATAGAGTTCCCTATGTGACCGCTGTTTGACTCTACAGTCCCGGACAAGCTGTGCTTCTACCAACTATCTGCCCATTTCACATCCGAGCTAAGGCAATTCATATCTTAGGGGCAATTGTGATAATTGTGGGTTAGGGTCAGGAATGCAGCGCTGTGTGTGTTTAGTGTAATCATTGATGGAGGTTCTCAATGCTTCAAAATACTCAACTGTTCAAGAATGTTCTATAGATGTTTACTTTAAAGAAAATGTGGTTACATTTATTTTGTGTGGCAAGATCAAAAATGGATAGTTACTGAAAATGTAAAAGATTAACTTTCACTGTATCAATGAACACAATATGGTCTCACTTTACAATAAGTAGACTCTATCAAGGTTCAAGGTTCAGGGTTCAAGATTTCTTTATTATCCCCTAGACGAAGTTAGTTTTGCAGCCAGGGTTCACAAAGACAGAATACAAAAAGGACAACATCACGACCACATCAACATAATAAATCGCAGAGCTAGTTCAGAGAAATGGAAATTCATACCAAGTACAAAAAGTGCAAGTGTGCAAAATGTGCTGGGGTACTACAAGGAATACAGCCAAAATGCTATTTGCCATTAAGCATATCAATCGCACTTGGGATGAAGGACACATGAAATCTTTTAGTCCTCCTAACAGGTGCCCTGAAACGATGGCCTGAGGGCAAAAGCTCAAACTCCCTCTGGAGTGGATGGTCCTGGCAGACCAATATGGCATTAGCCCTCCTCAGAACCTGCCTGTTATAAATGTCTAAAAGCCTAGCCTGACTCCCCCCTGAGATCCTACTAGCCACCTTAACAAGACCTCCAAGTCTCTTCCTATTGGACAGATATAGGTCACCTAACCAAGCAGTAATACAAAATGTTAGAACAGATTCAATGAGACTTCTGTAAAAGAGAGTCATCATCTCAGTAAAAACGTTAAAACGTTAAAAAAATAATTCTCAGAAAAAAAGTCTTTGCTGGACCTTTTTAGAGGTAGCGTCAACATGGGATTCGAAACACAGTTTATTATCAAGAACAATACCCAAATATTTATAGCTATCCACTAGGTCAATGACAACACCTTTAATAACAGTTGGTAGTGGGCTTGGTGGTGACTTTCTGAAATCAATGTTCATGTCTTTCGTTTTTGACACATTAAGATGGAGGAAAGACTCATCACACCAAGCCTATACCTGTGTAGTAACTCTGTAATTACTCTAGTAACATTGTATCAACATTCTGTTACATTTTACATTAGTAATTGCTTTGTAATCAGAATCACAATCAGAATCAGAATTATTTTATTTGGCCATGTATATTTGCACATACAGGAAATTGCTACAGTAATGACAGTGTTTCTACAAAGTTAAGGGACAAGTTAATGCAACATATAAAACCTCTCACAAAAAAACACACTAGGATTATAACAAAAGGCGCAATATAGATAGATAGATAGATAGATAGATAGATAGATAGATAGATAGATAGATAGATAGATAGATAGATAGATAGATAGATAGATAGATAGATAGATAGATAGATAGTTGATGGTTGAAATAATCTGTTGCTAAAGATCCTGAAACTCTTTTTTTACTGTGGAATTTCCCAATTCGCCATAGTTTCAATACCTGCATAATACTGTCGCAACTGCTGATTTCTACATGTTCGTTCTGTCTAGGACACTTTTGTTTGGATTCTAACAGGTTTATACTTGCCCAGTCTGGTTGCATGGTTTCCAGACAACACCACACTATATCAAACTCATTCAACTTGTTGCATATCTCCTCCCACTGTAAGACACAAAGATAAATACAGCATAACCAACATCCAAAACAGGATGTGACTCTGTTCACACCCTCCCCAGAAGAATCACGTGTGCTAAAGACATCTTCCAAGAACAAAGGAGGAACATTTACTTCAGGACTTCCTTGGACCCCTAAAATAACATGGGATGTGAGGGTTGAGATGGCCAAACAGACCCCAAGCTGTACATGCTCTATTTATAGAATCACTTAGGTCAAACCCATCAGAGAGAGAGCTAGAGAGAAGAGAGAGAGAGAGAGAGAGAGAGAGAGAGAGAGAGAGAGAGAGAGAGAGGGAGACAGAGAGAGAGAGGGAGAGGGAGAGAGAGAGGGAGACAGAGAGAGAGAGGGAGAGGGAGACAGAGAGAGAGAGGGAGAGAGAGAGGGAGACAGAGAGGGAGAGAGAGACAGAGAGAGAGAGAGAGAGAGAGAGAGAGATAGAGAGATGGATAGAGAGAGAGAGAGAGAGAGAGAGAGAGAGAGAGAGAGAGAGAGAGAGAGAGAGAGAGAGAGAGAGAGAGAAAGATCCTATAATTCAGAATTTGTTTTAGGGCCAGGAATGGTTCAGCTTGATTGCTCACAAGAAAAACATTGTAAACAAAAAACAATGTTACTCTGCAATTTGCAAATAAAAACTATGAAATCAGCTGTCCAATTAGGGGCAGGGTTTGTGAGAATCTCGGTTGAGAATATGCCACTCAACAACAAAAAGGTGAATGTAAACACTGTAAGTAATAATCCCTTTAAAAGTATGTTGACTGTACTCCAGAGACACTCTCCAGAGTCTTCACACTGTCCTTAGTTCACACCACAGTACTTGACCCTGGTGTTTCAGAGGGGATGTCTGAACTCCGTTTCCCATTGGTTATCAGAATCAGAATTATTTTACTTGGCCAAGTATATTTGCACATACAGGAAATTGACTTGGTGAGGTTGGTTCATGGGACATAAAAACAATATAAAAAAACAATATATAAGCAAATATATCTATGAAGATAAATGTATCTATGAAGACCCACAATCGTCTTGCTTTTGCTTAAAGCTACTATTTGATAAAGGACACCCCGATAAAGTGTGATATTTCCTATCTACCTGTCTGTAAAATATGTAATCCTGGATGGAATAATTAAACTTTTGCCGTCATTTACTGGAGAAAGGATGGCTTCAAATAAACAACTGTCTCGTGACTACTATGAATGGCATTCCTTCCATAATATTCCTCTCAATTGTTAGAGGTAAAAACGAATCTGTAAGGTGTGAGAGTGCCTGAAAAAATACATATGTATTCGTCTTTTACTGGAACAGGGGACTTCCAGTAAATACCTGTCTACTACATTAATGACAATATCGTAGTATGTATGACTCTTTAGCAGTAGGAAAAATCTCTCCTCTGAAAAACAAAAATCTGGCCTTCACCTCTCTTCCCCTCACAGGCATCAGTGAAGGGAATAACATCCCTTTTGGCATTTCAATTTATTATCTCTTATCATTTTCAAGTCATTGAGTTTAATTAATGGAATACCAACACACTAGTTTTCCCTTCATGTGGTTCACAGGATGGCCTTAACATTTCCCTCAAAAAGTGACATTTACAAAATTACCAGTCATCACCTCCATAGCAAAATAGTAGCTTGTGTTGAAATAAACCACTTGTTCCACTGAATTGAGTTTCCCGGATAGCCATTCTAGATTACTCACCAGTACCAACGTTGAGCCCAATTCATGCTGATGCATGGGTCACATAGCGTATGTGTGTGACCCATGCGTCACAAAGTAATTTCCCAGAAACAGGCCAAATTCTCACATATCCTTTATTCACTTGTTTCACTTTCCCCCTTACGACGTGACTGGTAACGTAATTAAGGTACTGAAGAAGGGTAGCTGCGAGCTATGCTCTGCTCTTCAGCCTTGGGAAAACCAGCATAGAGTGACAGGATTTAATTAGCAAGACCACACTCTATATTTAGACTGTAGAAAAAGAAGCCGAGGCAGGCCTATGATGTCACCCCAACCTGTGTTCCTGTAGCTAAGTGTTCATATTAAGTACAACAATAGATCAGCGTCCAGCAATGTGTTACGGATGGCTGTTTAATGTGTGGGATAGTGTCTGTCGTGGGGCTCTTTAGAATGGTGATAATCAATTGAGTAACATACAGAACACTGTTAGTCATGGAATCAGCCGTGTGAGTAATGGCTTGTTTGAAGTTATTATTTTAAGATCATTTTACATAAGTACAGCTAATACCTTGGGGCTTTGTTGGGTTCTGTCTGGGAATGAGGTGCGCAGACTGAAGCGTTGGCTATTTTAGTAAGGACATTTTGTGAAAGAAAATATAACTTTATACTCCCTACTGGGCTTTTCAGGCTATTTGCTTCAACCTCTCCATCCATCAACACATCATTATAAATGTTAAATAAAACGTTGTTAGGCCTCTAAAATATACAGCACATCTCGTATTTTCAAAGAAAATCATAGAAATTGTTTTCTTTTCTCTCAGACGTTATTTTGCCAGCCATTCCGATTTACAATTAGGCAATAGTAGGTAGTGTAGACGTGCAGTGGTGTCGAAATGGTGGTCACACATAATCTTCTATAGAACTCTGTCTGTCTGTCTTTTGGGACTTGCTGTGCCTTAGTCAATGGATTTCACTGCTTCTGTATTCGTATTCAGACTCTCCAGTGAGTACTTTTGCATTCAAAGCCAACGGCGAGAGTGAGGCACAGGCTAGCCCCTGATTAGCATATGCTTTATGGGGGAAAGCCTCTCTCAGCCGAGGGCCTGAGTGGTCTGCCAGTGAGCCAACCACATTGGCATTCCCTGGTCGCTGAATACTAGGAAAGATAGGATTCATTCTTTCTCTGGTGACCACACTATTATATGAGTAAAAAGAATACAACTATGTTGTCATGGCAATTCATGAAATTCAGTTGTTATATGCTAGTAAAGTTGTTGATGCAGATTATCCAATTACTTCTTTATATGAATGCTTTTTTGTGCTAGCAAGAAATACAGTAAACCTGTCTACTGTAAATAATAATGACTATAACATGTAGGCCTAGTCTGAGGTCTAGTTTCCCGGACCCAGAATAAGAGAATCTTCATTGGAAGTGTACTCCAAGTGTACGGTCCAGGAGTACAGTCGGTTTACAGTAATCTGTGTGTGGGGAAATTGCCAAAATAAAAAGGACCTTATACTTTTTGCTACCCTCTAATTCATGCGGCCCCCCCATTAAATTAACTGAAGAATTCTGAAAGATATGAACTTGAATATTTCAAAAGTATCATTTTTTGATATTGTTTTATACTATGACATTTCCAGAGTGCGAGATCTCATTTACTTCACCTCACACACAATGTCCCAATCAGGTGGCAGTATTGCAATGCTGAGTTGGAATGAGTTTTTTGTTTTGTTGCTTTAACAGGATTTAAATCCAGTATGACATCATGCAGTTGTAAATGTGGTTGCAAGTTTTACATACCACAAGATCGGAGTCACACATTCTCCCAGAGACACAGTTTCAGTATCTTTTATATCCATTAAGTCCTAACTGATTTTGCACAACACACAAATTGTAAATCCAAGATGGCATTGACATTTTCCGGAAGGTAGTAGTATACAGAATATGAGCTATTGACAATTTGAGGCTGACTAATTTAACAACAACTCAGTGAAGTGCAAAATTAGGTGTCTGTCTGAACACAGTGTTGGTTCATGAGGTCTTGGTCATTGTACTAATATGTTATCAAATATTTGTGAATGTCACAAGCTACAGAAAACCAAATAGCAAGATAAGTGATACAAATATATGGGATCTCAGAGCAACAATTCTGTAGCTGTTGGGTTTTGTAATTAGATTGTAGCTCATTCCATGCCTGCCTCACCTTGACCGACTGCGCCTTTACCAAAAGGGAAAGCAACGGCAGCAACGGCAGCGACTGTGACAGTGGGATTCTAGACTTGGATGCATGGGTTTTGCATTAGAGAATGACATCTATTGCTGTGACTTCATATATTCGAGAATATGTACACCTTAATGTATCGGCCATCATTTAAAGCGCGATGACACACCGTTAAGAAGTAACCGCATACCATAGCCCTGTTCCAGAAGCCCATCCCAATCCGGACAGCCTTATTTGGTCGACACACACGTCGTTATATTGCTAGACAGCGTGTTTAACCACTAACAGATACATCTGAAGGAGACTGAGGAAGGGGCGACACGCGGCTGGATGATTTTTCATAGAATATAATACGTTTGAAATCAGAGTTGCCTGCACCTGGATACAGTCACATCAAATTACGCTCACCCCGATTGGAATACTGGAACACTGAATTCTCGGCATACAAAATGACGAAAAGTGGAGGAACAATTGCCTGTATGACATTGTGTGCTTCTGTTCTCTTATTTACAGATTATGCTTCAGGTGAGTCAATTATTTACGAAAGTTAAAGACTACATTCCATTACAGTGCACACACTGTAAGTTATGTAAGGCAATTGTTCAGTGTGGTCCTTTATACAAATGTCCAAGTCATACGTCTTTCACTTAGCTAATGTTAATTTAACAGAAGCCTTGTTTGCTCATGATACATTTTCTTCTTTAGGTACGTTTCCCAAGGCACAAAACGTCACATGGTCATCTTTCAACTTCAAAACCCTACTTATGTGGGAGCCAGAACCAACCGACTATTCATACACCGTCGAATTTTCTGTGTGAGTACATGTTTTACCGATCAAACTAAGTGTTGTGTATATGACAGTGAGACCAATGGCCAATCATTTAATAGAAATGCCACTTTATTTCTCTGGATGTCTATTGAACAGTTGTTCAGCAAAGCCTAGCTTATGTCTTATTACAATATGCTAAATTATATTCAATGTACAGCCCATTCATTAATTCTGCTTATGAGACACTCTAAACAAGGTGCCTATAATGACATTATAGCCAGTCTCAGTCAGACTTTCACTGACCTTGAGAATCAGGTTTATGTTGGATGGCAGTGGTGATCAGATGAGATTACAGTATTGATCCTCTAAAAGGTTTTTCTGGAAATGAGGTGTCTTAGACTGCCATAATTGATCAATGGTGTCTTGAGTGGCAAAAAGAGAAAGAGGTTGAATAGATATTTTATTGATGTTCAATTGTAATTTAACATCATAGCTGGTACATGTCTTAGAGTTGAAGGTGCAAATCTAGAATGTCCCAAATGTGAAACAGAATATGATACAAATCTACAAATACATTTGCAAAGGGATGATGGAAAGAATTATGCGTAACTCATTTTGATAATCATTTTGACAATCTGTGTTTTAGTGTTGGTCAGAACAGAGAGAGGAACCAGCACTGTATCAGAACCATGGAGACAGAGTGTGATCTGTCCAACTCTCTGAAGGACCTGAAGGCCACCTACTCAGCCGACATCCTCTCAGAGCCTCCCCGAGGCATGACCTCAGACCTCATTGAGTTCCCGTCCACCAGCGCGGATCGCTTCTGTCCCTACAAAGACAGTAGGTACCCTGGCCAGGACCAGACCTTTGTCAAAATGTTGAATACTTTCAAATAGTTTACCTGCGCTCTTTTGACCTGGTTCGATTGAACAATTGGTAAAGTCCCTGAAGTGCAAACTCAAAGATAAATCAAGCACACCTAAAATACAAACTATATGTGTGTGATCCAGGTGTGGCCCAGCACAAATACCTGCAGTCAAACAAAACAGAATTCTCCTCATGCCAGTTCCACTAAGCATGACAAGCTCATTTGTTATTTCCCCATCCAGCTCTTGTTGGCAGACCTGACTTCAAGATTGAAGTGATGAAAGACAAGAGGAAGATCAACCTGTATGTAACAGATCCTCTCACAGCCCTGTTTGAGCAAGACCAACATCTGAGCATTCGGGACATCTTTACAGATGAACTGCAGTA
Source organism: Argentina silus (assembly GCF_951799395.1). NCBI lineage: Eukaryota > Metazoa > Chordata > Actinopteri > Argentiniformes > Argentinidae > Argentina > Argentina silus. The sequence goes on along the minus strand of NC_139655.1, from coordinate 5,621,227 downwards.
CAAGGTCACCTACAGGAGGGCAAAAAGCACTGGCAAGGTGAGCTCAGATGGGAGGGGGATGAAAACACAAATTCTTAAAGTAATATTTACATTTCATAGTGTTTACACCCGTGTGTCTCAATAGTAAATGAAAATCTAATGCAGTAAATAACTGTTTATAGTTTGACAAAGCGTACCTCTGACACATTTAAAACTACAAACATACAGTATGTCTCCATTCGCTTTGTGCCGTGGTTATCAACAACAACTGATAGACAATGGGCCTATGGAATACAGTAAGACCTAATGCAAACCCTACCCTCTGTGATGATATCCCCCTAGAAATTGCAGTACTCTAAGAGCAGTAAGATAGAGCTGACTAATCTGGACCGTGGGGAGAGCTACTGCTTCAACGTGCAGGCCTTTATCCCCTCCCGCTCTGTGGACAAACAGCTGGGTGAACTCAGTCACACCCAGTGTTCTCCTGATGAGGACAAGTCCATCTTTGAAGGTAAAGAGGATGAAATATAACTACCATTTGAGGAATTGGAGGAGATTTACCTGTACGCAGCAGTTTTTTTTCAGTCTCTATGTATCTCTCCCTCAGGGTCAGCCTGGACCTTTTAGATACATTCTGAATGTTTACAAGGACATTTATACACACTTTTCTTATTTGTAATTTATATGGAGGGTTGAATGGAATTACCGCTTAAATTGTTCACTGTATGACATGTTAGTTAGTCATGTGCTTAGCCATTGTAATAAATGATGATTAGAGAATCTAGTGCTGATTCCCCCCCCCCCCCCCCCCCCCCCTTACACAAAAACATCGGTCAATGGCCACTCATTCACTAATGCTAATGACGGTAAATTCAGAAGAGCGAGAGGAGCTGATGAATGACTCACTTCCCTGTTTAGGCTCAATAAGAAATGCAACACTGCAAAATTCCTGTGTGTGTGTGTGTGTTTAATCATTGTCTACAGACAATAATGGTCTGTAATCCTGTTTCCTCTGCAGAGTACGGGATTGGTGTGATAGCTGGTGGCATCCTCTTCATCATTGTGATTATCGTTGTGGCTGTCACAGTCACGGTCGTGTGCTGCAAACGGAGGAGGAAGGCCAGTAGAAGTGGAAAGGAGGGCATGCCGCTACGTGCTGTGTAGAATAGTGTATCCTTGAGTAACCACTCACTTGGGAATACAAGGTATGGTACAGCTGGACTCAACCTTTTAAAGGGAGGATGCAAGGGCAACCCCACTTTAACATTCCATTGTCAGACACTGGAATTCCCCATTATTGTTATATATTGTTACTATTGAATATTGTTTCTATGAAACAGTGAATACTAGACGTATGTTTTCTTCCCAACATACAATGCTGCAAATTATTATTTTCTATATTTTGGTGTCTGGTACTTTCATCTACTGTTGTGATTATTACATTTTACATTAACACTTCCAGTTGTTTTTATTTATTTTCTTGTGTTTTATTGTTAATAACTTAAATTGGGAAATTACATGATTTTGGGACACTGGAAAATGTTAAACTATGTGGGAAATCTAAATTAGAACATTTACATGTTTTATTTAAGTGCATTATGTATAGTTTGTAGCCATTATTAAAGTACTGTTTGTATATGAGGTCATTTTTAAACATATTCTATGAATGTATCGTGGTTTGAGGGATCAGCGGATGTCTATACTGTATGAAAATGAATGATAATTTGTTGTATATATTGCTAATGATATCGTTGTGAGAATATTGCCAGATTATCTTTTAACATATATTTATGCGCAGCAGTTAGTTGACAAAACTGGATGTAAGAATGAAATGCCTTCTATTTGTGACTCTGGTCACAAAGTTTTCTGGTACTAATGAGGCACTCATTAGATGTTTAAGCTTTTAAAAATAAAGTGTTTATCATTCATTTGATAATGTGTTTACTTTGATATGAAACTTTTTCTCTTTTCTTTACGGTTGGAGTAATGTTATGTTATCTTTGTATGTCCATGTCTGATGAAAAATGTTCTGTAACCTTTAACCTTTTTATTTAGTCTGGTATCAGAGGAGACATCACATTCCTGTGTCGAGTCGATAGCAATCTTCCCAGCTATGAATTCTAAAGAATCTCACCAGCACCCTCTACAGGTCTTCTTCCTGACAATCAGCTACAAAACACGCACACACAGTCCTTTTTTTAAATACTTATATTGTAAAATACTTGAATTTTTCTTTATGAAAATGGTAAACAATAATATTTTTAAAATTAAGATAACAACCAGCAAAGACACATCTGTAAAAATATGTAAAGCACTCTCAATGTTAGAGCTGAAAAGTCAACCTTCTACTCGGTTAAAACACGTTTGTCATTAGAAAACCGCTTGAAAATATGTTCAGCCACAGCCTCAGTCCACATAGTAGGCTATGCCACAACAGTTGATCATCTTAAGATGCCTCTCCCTCTGTTAAACATTGCGTTTTGGCAGTGCTGTTTGATACACACACTTCCCATCTGGTTGGAGGTAGCTGACGGTCATTTGTTTCTCTGTGACCTCAAAGTAAGCGAAACCTCCGGACGTATGATTGACAGCACTGGAGAACCGTTGCCAGGACAATGGGAAGCTGTCCCTGTGATGGGTGGACAGGTCGACAAAGTTGCCACTTCCACTGACCACGTAGGAACTCCCGTCATCCTCTTTGATAAACTGGTAGAATGATACAGAGGAATTCAACATTAAGGTTAGTGACAAAAGTCATGTCATTTTGTTATCATATGATGGTGATACAGTGTATTCAATTTTTTATGCGTGTCATAACAACCCATACACACCTGTAGATCATGGTCATGGCCGCACAGGTAAACTGTGACATCATACTTCTTCAGCAGTGGTCGTAGTTTATCCAGGAGACACTGTGTAGGACCATGGTTACCAATAGACCACACCGGATAGTGACCGGCTACCATAACGTACTCTGACCTGTGAGAAGGACAAGAACTGAGCTTGACCTCTGTTGGTATCACAATGATCCCTCTAGTGTGTGGTCATGAGAATTTAATAAATGTCCTCTAGTCTAGATGCAGCTTTGTCACCTGAACAAGTCACAAGAAGAATCTGTTTGTCGCCATCATTCAAACTAGAGATGACAATCTGACAGAGACGTAGTGTGTCAGGGAATGTGTGTGTACAGAGAATGTGTTTTCACAACAATATTAATCTAAGGTTCCTCCGTCTCGTTTTGTCAGAGAGAAGTGAAGCGACATCATTAGACTAGAGGGTACAGTGTGAACATGTTACACAAACACATTTTTTCGTTATTCACAACACTCTTTTGTGAAGGAGTGCCCAGTCCTCCCATAGTGACAGTTGAGGAATGTGTGTGTAGCTGTGCAGAGGTCACTTGACCAAAAAGGTTAAGAGTAGAGGAGTGTAGAGGAGTGTAGAGGAGTGTGGTCAGGCAGCCTCTATAAAAACATGCCATAAAATCTTCACATTCTTTTCCTGAGGCTTAAACAACAACTTGTCAGATCGTAGACTTTTCTCTCCCCCTTGAAAGTATTAAATCCAGAGCCATATTTACCCAGAGATTAATTCGTTTCACCACGACAGTTGCACAGATGGACACAGTGTGCAACTTGAAAGGTTGTGTTTGTCATGTTGTGAGAGCCAGTCTTACTTGGTGTTTGCAAGTCTTGAGTTAATCCACTTCAATTGCTTGGCAGCAGCCCTTGGGTCCTCCTCTCGTTCAGGCTGGGTCCCCCCATAGGTGTTTCCACACAGCAACACTGTGTCAATCATCAGGATGGTCACTGATACGTTAGTGTGTGGGACCTTGAAACCCAGCTCATAGTACAGCTCAGGGAAGTTCCTGAGGGGACGGAATAAGATGAAAGCCATATTGTGGTTAATTCCATTTCAAATCAGTCAATTCGAGGGATGCAGTAAATGCATATGTAAAAAGTGAAAAAAATTTCCAATGGACAATTTTGTATTAATCCTTTGAACTTCAGTTCACTTCAATTGGCCAGGTTGAAATGAAATTAAGTCATCCTGATGAGCTCAGATTGAGGCTCAGGAGAGATGGTTAGGGCCCGACACACAAAGCCAAAACACACAGTAAAAGATCCGTTTGGCCTTATTTACAATGCTCACCATCTATCTGATCTGTTGGAGTAAGCAATTTGGGCAGACACGTTTCTCACGTGGTCGTGATTACCCGCCACCAGGTACCACGGGATGCCACGCAGTGAGGATTGAGAGAAGACACTCTCAAAGGTATACTATAAGAGGGAAATATTCCACTGTTATTTGGGAAAGTGATGAATAAGTCCACTCATAAACAAGTCTTGTTATCCTACTGCAGCTGTGATAGTATTTGTCCATTTGTTGTGTTTTCAAATGTTTACATTCACAGATTGGTTTGAATCTATAATGTTACAGTATATCGTTGTTTATAAACCATGTTGTTACTGCTCATGAAGAATTGTGTTTGAGTGCACAGACAACATGCCACTAGAGGGCATATGCTTCACAGAAAAAAAAATCACCTGGTTTAAGGGGTAAAAATAGTTTGTTGAGCTAAAGTGCCCTCTTCACTCTCAGTATGAACGTTGTCACTTGTCACATCTGTCCAGCTGTATTATATCACTCTGGATAAGCAACAAATCACATTCTCTGTGTCATATTATAAAAGTGCTTCCTCTCTCCTCTGTGTGTCTAGCAAGGAACTGACACACTGATGTAACCCCTACGTATCTCATTCTCACCACATCTTTCACAATGACCACAGCACAGGAAGAAACAGCAGCACTGCTGCATGTGTTGTATAACCTCTCCTTTACAGTAACAAGCTCAGGAGAGTTAAGATCTAATCTAATAGTTTGTTCCAATATGTAGGTATGATGATGTATGTAAAGTAGATTGCATAAAGTATATTGACTGTATTGACAGTCTGGACTGGCCTTGAAGCGGGGGTCATCCACATTCTTCACTCCACTGTAGTAGAAGTGGTCTCCCAGGCTGAGGACAAAGTCCAGGCCCATAGTCTGGGCCACCTCTCCCAGCTCTTCAGCAACAGCCTTCTCATGGGGGGTGTGGTAGGGGGGAAACGGAAGCCCCCCCCAGTCCCCTAGCCCAACGAAGCGCAGGGACGCTGAGGAGTGACATCACAAACACAGCACAGACCAGATCAGGAACTACTTCTACTTCTACTATCTTTCTTCACTTCACTTTCTTTTAAAAACGCTTTCTCTTATACTGAAACTAACAGGATACACCCAAATACACCCTTTTGAATTCATGGTGATGTTATCAAACAGTCACACAATGGTGATAAAGATGTAATCTAAAAAAAACAGTGATGTTACTGTACCTTGTTCCAGAGGTTGACAGTGTGGCCATAGTGAGTGTAGGCACACCAGAAGCAGCAAATTCAGCTTATCCATTACACATATGCCCTACACATATGAGGTGTGCAGTAACTAACACAGCCAACACCGGTTAGAGTAGTCAGTGCATAACAAGCTGGACTAGACAGAGCCTTACTTCCTTTTTGTTCTCTTAAAGATGCATTTAGAGGAACCAATATTGTGGTTTGCGTATAACTTCCTGCATTGAGTCATATGCGGAAACAAAGAATATCAGCTGATGTGCAGACCAATGTGCAGGCCGATCACAGCACACATGGACTTTGACATCCCTAATAAAACTATAGACAGTAACTGACTCTAGACCTGTGACTGGTGCAAACAAATGATCTGAGTGATCGGTTTAGCATACAACAGAGGAATGCTAAGTGTGTGTAAATGCTAAGTATGCTAATGTATATGAATACTCCAAAACAATTGTGCATGGGCTCATGAAAAAACAAAACTAAAATAAAAGGGGTTCTTCTTGAATTCCATCAATTTAGTACTTATGTTGATAAGTGGTAACATCACTAATAATTCACATAGAAAAAAACAGCCAGGTCACTATTTTCCTACTGTCTGTTGTGGATCAGAAACGCCTGGTGAATCAGTGACCTTTCACCGAGTAAAGCTGAGGTGTTCTAGACACGATGGGTCTAAGGCATAGCTCAGGTAGCTTTTGATTTAGTTATGCCAATAATCAATCCCAATGCTGGACTACCTGTATAAACTATGTACTGTATGAACAACCCAATCTTCAGAAATCAGATTTATAACATTGTAGTTAGCTAAAGGATTCATGGGATTTTCAGAAAACCTTCACAGAGGACTGAACACAGGTATTCTCTGAGGAGAATATTTAACCTTTCACCTACATCCTTTAGACAGGTGTCATCACCCTTAACACGCCGTCAGCACACTTTTGTATACTGTCATCAGTTGACCCCAACTCGGGTTCACTCATACAGGACCTGCCTAACTATCCTCACGCTGGGGTTTTCAGGTGACAAAGCTACCCATGTCCTATGTAAGCATTTAAGGGCGTCCACTCATCTAACGCCTGTTCACCCACAAAGTTAAAAACACAAGTAAGAGACACACTCCAGACACACTTTATCTCATTTTAATGAAAACGCATTGTTCATACAGTTTATTTAAGGTCCATGCCCTTTGAGAGCCAAGTCACTTTTGACTATAGTCTCCCATATAAAACCACAAGTTCTACAGACACTGTTTTTACAGTTCAAAAATGACTTACAATAGTGTTATAATACATTGGAACCGAGGCAGAGAGGCAACCGTGAAGTAGTGACATTTAAGGTAAGGGCAAGGGTAAAGAAAGAAGGCTTCTGGGGTCTGCTTATCCCACACACCGTCCTAAACCATGGATGGTTATCACTGGTGCTTTGAGCATTGAGCACATTTCATACAGTTCCCCTCAGTTGAGAGGAAGACAGAGGAAGCACCTGGGGTCTCCAGCATCAGGGCTGACTTCCTCTTCACCGTCACTCTCTGTTCCTCATCTTAGGCCAAAGACGGCTTGCATGTGGAGGGATTCCTCCCAGGTAGAGGCAACCAAGATAGCCTGGTCGCCACCAGATTTGTTTGTGCTATAAGCTAACTCCTTACTGTTGGTGTCATGTTTGGCTTGACGACACAGGTTGGCTACATAACTCAAACAGATCTGGGTGGGACCAGGATAGCAGCAGGAACTTCACTTGCATATACATATACTGTACTCTGGTATTGCTCTCACAAAAAGCCAGACATGGATTATAACCTGTCCACAGGGACGTGTTGAGGATCACTGGTCCAAAGTTTTAGCTTACAGTGTTAATTAATTAGTCAGAGTATCTGTCAGAGCTACCTCATCTTAATCATTATCAAACATGATTTAATTCACAGGCATATAATACAAACATAATTCATCAAGGTTTGACCATTTTCAAATTTCCATAAGTTTGGCCCAGTGTGAACAATGTACTGGACCATAAATTAGATGTATATACAATCACTTTGAACAAAGAATTCCTTAATTCCGACTAACAGAGATTTAAATACAGCTTTGTCCCAAAAAACTAAATTGGTTACAATTGATTAAAAACAACACCATCTGGATTTAGTTTACAACTTGTTTTAGTGCAGAATTAGTGGACATCTTCTCTAGGTTGGGGATGATGTGTGTGTATATATTGTTGACATTTGTCTAGGAGCCGAACTCGACTGTCTCCTCTGTGATGAGTTTGAAGTCATAGTTCCCTCTTCCATCCATGTGGAGGTAGTACTGAGTAAGGCAAAACAAAGTGCTGGGTCATATATCAGCTGGTCAAAAAGTCCCCACTAACCCTAACTCCTTTATTTGTCAGTCAAGCAGAAAAGAGAAAGACCACAGCCAATCTGAGACACCATGGGAACTTTGACATTACTTAAACAAAAGCTATACTTCCGAAAAAAACTGCCCAAAAGAGTTTCCCACCATCATTTCCCACAACATGTGTCAACAAAACAACGTATCAGAAGCCACAAGGACACATTTGACAGCGTTTCCAGAAAAGGTTGTGATCTTACCTCATGGTGCTTCCACAAGGACTTCCTATGAGAGACGGTAAACAAACTGATGCCAACCTGTTGACAGAGAAAACCACAAAAGACCAATCAGTTGAGAAATACCAGCATGCTACAACTCTTATAGCACCCAGATGCTACAAATTCTTAATCCATGTTACAGACACAACCTGGACTGGAGGTGTAGAGATCTGGGTAAAGAGGTAAGCGCTCAGCACAGCTAGACACTTGGAGTGATGTGGTGTGTCCGTACCGTTCTGCAGTGGCTGTAGATGAAGTCCTCCACATCCACACTCACAGCACTGGTGCACTCGTCCAGGATGGCAAACTGGGGCTTGTGGTAGAACAACCGGGCCATCTATACATACACACACAGACACAGACACAGACACACACACACATGTAGTGTCAAATCTCGTGTTAAATGTGGTCAGACTGAAATCCCCTAGTTTGTTCTTTCTAATCTCTTTTCTTACCGCCATCCTCTGCTTCTCTCCTCCACTGAGCACATCCATCCAGTCCTGTACAGTGTCCCAAGATCCCTCTCGGTCCAAGATGTGACCCAACTGCACATTGTCCAGGTACTCCTTCAGCACCTGTAGAAACAGACAGACACACACAGACACACACACAGATAGTACAGCATGAGACCTTTTCACACAGACCTTTTCTCTGGAATTTTTGCTTGTTTAAGTGACACAGTGATGTGCTTCATTAAACAGTGATCTACCAGATCAGAGATCCCTTTCCTCTTCTGATCATCGTAGGTGTCTGGGTAGATCACCTGATCCCTCAGGGAGCCAAGGGTCATGTATGGTCTCTACAACAACAGGTCATAAACAGGTCAATAAACACTAAACTACACTAAATTATAATAACAGTAGGTCCAACATGACTGTCAACTTATAACCAACAAGCACTGAAACTGTCAGAATTGCAGTATAAAATACTTGTTCAAGGTGTATAGATGATAAAAGACAGTAAGTTACCTGAGGAACGTAGAACAGCTTCCCTCTCTGTGGTTTGGTCAGCCGTCCTCCAAACAGAGGCCACAACTATCAAGAGAGACCATTACTTTATATTCATACAATATACGAACACAATACACAACTCTTTGATTAATTAGTTGTGCAGACTCTATTAACAAGGACCTCTTTTTCCCGAAGAGCACAGGCATCTCAAATTAATAAACAATAATAAAAAATATAAAAATCATGAATACAGTGGGTTAGGGTTATAATTCTTCACCTCTCCCAGGACTCTGAAGAGTGAGCTCTTTCCACAGCCATTGGGCCCACACACCAAAACATTGGTGCCTGACCTCACCTTCAAAAAGAGAGAGAAAACCTCATTGTAACATCTAGAGCGATCATCTGAACATTGAACGCAAACAACTCTTCGAAATCACAGTTGTTTGTTGTTGAGTGGACTAAAGGTCATACCTAATTGACTACTGGCACACATTTGCTGGTGGCTAACATGAAATGCAGCATATGATATAAGTAACGACACAGTACAGTATATGATTTTTTTAAGGAAATAATACCTACCTCAAAAGTCAGGTCTCTGATCAGGACATCTCCGTTGGGTGTTGCTAGTGGGGTATGGTCAAACCTGCAATGCAGACACTGTTATTTCGAATGGCTCATCTTAAACATGGTTTGTAATTCGCTGATCACAACACAAAAACATATATCAAAGAGACCTTGTTGCAATGCATTTTCTGCAAGGTGTGTCACACTTACTTGATGATGTTGTCCATGTTGATAATCTCACCACTTCCAGGGATCAGCGTCATTTTCTCTAAGGCTCCTGATTCTACAATAAAACAATAGAAACACAATAATATTCCACCACTAACTTGGTCATGGCATTTGAGATCAGTGACTACATTTATACACACACAACTCAGATTATTGCCTTGACTTCGACAGTATTTTGATTAAAAAGTTTACATGGACTGCAAAAAGAAATATTCTTGTAATATTTCTGCTTACATGCAAATGGTGCATACTCCGATTAGTGGGTGAGGACGCCTACCCTTGTAGATTCCTGCAACTTTTCATCAAAGCTATTGGAAATGCAACCATGTTGCTCCCGTGATACACTGGTTGCTTTTCTGCAAATTGTGCATCATTTTTTTTTAATTCACCAAATAAAACTCATTTTATTCACTGGATGAGAGTGCGCAACAAGGAGAGAAAACCTCTGCATGTCTCGCAGATCCTAATCAAAATGGTGCTCTATGGTAGAGAGGGTGCTGCATCCTGAAGCTGTTACCTGCGTGCGTCGGTAGGCTACCTCTGGAGATGCAAGTGGCAGTTGCATTTCACAGAAATAGATGCTGTGCCGAGTACCGCACAACTGTGAGAAACCAGCTGGGTGTGCAGGAACGTTTTTTTTCTGCCAAGGCAGTCACTACCAATCTTCTGCTGTAGACTGAAGGCTCATCTCTTCAGGCTACATCTTGACTGTCCCTCCTAAGACCTCTTCACCCCCCACTACCCCTTTGTCCAGTTCCTCTACTGTTAATAATAAAATAGAAAAAAAATAAAATAATAAAATTCTTCCATAGATGTTTTTCTTATGATGACTGATGTCAAGATGATTCACTTACTTTAGACTAATATACTTGTTGCTTTGGATAAAAGTGTCTAAATGTAAAAAATGTGCTAAATTTAAATGTAATGTAAATGCAAATGTCATACAAGAGGCTTGCGCAACTGGCACATACTGTCGCAGGATACTCCTGAGAGGGGTATTCTGAGTAAGGTGTATACTGTCCTAATAGTCTGTATTATAATCCGAAACATAGCTTGATATGCCACATTCTATTCTGACTATGCCTCCTCCGACTAAGGCCGTATTCGGGGTAACAAAACCAGAATAAGGTGTTTACATGATTTATGCCTTATTCGGAGTATTGCTTTGTTATATTGAGTAATATCTGATTATTTGGTGCATGTACACAGAAGTCGTTGTTAGTCACTATATCTGATTATTACCTTTTCCTTGATGGGAGACCATGGTGCGCTCATATTTCCCAGAGTTCAGTTCTTTCAGAACCTTCATCAGCTCAGTGATGCGGGTGGTGAACCTGGATGGAGAGACGGACAGATTAGTGGAGGAATTGAGAGTTTTGGGGACTAATAATGGCAGTTGTAGCTGAATCAACCCTTGATGTAAGTTTGTCATCATATGGAGAACCAACCTTACCCTGACAGCCTGGTCATCTCTCTGCCGGCGAGCACGATTCTGCCCAGAGCCTGAGACATCCTCAGCAGCATCCTCCCACTCTGGTAGTAGTCCTAAAGGTCACACACACAGAGGTCAGATATCTAACCTGTGTGACCAACATGTCCTCTATCTCCTGTGTCTGTACTGTGTGAGTGAGTGAGTTCCTCACCTCCAGCAGATCTGAGGTTGTGCTCTGCAGGTGGCGGGGATCAGACAGGTTGAGGAAGGGGCGGCTCACCACCAGGTAGCCCACCACCGTAGCCAGGTCTTGGGGGAGAATGAGACCAAGATTTGGGTTAGCGTGGTTAGTGATAATAATGTAACTCACAACCAGGGTGCTTTCTGCGTTTTCGTATGTGCAACAACATTACTGCTTTGCTGAACAACAATACTTCATTCGATGTAAGGCTAAAACATCTTACACTTGGCGATAAGGCTGTCCACAAACCCCATGGTGAAGCGGAAGTAGATGAATTTGTGCAAGTGGTCAACCTGAGAAGAAAAAGACCAGAACTCCTTCAGACACTTCTCACACACACAACAGACTGTCCCTCTCTCTTTCTAGATCAACTAAAATGTCTTTAAAAACAATGTTACTCCAATGATACTGACCAGTTTCTTGAATGTCGAGTGAATAGTCTGTTTCTCTCTCTCGTTCCCATTGTAGAACGCGACTTCCTCACTATGGAACAGAACGCGTTTTAAGACATACCGTCAGTCATACACACACATTATGCTATGGGCTTCATTTAACAAGATTGACATAGATCACAAAGTATGTGATTATGGGGTTATGGAAACGTGGACCTGGGCCTTACCTGTTGGTGATAAGGCGTGAGTTGACATATCTGTACTCTCCCTCGTAGCGCTGCTCTGTCACGGTCATCTTGCCGATAGGTCTCCGCAGTCTAGTCAGGAACAGCCCAGAGACCAGCAGGTAAGCCATCATACTAGCAGGGCCCTGGGGGGGGAAGGGTGACATCACATCCTTTTAACACCGGGACTAACACAGCTAGAAGGGATCTGTTTAGCGGTCTTTGAATGGTACAACTCTGAAGCTATATTGACCTGAGCACCAATGGAACTTGTCAGCTTGAAGATGTACAATCCAATGTCCAAGAGAGGCTGACGGAGAGAGAAATAGTATGCATGTCACTCTCTGTAAATGTACAATAAATAACAGCTGTCTTCAGGTACTTTATGCAATATTATTATTACATTCCAAGAATGTATATAATGTATTCACTTATTCTTAGGGGCCAATAGTTTATGAAAGAACAAGAAGAGGAAAAAGGGGGCATGAGCTGGTCGTCTTAATCTTACTTTGCTCAAGTTGGAGTACAGTTCCACCACACTATTACAGAACCTCTCCACATCCTGGGTGAGCAGCTGGTCAGCGTTGGCGATACGGTTGTCCAGGTTGCCCATTTTGTAGTAAGTGTAGCCCCTGGGGATGAAAGGTGTTGAATCCATTTGCAGTAAATGAGATCAAACCACCCAATTTCAACAGGGTTTGCAAAAAGATACAATGATTTAATCATTCAGTTTGCATGTAATACAGTGCCAATTCTAAAGCTTATTAGGCACTTTAGCTATAGCAATGGTGGACTTGCATAAAGATGTCGTTCCTACGATTTTACTTTGTTAACGCTAGGACCATTAGGCAGTTGCAGTGCTTACGTCAGGTATTCATCATAGAGATGCTTGGTGAGCCGCACACGGAACCGTAGTTTCAGCTCATTCAGACCCAGCTTCAAGAAGTTATTCACCAAGGCTATCTGGAGTGGACCAGTCACAGACAGACATGCACTTCACCAAACACAATTTTTGCTTTTCTATCAATATGCAATGCAATCTGCAATGGGATATGGATTTCCTGGGTTCAATGCATGGACAGAGGAGAGGATGTATTTCACACTAAGCAAATTACATACTAAGGACAATTTATATCTAAGAGGATTTTCTAGAGGATGAATAAATCTGACACAATAAAGCTGAGAGATATTAGCTTGACAGTTCTAGGAAGGTGATTCATACAATATTACTAGTAGGTATATGAATTATAGTTTAGTAAAGGTTAATAGTGATATACAGGGAATGGTGTTGTGTTAATATCAGGCCTCCTCTGACAATGTTGACCAAAATATATATGACAGGCCCTAAATGTATGGCTACTTCAGATACTTTCAGAGAACTGGTGCTATGGTATTGTGAAATTAAAGCAAAGTACACAATTCATCAGACTCATGTGAATCAACTGATATATGACATATTATATAAATATCACACTTACAAGTGGCATGACTGTGACAAAGTTGAACAAGTAGCCCTTGAAATCTTTAGTGTTGCGGCCGATAATTGCACTGCAAACCACAACATGCATAAAGATGAGCAAACATCGTCAGTGAGTGGGACAGATCAGATCATTCACAGACAAATGTATCCTGTACTGGGGAAGAAACACTTGGAGGACCTTAATCATTCACCCGTATGCACTGTTGTATGGAAGCAGAGGAGCTCTGACATGGTGTGTTACACATTACATTCCATTAAAAGCTATTATCTACTATTAACTCATAGATCCATGATTTTCATTAGAATAGGCTTGTTGGTCAGTGTTACGGCCTGAAAAGCAAGGTATAGGTCTATCTATGAATATGTTAAGGGACCAGAAACATAAATAACACACAGTTAATGGTTTTCTAGGTTTGGATTAATTTATGAAAACCATGTGCAGAGGACAGTTACCCCAGGTATGACAGCAATGTAGGAATAAAAATGCTTCTTGAACAGATTGATATCTCTGCTAATGATACCACTGTGGAAGAGTGAGGGAAAGAAAACAAAATCTGTTAAGGGGGGAAAAAACTACACTGCAGGTTGTCTTAACCTATTCATTACAACCATCAACACCATCAAGCTCACTGGTCATCTAAAAGTCAGATTGGAGAACAGGTCACATGATCAGAAGTGTCCTGACCTTTCAATCATCGTGCCATTCTGGATCATCCATACGTCACAGTACGTTCTCGCGACCAGCATAGCGGCAATAAAGAGAAGGTATCCTGTCTGTGGCAACAATAATGGAGAGAAAACACTTAAAGGAGGGTACAGCCAACATCAAATGGGCATATTATGAAATCAAAAATTCAAAGCAAAGCAAATGGCAAGTGGCAGTTCAAAATGTGGAGCAGGCCTGAAATCCTCATGTTCATTCCCTATGCTCATTCACCCTTATATAGTACACCCAACATATTCAATTCCACTGTGGCCTTCGCTTCCAAAAACAAACTGGTGTGTGTGAAAGGGCTCTAGACTAGTCCAAGATCATCAATAATCCCACTTGATGATTGAGCTCCCTTGAATTTCTAGTGACTTTTCAGAAACAATAATGCAGACAAAGTCTTCAGAGAGGGATTCTGTCATAATATGAGTTTGATTGGAGTGTCTGCAATGTGTTTAAGACATATTTCCAGAATCAATGGGGCCCAATGTTGCCCAAAATATAACTACTCTGTATCGAAGGAAGCATCATGTGTCACTAAAAACTGTCTGGGCTAATCAATTATAGAAAAGGTCAGAGCCAAACCAGGAAAAATTTAAAAAAATAAAATGGAACATTCCTTTAAGATATGTATGTTGAGGCCCTCTGAGTAGAGGGAAGAAGGAGATATGTTGGGTGTAAAAGTGTTGCAATGAGGAACACACATTGAACTTGCTGCAGATCTCTCTAAAGGCCAGCATTGATTAGGAGTTGAATAACTTCAAGGTTAACGCTTATCATGATGTGGCACCATAGAGCAATGTTGTAGGCCTTGATTTTGACAAAGACCTTCACGTATGATTTGGACATTGCCTTTAACACACTGGGAAACAGTCACGTCATGTGTTTGTTATTACAACATTATGCACATTAAAGCACAGTTTGATCAAATAAGGCCCACCTCTTTGCAGAGCCAGCGAGGAACCATGATTCTCATGATACCGCAGATTCGGTGTAAGAAAACTCCATCCACTGCCGCCCGGTCCTTCTTACTGTCTTTCTGCACAAATAGAACCAAGGCAACTGTCAGAGGATAACTAGCAATCATATTATTATGTAGGCTAAAAATGATATATTATTATATATATTTATATGCCATTTAATATATGCCATTTAGCTGACGCTTTTATCCAAAGTGACTTACACTGCAGTGAGTGCATACATTTCAGTATAGATGGTCCCAGCAGGAATTGAACCCACAACCTAAGCGTTGTTAGCGCCATGCTCTGCCAACCGAGCTACAAGATGTATACATTGTGTGAACTTGTGAGGCGTTTTCCTATCAGTGAGCTTTGCATTCTTGAAGCCTGATATACACTTACGTCATTGTTCAACAGCTTCTCAGCATCTGCTTTTTTACTGTGATGGGAACAAAGGCACAGATTCAAACAGTAGGCTGCAAAGTTTTACACCGACATCAGAACACGTGACGTCGAGAACGTATCAAATAACACTCACTGGACCCAAATCCTGCTTTACCGTGGTGCATTAACGAGAGCAGCCTTCGTAAAAGTCGTGCATGCAGACACATTTAAGGGATGTCACAGGAAGAGTTGACAACAATGAAGTTTAACAAATAAACATGCAATTTAAAAAAAATGTAATTAAAACGTATCAAACATACAAGAGGGTTGCACATCCCGAACAATTAGTCTTCCATTGACTTCTAGACTCTAACACCTGTCAAAAGCAAATCTTTCGTGCAATCTCGATTAGGTTGCTGGCCACAGCTCTGGTTGACACTTAACCCAGTAAGCGCTACCTATGTTGCTTTCATACACCAAATTAATAGCTACTACTTTATTTTCTTCACCAACATACCCGTTCAATCTGGACGCTCTTCTTCTTTGCTTCAGGAGATATAAAACCAGTAAGACACCACCGGCTATGGAGGAGTTTTTTGCTGTCAGGTATTTACTGACGGCCGCCATGTTTCCTACAGTACCAGCCGGTCAGTGTGCAGCGATGTGCATGCTGGGATGTGGGGAGGTAACAATGACAGCAGCTCCTCATAGTCGAACAAACACAATACGAGGGACAGACGTAGTTCATTAACTGACCTTGAAAGTTAGTCATATAAATCCCTTATCCATGATGTGAGGACCGGGAGGAAGAAATGGCATATGACAGACGCATAATTCTGATGACATTTCAGCTAGGATGAACCAAACTCAACTAAATCAACTCTTTGCTATTTTTGGAGTCATTCACATTCGAACACATTCGAACTCTACGCAATCGTAGAGCATGTAGGCAACACACTTTTACCACTAGATGGATTCAAGAGCCTATATATTTCTTTTTTTGGTGACGCAAGAGCCTAGGAGAACTCACCAAAGGTTATCAACCTTTTTCTGTGCTCAGTAGATGGCACTCACAGAACGATTTTCAAGACACACAATGAAACACACAGGCCTGCCCTAGAAATTACTTAATATCCTTTTATTTTAAAAGCAGGACACCTGTTCCACCATGCACAGTCCTTTATTCTTTCAACTGTTTTTGTTCACACAACATAAACATAATTTTGTGCACATTATTTTCACAATGGGACTCACGTACCTGGTGAATAATTGATAGCCTATATACAATTAAATAATAAAGATGTTTTTTGTATCCGTATAATAAATGATGGTGATATGGAGTATATAATAGAGTATAATGATCAACACAGTATGTAAATGGATAACCTTAATATATCCTCAATAAATTCTTTATGCTACTGACTCATTAAGTAAATGATGCGACTGTACATTTGACAAAGCACTACATGTAGGGATTTGTAATTGCACACTTGGTATTAATTGCTTATCAATGTGATTTATATGTGATATGTGATTTATAAATAATGTATGAAGGCTTTATTTGAGTTTAGGCATATTGGTGAACATACAGATTGCCTCTTTGGCAATCTACCTAATTTATTCTTTCAACTTGATGAAGTGCAAATCTGAGGCACAGCGGTGAGCCCATAGACCTATAAATTAGAGTGAGCCAGAACACAAGATTACAGGTTGAACACAGGACACTTCAAACATAGGGCACCTGTTGTTAGGGGAAGGAGCCCAAATCTTTCATTCCTCGTCACCTCAAACAGCCAATCACAAATTACCTACTGCGTCACATGAGAGGAGGAGGAGGTTCGTGCGCAGCCAGATTGAGCGGCGGCGGTCCCCAAATTCCAACTCCGGAGAGATTGGGGTATGTAGAGAGAGGTGTAGTGTACGTGCATTGATGCTCGGAAATATTATAAAGGTGGATTCTGTTATATTCATCAAGAGTAAAGAAGGAAGAGGAATTTCTCAAGGTGCGATGTTCCAGGACTGTACGGCAGGTGTGTATATTTGTGCTTTAAAGTGTCCGACTACTTTTCGGATAGTGTAAATTATCCCATCCATTCAGGAATCTCGGGATGTGAAGTAGAAGGGACATAATGAATGTTTTTTTGACAGAATTTTGATTCATTGCTTAGGTGCAGAGATATAATCAGAAACAAAACAAAATCTGGGACACAGATAGGTACAGAGCATATACAATCAAGGCAAAGAAACGACAGAAAGCTGCATCCCTATAAGGCATGCAAACCAGATAAATAATACCTTTGACAACAGGATCACCAATTACTAATATCCCTCTTCTGATTGTGTGTGTGTATGTGTGTGTGTCTTTGTGTGTGTGTGTGTGTGTGTGTGTGTGTGTGTGTGTGTGTGTGTGTGTGTGTGTGTGTGTATGTGTGTGTGTGTGTGTGTATGTATGTATGTGTGTGTGTGTCAAATCTAAATCTAAATCAAATCAAATTGTATTTGTCATGTATCGCATACAGTTGTAATTGACACAGTGAAATGCTTTGGGATCTTTCTACACACTCAACAACGGCAGTCAGCAACAAACAGCAGTCAGCAACAGTGTGTGTGCGTGTGTGTATGTGTGCGTGTGTGTGTGTGTGTGTGTGCGTGTGTGTGTGTGTGTGTGTGTGTGGGTGTGTGTGTCTGTGTCTGTGTGTCTGTGTCTGTATTTCTCTGTGTTTGTGCACTCTTAGCTCTCTGTGGCGGTCCCGTAAAGTTGTGTGGGCGAGAACTTGGGTGTGTGGGAAGACCCAATTAGAACCACCACAGTGGTGAGATGTAATGTTGAGATGATAGGGGCTGGTTGGTCTGCATTTGTTTGTCTCTCCCTCTCTCCCTCGCTCTCTCTAGCCAAATGAAAGAGTGCACTCTCAAGCACTCATTATGCTTCAGACCACAGGCAGACAGTGCCTCTGAAAAGCCCTGTTGCCTTGTTCCAGAGCACAGTCTCTCTAAATAGATCCAGTCCTGTCACCCCTTTGTGTTTATCAGCGGACTCACTCAGAGTTTACAAATTCACCATTGACAAAGCTCTGAGAATGTTATTGTATTTTTATAGTTTCTTTACAAGGTTCAAAGTTGATTATTGTGAGTGTTGTTAATGAGTAGTAA
The DNA here is from genome assembly GCF_951799395.1 of Argentina silus. NCBI lineage: Eukaryota > Metazoa > Chordata > Actinopteri > Argentiniformes > Argentinidae > Argentina > Argentina silus. Next base: position 5,602,538 of record NC_139655.1, on the reverse strand, counting down.
TAATGATCTTAATCTATAGTTTGATTAACATAATTCATTTCTAAACGTTCTCTCTGTCTCTGGTTCTGCAGGATCATCTGTCTGTGCTCTGGAGCAGGGTGGGATCTGAGAGCTAACCCCAACAGGATCACAGGACAGGAGGGAGGAGGGCCAGGGCCGGGGCCAGGGCCGGGAGAGGGCATGCTGGCTGCAGTGGGGATGTTGCGGCAGAGCAGTGGAGGAGGCGGCAGTGGTAGCGGTGGCAGTAACAAGCTCTCCATGGGCATCTCACGACTCTCCAACTCCCACTTCTTCCCCTTGTCCGCTGGCACGGGCACGGGCACGGGCACTAGTACAGGCACCCTGGCCACGGGTACCTGGGGGGTGGGTCGAGGCGCCAAGAGCAGCTCCCTGAGCTCCATCAGCTCTGGTTCAGACAGTGTGGATGCTCCTGCGGCAGACCCTGACTACATCATGCAACTGGTAAACGACGTGCGACGATTCGCCGACGTCCTGCTGCACCTCAAGGAGGCTTTTCATTCCAACGGTGAGTTTGGAAGAAGCACAAGTTGGTCGTGATGGCTGCGATCACAGTGCTTGGGGGAATCTCCAGCTTCATCATGTGAAACTACTTGTAATGGTGGAGCTGTCAGTGGAGCTGTGGTGGAGCTGTCGGATGGAGTGTAAACTATTTGCCCTTCCCTTCGTGTAAACAGTCCTCCGACCCACCTGTTCTGTCCACTGTCTTTGGCCGTACGGTCACTCACCCGACTTTATCTCTCTCTCCCATGCCTCCCTTTCTCACTCTTCTATCTTACTTTCTCTCTCTCTCTCTCTCTCTCTCTCTCTCTCTCTCTCCTTCTCTGTCTCTCTCTCCCTCTCTCTCTCTCTCTCTCTCTCTCTCTCCCTCTCTCTCCTATGGGGTGAATGTCCCTGTTGGTTATTTCCTCATCTCTCATACTAGAGGGCAGGTCATACATCCATGTTGTGGTCATTAACCCTCAAATACTAAAGTGAGGAATGTTTTAAAGCTGTAAGGGCTGTTAGTTTGTCACTCACTGAGGTGATTTAATGTGAGGGTTGTGAAAATCTTGACTAAGTTCCCAAATATTTTTGAGTAATTCCACATTTTGTTGTTTGCGTTGGTAAGATTGTTGAGGCTGTAACATAGTTACTGTTATTAAGGAGTCGTTGGTACGGTATGAAAAAGCCTCTCAGAATGTATTTTGTAGTTGTTAAGTCCTCAGCAGAACCTCCCTCCCTCTCAAAGAATTCTGTCTGTGGTTTGCACAGTGGGAGAGAGAGTCTTTGGTGTTTTCTACTCTATATTCTATTTGAGAAGGGGGCGAGTGTGGGGCAGACTTGGATATTGGGGCGCTTTATGGTATGAGGAAGAGCAGATTTGCCCACTGAGTATACGCTATAGCTATCCTGTACACAGTATATACGATCTTCCCTTTAAGTCTTTAAAAAAAAAAAAACATCCCCACCTTACAAACATAAAGGATTTAATAATACATTACCTCAGTGATTAAAGGGCTTTCCTACTTGCCCATCAGTAATCTTAAGTGGAGCATTTCTAAACCATGGGGAAACGCTTTTAAAATTGAGGAGTAAGTGCAGATTAAGACAGGGAGATTGCTCTTGCGTGTGTGATTATTGCATTCCTGTGCCGGTGCTTTTGGGTCGGGCCCTTGGATCAGACCCAGATTTGCTAATCCCTACCCTGGGTAAGACTCGTCTGAGAGGCGGGGCGGTGGTGGTGGTGGTACCCCTCTCCCATTAGCACTGTGCCATGTCCTCCAGGCCACAGATGGAATTTCTGCCTTTGTCTGGAGGGGTCAGAGAGGGTGCTTGACCTGACTGGACAGGCCATCAGTTTGGAGGGCTGGACTTGTGACCGATGTTTTTCAGCTTGAGGGACTTCAGATTGGGGCTGTCACTGCCTCACAGATCAAAGTCATAAATCAGCATGTGTTGGAGGAGTTGTGGTTCTCACTCAAGATTATGGAGTTAGAGATACTAATGCCTGGATTTCTATTAGAGTTACCTCTCTGGCATTATTTTGGTTTTAAGCATAATTCATTAAACAGATAAACTAATAGCTGTCTTCTAAATAAGTTTAGATGTACTCCAACAAGTCACAACTAATTTGAATGTCTTGTTTTTTGTCTGTCAACAGTTCACTTCCTGGTTACATCTTTCATACAAATTGTTACTCACAGCACATGCAGAGGCACTCAACTATGTGACACGTTTGCATTGCTGTCATAGCACACATTTGTCCCTTCAGCTTGGTCTCACATGTCTACCATCGTGTTGCTCAGTGCATGGAACCAGTTCGGAATACATGTTCAGCAATGCCAATAATCTCTGTTTTTCAAATTTTTATGTTTTAAGAATAGAGATTGAATTAAAGCCACCTGGCGAAAGGTTCACAAGCACTAATGTAACTGCAGATCAGTATACGCATAGACCTAATTATGTAAATAGGGTTACTGAAAGCATAACACGTGACTGTAAGTGAGTATTCCAGTAATCTACCACATTTAGGCTAAGTACAGGAAAGGGCAGATTTAGGAAAGGAGACTAATTGCCCTGCAGGAAATTGAATACGGAGCAATGTCGAGAAAAGGAAGCTCTGAGATTCACGTTCCTCAAACAAAGATTACCTCTGAAGGAGTATGAGAAACTAGGGAATGTTTTACAGAAAACATTCTGTGAAATGATAACACAAGGTTATTTCTGTGAAATGATGCACTCCATGCTAAATTAAGCAAATGATGTCCCGTGTGAAATGTGTTTTCAAAATCAGATTTGCTATTAAAAGTATGTTTGGGTTTTTGACAGCAGGATAGAGTTCATCAGTCAATAGTAATGGCAATGACAGTTTAAACATGCTGCTGGTGATTACTGTCTCCACACTCAAAAACACGTGAGTCACAGGCCACATATTAGTAATTTGTACTCTCCTGATATAGACTTGAGGAAATTGCCGTCATAATAGTGATCATATCAGAGTGATTCATGTTAAGGGTCAATAAGCATCTTCAAAGTGTAACTGGAGGCAGATTGCGGGGTGGGGCTTTATCAGAGCGTAATAATACACTGTTGTGAATCAGTGGCTTATGTTGTGATTGGTTGTGATTTAAATCCCCTCCAATTTATGACTGTATTGTCTCTGCAGTGCCTCACAATAGCTAGAGGTTCTCATTACCCCTGGCCATTCAGGAAGAGAGAGAGGGAAACCTCTCTTTGCCACGCAGACCCAATAGTCAAGCATAATATTCAGCTATGGACTGTGGAACAGTTACCGTATTCACGGTCAATGATGTGAGTCTGACACCCATTGTCTCAAGCAGCTTCTCCAGACTAGCATGCTTTAGCCAACTGGCAGTTTTGGCTGAAAATATACTTTCCCATGTTAAGAATAGCAGGAGCCCTGGGACAGATCCCTGGGGGATATCACAGCCAGCCCCAGTAAGAATGCTTTGTTATTTTAACACAGCTTTTTTTTTTTTTTTTTTAAATGCACGTCACCTTAAATGGTGATTATCAGTTGGTTGCAGTTCAAATTTAGTGTGGACGAGTGACGCACACCCACTTTTACGTTGGTCCTTTGAGAGACAGGGTCTCTGTGAAACCATTTTTCTTGGTGTTCCAAAAAACAAGCTTGCTTTTGCTGTTTGTTTTATTGTGTGGAGCAGTGGTTAAGGGTTCTAGACAGTTCTTTCATTATGATGTCTTGACAATGCAGGGATTTTTGAATTTCCTTCGAGGTCGTGACCTTGTCCAGTGGCCACTTGTGAAGGACATGTCAGTAATTGGATGGGATTTTTCCTAGTTGGGGTCACAACGGTCATTTGTGGGTCTGACTAGGCCAGGAGGTCAGTGATACACCGTGTGTAATGGGTGGTAAGAACAGAGCTTTTATTGCATTTTATCCCCATAAGGAGGTTTTGCCTGAATAAGGACGATCTCTACCTACTCTGGTAATCATAACTAAATGACAGTTATCTAATTGACTCCATTGCTATAAGGTTGCAACTGTTCAATGGTCCTATTTAACCATGGGAATGTCCTAAAACTGTTACATCAGTAGTGCAGTGCAGTAGTGCAGTGTGGTTCATGGCTTCTGTGGAGGATTGTTTTGGAGGAGTCCGATGTATCTCAAACTATTAAAGACGGTGTGTGTAGTGTTGTGCTCTGCGGAGAAGTGTGTCAGACTGTCAGTGTGGTGTTTTTGTCGTTGTGGACTCAGTGAAGTAGAATGATGGTTGTTTCGTGTGTCAGCCATTTAAGAATGAAAAACAACACCATCAGTGCATTACTCAACCATGCTGAAAAGAACAGGGCGCTGCAGGAAGCCTATTCCGCCCTGCTAAGGAACATTTAAGGTGACCTGTTAACATTACAGTGAGGAGATTCTGCAGGTTAGCATGTTTAACCCAATTTCCATAATTCATTCAAATCAGACCATGATGCATGTGTTCAGTGATGGAGTGTCAATATATTAATTTTAGATCTGACGTATAGAACAACACTGTGGAGGCTTTAGGGTTGGTGTAGAGACTCGGTATAGGTGTGACCCCCCCTGCCAGTGCTGAGAGGAAACGGTGTAGGGACTCTCCTGCCTGTGACCCAAACCTTCAGCGACACCCTCAGAGTGCAGACAGGACAGTCTGTTAGTCTAGTTTTCAGACACCCTGGTCTGTCTAGGTTCATACACTGACACAGTGTGTCCTCCTTCAGCCCCAACTCCACACGGGACTCTTGTATGTCAGCACACTATGCCAGATTGATGATGATATAAGCTCAAGTAATCCAGTTATAGATTGACTCTCAAATAGATATTCCTTGATCAAAAGTGTAAATGTGTACAGCCTGTTATCATTTTAAACGTAATTGGATCTGTTTGAAGGGGAAAATATCGCTTAATTTGACTTAATTCTCAATGTTCTCAATGTGATCTACGCTAATAAGTCAATACGCTTTGTATAATGATATTCCTTTAAAATGTTGTTTTCATGCTTTTTTTTACATTTTTGGACAGCGTGTTCGCCTTTATTCCCCAGTAAAACCTGCAACTGGGGAACCTGAGTGTATTTTTAACTGCTATATCAATATTGACCTGTACTGCATTGCCACAGGCACAGGCCCAGCTAATCATTGTGATAGGGGTGGGAAAAAAGCTCCTCTGCCTCCCCACAGCCCGGCTGGTTCTATCCCCCCTCCCATCCCCCTCTCACATACCCTACATTCCTACAGAACAAATGCTCACTTGTTGCTTTAGTGCTTTGGATCAACAGTTGCTAAATGCGGGACCCTTTCTTAAAAAAAAAAAAAAAGAATCTGAGGTGAAAACTACAAAAGTAAATATAGAATGTATTTTTTTAGGTAATTTTTCCTCCGCTCTTTGCCAATAGTGGTGCTCTGAGCCGTTGATGTCGTTTGGTGGTTTTTGGCAATAGAGTGTGTGTGTGTGTGTGTGTGTGTGTGTGTGTGTGTGTGTGTGTGTGTGTGTGTGTGTGTGTGTGTGTGTTGTGTGTGTGTGTGTGTGGGGGGGGGGGTCAAAAGGGGGTGTGATAACCTCAATAGGAGTCCATGGTGTCACTGGTATCCATATGGTTCAAGATTGTTTTCAATCACGAAAATCTAAATTTGATTGTGGATTTAAAGCCTATTCTCGGTTGTGTGGCACAATATCACAACATAACATATAGAATCTGGTCTACAGAACAAGACTTTAGTCACACATAGTTGCATTACTGTGGTCTGTGCTCATTCCAAGACTTTAATTTTCTTCTCATTAATTCTAAATCTTTCTCTGACCTCAAACCATGAGATTCAGGCTAACAGTGGGCTTCCCAATTCAGAGTGCATAAAAGATAGGCACGCAATCAATTATTCCTCTTGTACAGCGTGCTTTCAAGATTACTGTGAGATTCAAAAGTTCCATTGATCTTTAATTTGAGGAAAAATAAATTAATCCCTCCAACTCTCCACACAGGCTACATTTGATGGGAATGCCATTCAGCATTGGGGCTATGCAAGAGAGTGTGTGTGGAGGGTCTGCGCTTATACACACTGTGGGGAGCAGACAGAGTCGATGGAGGGGATTAGGACCTCCTCCTCTATCCCAAGCTGCACCACAATATGCCACAGAGTTAGGGGTCCCTCTGATCGGTTAAATGTAATTTTCGGCCCCCCATAGCAGCGTTTTTTTTAGGGGTAACGTTAGTGTGGGTGGCAGTTAGCCTTATGGGCTGGAGGATCAGAGACCAGGGTGAGTTCATGTGTTTGCTATACACAGGGAACCCCTTTAATTGGCGATGAGACGTTGGTCATTCTCACTAACTGGTGTTAAATCTTGATCTTTCCATTAACTCTCAACGTACTGTGTCTACTGTATACACTCACCGGCCACTTTATTAGGTACACCTGTTCAACTGCTCGGTAACGCAAATATCTGATCAGCTAATCACATGGCAGCAACTCAATGCATTTAGGCATGTAGACATGGTCAAGACGACCTGCTGAAGTTCAAACCGAGCATCAGAATGGGGAAGAAAGGTGATTTAAGTGACTTTGAACGTAGCATGGTTGTTGGTGCCAGACGGGCTGGTCTGAGTATTTCAGAAACTGCTGATCTACTGGGATTTTCACGCACAACCATCTCTAGGGTTTACGGAGAATGGTCCGAAAAAGAGCAGCAGTTCTCTGGGCGAAAATGCCTTGTTGATGCCAGAGGTCAGAGGAGAATGGCCAGACTGGTTCGAGATGATAGAAAGGCAACAGTAACTCAAATGACCACTCGTTACAACCAAGGTATGCAGAAGACCATCTCTGAACGCACAACACGTCGAACCTTGAAGCAGATGGGCAACAAAAGGGGGTCCAACCCAGTACTAGCAAGGTGTACCTAATAAAGTGGCCGGTGAGTGTATATTACACACGTGACACAACATCCTCCCCAATCATCTTTTGCAGTTATACATGTATAAGCCTACACATTCTCATTCATCTCATCAGAATGTTAGTTTTTTTAGTCACAGCTGCTTTTGCTTCATCAGCTGTCACAATGTTTCCATTGAAAGCATCGGAAGTGTGTAACTTGTGTGACTCACTCACCTCCCCTCAGTTAGCTTGTGTGGGTGTTTGACATTGCTTTGACATTGACTGGACTTTGTTGCCATTTACATTTACATTCATGGCATTTAGCGGACGCCTTTATCCAAAGCGACTCACAACAAATACATTTAGTAAGTTGCCATGTTGCCAATCCGTTTCAAACACTTTTTCCTCTCCCTATTTTATTTAGTCTATTTGACTCATCCCCTCATCTTGTTTAGAATACTTGAATGAATGAGTCATTTATTACTGGGTGACTTCACCTGGTATGCTGATAAGGGTGTGTTTTCCTGTACATGATTTTCACACAGTGTGAATGTGCGTTCTGATTTAATGTTTAACAGGTAGCTGTTGAGTGTTGCTCCGCAGGTGTTGTGTAACGCACAGTGAGACACTGTTGTATGTCAATGTGAGTAATTCATCCTGGCAGTTTTCCAGAAATGTTTTGGGAATTACTATTTTCTTTCTTCCCATGTGATAATCCTCAGAACAGTGGTTACTCTGTGTTCGCTAGTGAGTGACTTTTGAATATGCCTCGCTCTTTCTTCTCTGTGGTTAGGTTTTTTGATGTTTTTTGTTATTTGATGTCAATGTAATAATGTACATCATGAGAGAAAAACTTTTTTGTTTTTGTTTTGGCCCCTCCTTCAAGATACCAAAGCTTTGTGGGAAAGCGACTCTGTTGTTGGTCCTTTGAGAAAAACTAAACGCTGTTTTAGTGATTTGTGGTCGAAATCACCCCTTGTGAAATACCAACCTAAAATTAGCCCCACTCAGTCCTTCCACTGGCGGTTACAGACGTTTCAATGGCTGTAGCAGAGCTCTGTTTAGACGGCCTATCCCTCTGGGTCTGGGGTCCACTGTAAAGCATCTCAAGCTAATTCTTCACCCAAAAAGCTCCTTTTATGGCTGCTTTGAGTCAATCCGTATTTAAAGCCACTATAAATTAGGATGGCCTCCCTTGACCAAATCAAACTCCCTTTGAAGATCTAGTTGCACTCAGGTTCGGTACCATCAGAAAAAATCCCATTCTGTCCGAGCCTTTTTTCTTTTTCTTTTTTTTTTGATTTCACATATCTCGTTTGAAGCATACAGTCCACTTCACGGCTTCACGGCTAAGCAGCTTGAAGGGATTTCTTACATTAGCTTAATTGTTTTTGGGTCTTGTTTAACCCAGGTGTCATGGCCTTGCATTACTGGTTGAGGCCATGCATGAAGGGATTCTATAGATTAGCCGGCCCAGCAGGATATTGAAGTGTGGGCCAAGGTGACATATGGTCTGAGTATTTATCCCTCTACTGAGCAAAACACAGAATGATATATATAGTAAAGAGAGGAGCGGTGGTAAAATGTGTCTGCAGAAGTCTCCCCGTGCGCACGTGCTGGCTGCGGGTGGCCATTTTCTGGCCGCGCCATGCTGATTTGTAGAGTTTAATGGCCTAACCACACTCAAAGCAAAGATTTGTAGGTTGTTGTTTTCCAACTTGGAACGAGAGGGAAGTTGTGTACATCTCTCTCTCTCTCTCTCTCTCTCTCTCTCTCTCTCTCTGTCTCTCTCTCTCTCTGTCTCTCTCTCTCTCTCTCTCTCTCTGTCTCTCTCTCTCTCTGTCTCTCTCTGCTTTTACCAGTCAGTAGATTTATGGTTATGGGTGCCTGGGTGAATTTGTTCCGGGAGGGGGGATCTGAGTAAGACGGTGAGTAGCCACATAGCCCCACGCTCTGCCCCTGCCTCACAATTACACGCTGGTTAGGATTGTGTGGGCCCCAATGTGGGGCGGCACCTGTAACTAACAGTGTGGGAGAGGGATAAACATAGGCAGCTCCCCACAACCTGCTATCTCTCTATTAGTCACTAAGGGAGTGAATCATGCTAGAAGTGCTGTGAGTTGCTGACCCAACATTATGTTGTAGTAGACTGATCTGTCAACACGTCTGTTTTTTCATAGTGGGGTGTTACTGTTCACATCAACTGTTTCATGTAAGGGGGCACTGATTACACTTCAGATAAAAGGGATAGATTATTTTTTAAAGTGGCAATTGATATGACTAGCCTCTTTTGAACATTCAGTCAAGTAGATACAGTTAATTTAGTAAATTCCTAATGTTGAGCCTCTGGTTTGTTTGTTTGTTTGATTGATTATACTGAAGGCGTGATACGTGAGAACACTACCTTTCCGCTGTCAGTACAGTAGACCTCACACAGAACTGCAAACATGACTTAATCCTGTAAACACCATTGTTTTTATGCTGACAAGGTGAATTTACAGTATGTCTTGTGCCATCAACACATTGGGCTGGGTAGAGGGCCTCCTTTGTTTGAGGAATTAGAAGTTTAGACAGGATATCAACTTGGCCAAACATTTGCTCACCTGTGACCTATCACAGTACTATGGTAGAGGGGGTGGGAACATGGGAGATACTCCCCTTTTAGCATTTCAAAATTAATTGAATTGACTGCTTTTTAATTACAGTGTAAATTGTTGCCATGTCCAGTATAACATTTACCCAACCACACAAACCAATACTACATATTTGACCATACACGGGAGGCTGATGAAGGACTGGCTCATTGACCCCATTCAAGTAGCCAGTTAACCCATATGACCCCCTGTCTTCCATCTTGGATTAAGGATTTGAAATCAAGATGGCAAATTTATCCTGTAGATTAGATTAAGAAGACCTTCGGATCTGCCTCCCCCAAGTCCTTTGCTGGATTAAAGCTGTCTAGTAATAGGCAAAATTAATGTGACATCCCGCACTCTTTACCAACATGCATGGCGGTAAGGGCTAATCTTTGCCTTAATTCTAAATACACACCAGTATGTGGAGCCTTATGACCATACCACTGAGTGGATGAGCATCGAGCATTAGTCCTAAACCCAGTTAGTCGTTACTTCAGAACTGTAGGATGTACTGTGTGTCTGAATCTATCTTATTAATTGGCCTTGTTTTAGCTTTTAGGGCTTGAACTCTTGGGGCACGCTTGCATGTGTCGAGAGAGGGCTCATGCTGTGCAGACCTCGTAACTCGTTATCGTCAAGGAGACCTGAAGGGAGAGACTGGTGGGATAACTATCCACTGTCTTTGCCCATCGTCCTCAATTATGCTAAAGCACTCAGTAGCCCAGAAACGTGAAAGATGTCGAGGTAAACAAAACGTGAACAGACTGAGCGTGAAGCGTGTCCAGAACCATACAGCGTCCAACCTCCCGGGGGACGCAAACGAGGTCTTTGGGTTTGGGTGCATAAAGGAGGGGGGGGGGCACATAAGAGAGCAAAACCGCCAAAAGAGTAGGGCCCATGTTTTAACAATACAAGCATCTCCCTTCTGAACCTTCAACTCGGAGGGAACAATACCTCCGTGGAGCAAATATAAAGTGTGTTCCTTGGACCCCATTGTTGTGACAGAATCTATTTAGCGCAGGGAGCCCCAAATCTCCATAATTCATAACAGGGCTGTGAATAGAGAGACTGGGCCTCTTTGGCATGAAGATGTTCCAGAGGCCCAATAGTGAGGCTGACACATGTTCTAATCATCATCCAACCTCACAGGCAAAGGAGGACCTCAACAGAATAGCCAACAGAACTAACACGTTAGCATTGACAATGTCTGATCCAATGATTCACCCTACAGTGGTGACATTGAACGGACCGGGGTGAAGCGGTGCTTTGAAGCCGCTCAACGCCCTTGTTGCTTCAAGAGGAATTACAGAAGTGGGTGTCCTTTATCTCCCAAATCAAAGATTCCATTGAAACGTTAATTAGATTTCCTCATAATACGATTATTTTATTCAAGGATAATGTGGCTTTCAAGTGCAGAGAGCAAATTAGTTCATCTCCAGGTCCTGCCCAAGTTTAGGGATGTCTCTCTGTCCAGAAAACAGAATGATATCTCTGGCCTCAGACTCTGTTGTTCAAAACATCTCACTCACGGTGCCTGCCGCGTACTACAGCAGCCATAGTGTTACAGTATGAGGCTAATCGTGTTGGAGGGGCTCAGGAAAAAGTAAACCGTCCAAACCGCCCAGCATCCAGTCGCCATTCCTTCAGGATTAGGATGCTAGTGAAGCTAAACAAAGTCCTCTTGTCCTCAGTGCTGCGTTCGCCTCCATTCTCCCTGTGACAGGTGTGCTGAAGGGGCCTGTTCATTGAAGGTTCCATTCTTGGCCCTGTAAAGCCGCCCAGCTCCCTGGCTTGCAGAGTTACCCTGGCCATGCTAAACAGTGCAGCAATCTGCAGTCTCGCCAGGCTAATGCCTTCACATTTTGGCCGCCAGCAAGTGGTTGCACTGTGGGGGGATTTTCAGTCTGTCTTAAAGAAAGCATAGTTGGAATGCCAGCCTTCAGAGCTCGGCACAAACAGGAGGGGTGTGTGGGGGGGTTCAGGAGAGAAAGGTTGCCTGTCTTCCCTCAATGTGACAGACAGCTCAGAGCAGAAATGAATGGGGAAAAGCAAATTCTTGACTCCACGCTAAGCATCTCATTGATATGCAAAGGACCAGAGAGGAATATCCTAGGGTAAACATGGTTGTTGGCTGGAAAAGGAGATTTGGGAATATTTCATGAGAATTCTCCCTTGGGAGTTGCAGAGTATTGTGTTTTAGTGTCCAGATAGCTTTAATCAGGAGCCAATGAATCGTTAACTCGGGTTTTGATTTCATAATGTGTTTTATTTATTTCCTAACACACTAAAGAAAAGTATCACTTGATATACATGCAATCCTACCTCTGATATATGAGTTTCAGGTGGAAAAGAGGACCACCATATTGCTTTCACCTATCCACTTTGATCAGATCTGTGAACACTGAAAAGGTAGGGAAAGGGATATGGGCTGCAATGGAACCGGCCCAATGGGTTTTACAAGCAGTTTGTTTTGGTAGGCTCAATGTGCACTTCAGGGTTGCTAAACAACATCATTATCTCTATCACAGTCCTGACATTCGATTTGATGATTAACATTGTTTATGATATTTGACAGAGATCATGTCAGCCTGACATCTACTGTATGCCTACGACAATGTTTTTTCAGAAATCATAATCCTGTCACTTTCCGTCAGATCATACCAAACATTCCCTGTCAACCAAACCAAATGTCAATGACCTCAAATTCCCAGCCCTTCATTGAGGAGACCATTTTTACATATATTTAGTTTTGTCTCATGCCAATGGCTAACCTGGTGGCAGTGGCGGTGCCTGCCTGCAGAGTGGGAGTATAATAGAGACCCCCACCTAGGCGGAAGGTGCTGTGTGTATGGCTAGAGGCTCTTTTAAACGCTGGGCCTTTGTGTGTGCAGTCATGGGAAAGACTGCTTCAAAGGTGGAGCAGCAGGGGATGCCTTGGCAGAGCAGAGAAGTCTGGGAAGGCAAAGGTCCCCCCACTTTTCCAGTGGTGTGTAATCTCCTAATCCTTAGAGTGGACTGCTGGTGGTCCGACGCAGGGGTGGACCATGGCCAGTGGCCACAGGAAGTGTTCGGGACGGGGGGGGACGGGGGGGACGGGCTGCACAATGTACTTTGGAGCGCGCTGCACAATGTACCTTGGAGCGCGCTGCACAATGTACCTTGGAGCGCGCTGCACAATGTACCTTGCTTTCAAATCACGTGGGAAGCTTTTAGCTATGTGCTGAAATGCAGTGGCTGTGTGGCGGCATACAGTAGGGTGGTGATGGTGGTGATGGTGGTGAGGGGCTGTGTCAGGGCTGACATGGAAAAATTGTATTTACATTTTATTTGATGAGAATCCTCAACCTACGTGGCTGTAGTAGCCTCTTTAAACTATCAGCGTAGGACTGTTCTCCCTCAGCTTGAAAGGAATGCACCTTTTTCTATTAAACAGTGATCATACTGAAGTCCTAACTGGTTATCTGAGGGAGGAGTCATTGGAATGCCCAGCTGGAAGTCGACTCAATGGGACACTTTGAGACAGTGGCTGATTGACGTTAGTCATGGCTAACCGGGCCAGTGCCATATTTAACCCGGGCCCTATGAGCTCCTTGTATTTGACCGGGCCCCCTCGGACTCAGTTGTGACATGTTTAGTGATTTCACACTTGCTTTGTGCCATTAAGCCCCCTCTGTCCTCTCAAATGTTTTGAAGCATAAATAATACATCGCTCCCATGATTTTTAATGCATGACTAAACATAGCTAGGGTCACAGGGAAAGGAATGTTGCCAAGTCATATTGTATCAGAGGCAATTAGAAGTTAGTTACATGATTTAAGAGGATCATGACATCTGTGCTTAGGATCATAAACATTTTGAAATATTTTTCCACACAGATTGTATTGTCACAATCCTTGTGAAATGTATATTTGATAATGGAGAATAAATCAGCCAGTATTTTCAGCTAAAATAGCTTTGGATAAGAGAATGCAACGTTTTACATATAAAAGGATATTTTAGAATATTTTCAAGAGCAAGAGCCCCTGCTTTCTCTGAAGTTGCTATTTTAGTTGCGTCATTCTCAAAAGGAGGAATCTGGGATATCAGCCGCATGGCTGATCCATATGGAGGCTTCCTCAGGCCTTTATAGGGACGTGACCTCGGCTGATGCAAGACCCTAACTCATCAGATGCCCTTACTCAGTGTTCGAGGGCTTTGAATGTTTTCGTATTGAGGTGTCATCTCGATGGTGAATGATCTGACAAAGTTTTTATTATGGACCACCCCCCCTTTCCCCAACCACACCGACCCCTCACTCCCGCCCCACTTCCTAACAAGAGGCACAGCCAGGCTGGAATGCTGGGTTTCCATGACGCTAACTGAGTTAAAATGTGGCAATGTGCTGCTGCCTGGCAGTCTCTGGTTCCTGATCTCCACTTCATCAGCAGTGGAGCCTTATCCCCCATTGCCTTAGCCACTATTCCCAGCCTTTCCCGGGAATGCCTCTGTTCTTCTCTCATACCCCAGGCTATTTGGTGCACGGGCAAGTTTGGGACAAAACCCCCAGGCAGGGTAGGACTACTACCAAACAACCCCCAGGCCCCCCCCACCCCCCTTCCTCCTGTGAAAAGTGATTTATTGTTCCATAAATGCTTCATGTGGCCGGCCCACAAGGGGACAGGGCCCACTGTTTGCTAGTGGCCTCTGGGACAAAGAAAACGTTTCCCCACTCAAACAGGCCTTTTTGACAAATTCCCCTTTTTCCTGGTGTCTAAAGATATTCTTCCCGGCAGCGTATAGGTTGTTACCAGCACTCAAATGGGGTTTAGTCACCAGCTTATAGGTTTGCTCAGTGAAACATCTCTTCCCGCCACTCAATTTTTCCTGGTGAAACTGTGCTTCAGGTCTATTGTGAAGTCTGGGGTCCTTCACTGGTGAGAAGCGTGTTTATCAGTTTATCAGTCTCTGGTGGGAACCAACCCTCTCCCTATTATACTCATCTCAAACAGGGAGTCGCAGGGTTAAACCACCAGCCTCTGTACATTATCCTGTGTCCTGCTGGGCCAGTGGACGCACCTTAATGTCTTGCTAATTAGCTGCATTTAAGATGGCCTAAATGGCTGCCCCTGAAGCTTGGGGAGGGAAGAACCTCTGTCTCGTGGGCTTTCAGGATTCAGTTCCTATACTTCAAGCTCCTAGCTTGTCCCCTGGATTCACAATTCTGTTACTGTGTGAATGGGCTGTATATGTGGGGACGGTTTAGGCCATTGTGAGAGTGTTGTTGTCATTCAAAGTATTATGTCTTTATAAAGGGGTCTAATCTGACCTGGACCAATTAAGAGCTCTAGGTTCAGGCTGGCTGGCTGTAAACTTTGACCCACCTGATCATTGTACTCTGAGGTTCCTCACACATGCTTGTAAAAAGACTCGGGGTGTCTGTGGAGCAAAGGACCTGCATGGGGAGAGCAGTATTGTAGTCATTGTGATGTGTCATTGTGTACTATGTTGTTGTTACATAAAGAAACATTAAGTCATAAAAACTGGTCATAAAAGCGGTTACAATGTTCTATAGTTTGCTCATGCATTTACATATGTGTTTTGTCAAAGTCTATTTTCAACAGTGGTTTTGTTGTTGGCTGGTGCACATACACACAGTTGTGGTGATGGTGTTGATCTGTCTGCCCCTCTCTCCTGGAGTTCCCCTGCACTGCTAAACGTCTGGCCTGTCCTGCACTGTTAGTCTGTTGAGTTTGTTACACAGTGCCTGGCTCAATCGGTGCGTGTGTGTGTGTGTGTGTGTGTGTGTGTGTGTGTGTGTGTGAGAGAGAGAATGAGAGAGAGAGAGAGAGAGAGAGAGAGAGAATGTGTATAAATGTTAGTGTGTGTGTGTGTGCGTGCGTGCGTGCGTGCATGTGTGTTTCCATGGGAGAGATAGGATGTTCATACTGGGGTGTGCAGCTGCACTCTGCTGAATGTGCTCCTCCAAGGGGAACACCCCAGCAGGACAGTGTGTGTGTGTGTGTGTGAGAGAGAGAGAGAGAGAGAGAGAGAGAGAGAGAGAGAAAGACAGAGGAAGATAACTTTTCATTACGTTTCATATTATCCTGCAGAGAATCAATTATGCAGATCTAAAGTATTACAAGAACACACAGATACACATTTCAATCACATGTTTAGGGAGTCCACCTAAAGTGATGGGTAGTAAGTCTCAGTATGGGGCATCATGGATCCAGAAGCACACATCTGGCCCTCGTCCTGCCACGCGGGGAGCTGGAGGCTAAAACAAAAGAAAGAATCTGTCAGAAAGCACCAGGTTCTCCATACAGGAAGTGGCTATGCGTGACAGACATATGATGAAGATGGATGGAGACGGTTGCCATGGCGCTGAGTAGGGCTGCCGAGGTCCTGTAGTGAGGATGTTGGCAGAGCAGAGGCTGCTGGGAAATGTATGGTATGATGCAGTTTGATACAGTCAGTTAGGAAAAGCTTCTGTTGATGTCCTGTGGTGTTGTCGTGTAAATACTGTGATAACTTTGGTCCGTTTGAACCTTTCTAGGGGGGCACAGCTGATTGATGACCACCTGTTGGTCAAGAAGCACATTGACCTGTTACTTGTTGAGTTGTTGTGAATGTTGTTGTTACTTATTTCCCTATTTTCCCGGTACTTGTTGTGTTTTTCCATAAGAAGCTTGTTTACCTTGGTTCATACGACAGGCTCACTGGTTGGGCTGGTGCTTGTTGACATGTTGTGACTGTTAGTTGATATGAAGCGGTCACCTACTGGTCAGCTGGCTGGATTTCCTGGTCAGAGTGCAGCTGGTATTGTCATGGCAGCCACATCCACCCAGCGACATTAGTTCCACCGCCGGCCCTTTTTGTCCCACTCCAAAAAAGAGGGGGAACGAATAAAAGAAAAAACGGGAGACGGCTAAAGTCTCCCTGATCCCCTTTTCCATACGGCGGGTAATCCAGGGACGACCGTCAGCACAAATGTGGCTTTGACCGCCTGTGTGTGTTTGTGTGTGTGTGTGTGTGTGTGTGTGTGTGTGTGTGTGTGTGTGTGTGTATGTGTGTGTGTGTGTGTATGTGTATGTGTGTGTGTGTGTGTGTGTGTGTGTGTGTGTGTGTGTGTGTGTGTGTGTGTGTGTGTGTGTGTGTGTGTGTGTGTGTGTGTGTGTGTGTGTGTGTGTGAGAGAGAGATGTACTGTATGAGAGAGAGACTGTGTGTATGTGTTTATGTGAGTGCATGTGTGTGCGTGTGTGTGTGTGTGTGTGTGTGTGCGTGCGTTTGTGTGTGTGTGTGTGTGAGTGTGAGTATGACTTTGAGTGTGTGTGTGTGTGTGTGTGTGTGTGTGTGTGTGTGTGTGTGTGTGTGTGTGTGTGTGTGTGTGTGTGTGTGTGTGTGTGTGTGCGTGCGTGTGTGTGTGTGTCTGTTGACTCTGACCCTCCCTGTGGCCCTCAGTTTCACCACCAGGCTCTGGGAAAACCAGTCATCCCCTGGCTATGTCAGAGCTGTGTCACACTTCCCTGCGGTGGTCAATAAAATGATTCAGGCCAGGGGATTATAAAAGCATCTGGAGAGAGTTTGTTATCTCTCACCCCCCATTTAACTTACTACTCATGACCTCACTCTCTAACTATGCCAAGTGCCCATTAGCACAATGAGTGAACTATTCAGTAGTGAATAGTTATTTCTCTCTGATTGAATGCTGTAGTGGAGTGACTCAGAGTTAGCAACGGTCAATTCCGCATACCTTAGATCCCATGCAGGATATCTGTCTGGCTAACCACTAATTACAGAGAGACCACTACAGGGCCTGTTTGTTTATACGTTAGTGGTCAGGTACATAGTCTCAACTCTCGGTGTAGTTTGCTAAGGCGGTACGATCATAAAGGTGTCTCTACTTTATGGTCCACCGGCTGACCTCATAACTACTATGTAGTCAGAAAGGCACGGAGTGACTGGTGAGAGAGAGAATGTTGATGACTGGTCTCTCTTGGTTGCTCTGCAAAACCCATACAAGACCACCTGTGTGAGTCAGCAGCGAGGAAAGCATGAATGAACTCCTTAGCCTATAGGATGGCAAGGACTATTTAGGTGCCATCTTGAACACAGGTAGAATAAACAGCATTTAAGGCCAGCTACTTGGATACCGACTAAGCCTACTCTTGGACTGAGACGCACACATGGAGTAGTCTGTTTCTGAAAAAACTTTTGTATGTACATGTTTGCCATGTACTGTATACAGACAGCCAAAGTTGTGCTACAGGTAGCAAACTGTCTTTCATTAATGAATGTTTTATATCTGTGCTCTTTGCCTTCCAGAGCACCAGGACTGTCTGCATCAGGTGGTCCATGAGCGTCTGGGGGAGCTGTTGCGTGTGTTAAAGGCTGTCATCGGCAAACACCAGACACTCAACTCTGTGGACATCCTCAGTGCCGCAGGAACCGTCATCGCCAAGGTCAAAGGTGAGCATCTGACGACCGACACTCCCTGACACACTCTGCCTCCCTAGTCTGTCCTCCCTCACTTTCCTCTCGTCTGTTTTCTGTCTTTTCCCTTCTCATGCTCTCTCTCTCTCTCTCTCTCTCTCTCTCTCTCTCTCTAACTCATTCTCTTTCGCACGTTGAGGAGTTCTGATATTAATACAGGCAAGAGTTTACTCAATAACAGGGTGTAGTGTAACATTATCTTTGACAGAAAACTCCATAGCCATAAATCTCACAACATAATTTGGAGTGTGTGCATAGCACGAGTTCAAAACCCCCTATTTTTTCAATTGAAAACTGTTTCATTTGATATCTGTATTCTCATTCCACCCAGACAGTGGTTGGAGGTGCAGGGGTAGGGGGGAGAGAGGAGTGTGTGAGGGAAGTCTTTGTGCTTTGTGTGCCGTCCTGAGGGAGCAGAACAGAGGAATCCCATTGCGCTGAGAGATTATGATCTGGCATGGAGAGCAATTCTTCACTTGGCCAGCGCACAAGAATCTCAGAGTATACCTCGTCTCAATTTGCATTGCAAAGCGGCCCCCGCTTTAGCTGCATAGTTTTGGCAAAGCTCTCGGTTAATGAAGAACGGTGACACCATGACCTGAACAAAGGGTGGGAGGGGTTGTTTGTGTGTGTGTGGGTGTGTGCATGCGTGCGTGTGTATTTGTCAATACGTTGATTCTACTATATGACAAAGTGATTGAACCAACATCCATCCCAATCCTTGGTTGAAGACTTGGTGCTTGTCTCATAGGCTGAAGCAATGCTATTGTACAGTGACAGGACCGAGTTTGCGTTAGCAGTGGATGATGCTATCGATCTGTATGTTTTACTGTGACAGTTGGACAGATTTCAGATACAATCCCATGAAGTGGCTAGCCATGTGGCATTACTGAATGGGTCTGCTCGTTTCCCAGACTGTAGGCTTTCTCTTGGGAACAGTTTAATATTAACAGTACTCTGTGTATCTAGGAACAGAGTTCTATCACTTCTATAAAAGATTCAGAATTAATTACCTCTGTGCCTTGTAGAGTGTCCTTGTCCTCTATCATCTTTAGCTGCCATGGGCTGAATATATAAGCCAGTCCTCTCCTGTTAAAAAAAGCATGTTCCTATTTGATTCCAAATAGTACACCTTATTATAACATTATTTTTGCCACTAGGGGGCCAGATCTGTCGCTTCTTGAGACCACCTTACAATGACTAAGCCTAATAGGCTGCACACACACAGACATCCTTCTTTCTGAAAGGGAGCACATACACCCTCACACACACACACACACACACACACACACACACACACACACACACACACACACACACACACACATACACACACACACACCTGGGCTTTTCCTATGTAATGTGAGACTGAAATAATCAATTCAGGTAGGCAGATTAAAATAGGAGAACGTTGAATATCCGGACGGCTGGCCTGGGGGGGGCCTGGGGAGGAGATAACAGGGCGTCTGTGTGCGTCTGCCTGCCTGCCTGCCGGCTCAGTGGATTTGGAACAGGTCTTAGGCGCTCATGCCTGGCCTAATTCATACTCTCACAGTGGGGCTATGACTTTCACAGTGCTGACCTCTGTCCAGAGAGAAGAGCAGCACAACAGGAGATGCAGAGAGAGAGAGAGAGAGAGAGAGAGAGATAGACAGACAGAGCAGAGACAGACAAATGTACAGAGGTGCAGAGGAGGTGCACAGTAGAGTTCTGGTAGGAACTCCACCTCAGAACTCTGCAGTCCCATGGGAAATAATGTGATGGAATTACTTGTCTCTATTTCTATGTCCTGAGTCATTCCTGAGAGGACTGTAGAGTGTCGACATTAAACAGTGCTTCTGTTTGTGTTGTTTTTGAGGACACTGGGTGCCGTGTTCCAAAGCCAGGGCTGTGAGGTGTTGGGTTGCAGAGGTAATTGAAGGCCTGGTGTCTCTGTGGTGCCTGGCACTGCCAGAGGAATCTGAATGTTTGTTGACCATCGCCCTGGCCTTGACCCAGTGTGCCTGGCGCCCACTCTGACCCACTGCTGGATGATTTAAGCCTCTGGATGATTGACAGGGAGATCACACAATAAAAGGTTGCAGTGCGGATTAATGAACTGCTTAGGGGGCGGGTCCTTTAATCAGGAAGTTGCTTGTTTCTCCTGTCTATCTCAAGCCAGATATCCTTTATGGAGATATAAAGAGGCCTCTTTGGATAAGGATATTTTCTGCAATGACTAAAGGGAGAAGTGTTATATCACCCAACTGGCAAGTGTAGCCGAAAAGGGCACTGAAATGGCACGTACTAGTTGTGTGTTGTTCATCTTTAAGCCATCCCAGCAAAGCCAACATGTAATGAATGAAAGTGTTGTATTTTCTCCCTCTACATCTGTCCTGTCAGGTAATGTTTTGGGGTTTACTGAGGCGTTCATATGTTTGACCCCCTGGCCTAACTCCTGTGTCCAGCCCTAAGCCATGTTTGCCTCTCCATCAATATCTGTTTTGTCAGCCAGCTTTTCCCCGGGCTAAAAGGTGGAATTGATTAGTGTTCAGGAGTGTTGTGCTTTCCCAGCAAAAACAATGCCATTTTTGCCTGATGATGTAACTTCCACGTTGGGACTGTGGTCGGGCCCGAGCGAGCGCTGGCATTGTGTTCTAGTGAGCTTCAGGATGTCCTGTGGGGGGGGGTGGGGGGTTTGGGAGGGGGGAGGGGGGTGGGAGGAGAGGAGAGGAGAGGAGAGGAGAGGAGGGGACGTTAGGGCCAGAGAGACGCAGCGCCCTAGGCGGAGGTAGCTAGCCAGCCTCAGAGACACTTTGGACCCGGACCACCTCAAACCTTGATTCCTAGCGTACTTCGTCTCTTAGACGGTCCCACAACGTCATAAACAATACTTTTGGAACATATGGAATCAGCTTGAACCCCTTGTTGGAGTTTCTCCACCCCTCTCCCGAAAGAAGAACATTCATTGGGCATCCAAAAGGAGGTAAAGGAGGGGATTTCTATTGCCATTTTATGTGTGGCAGAATAACTGTTACAACATCAAACTGACTGTAGATCAGTTTGACCAAGAAGGGCAGGTCTCTATGATGTCCAGTGAAGCACCAATGACCTGACCAAGAAGGGAGGCTGGATAGCTATCCGAGGGGAGGAGGAAGCCTGAAGAACTGCTTGGGTAGAGAGAGTTTGTGGCTAAGACGGTGGCAGTACAATACGACCCGCAGACCACACCATCACACAGGCTGGATGCTAGAGGTTTTACCCACTGGATGGGAAGCGTTGTTGTGGGTAAGTGGTGGCTGGTGCTGGTGTGTGTGTGTGTGTGTGTGTGTGTGTGTGTGTGTGTGTGTGTGTGTGTGTGTGTGTGTGTGTGTGTGTGTGTGTGTGTGTGTGTGTGTGTGTGTGTGTGTGTGTGTGTGTGTGTGTGTGTGTGTGTGTGTGTGTGTGTGTGTGTGTTGCTGGAAAGTTCCTCTTGTGGCATCGAGACAGGAAGCCTTTGCTGAGGCACTCTGTGAGAGTGTAGAGCTGGGTCTGTCTTTCTTTGGGTCTCCAGGTTCCCGTCTAGCTCACTTACCTATTTCCTGTATGACAGGGTGGATTTTAGAACGGAAATCGATTCTTTAGCCATCCCAAAAAAATGGATGTTCATACAGAAAGCTCTGGAAATGTATGGCTGAACCAAGCGGCTACATCTCCTTGGATCTCAAGGATGGCTTTATATGAACTAGGGATCTCAGGTGAAGAAAGGCCACTTTCTTCACCCAAGGAACTTTGTGGTAAGAAGTAGTGCTTCAGAGCTTGTGGTTGTGTGTCTTGGAATGGTGGTGTGATGTCTAGAAACCGCCATTGTTCTGTCCAGAGGAAGCAGTGAGACTGCGAGTTGGGAGCAGAGGGACGGGGAATGGCGTCACTGGCTTGGTGGCATTGCCTGAGCTGAGTGGAGCGCTCCTCAGCCACTTTCTGCTGGTTTATTTTCTCTGCTCCCAGTAGGACAGGAAGTTTATTGTGGAGACTGATTATAGCCTATTTACATCAGTGTTTTCCCCCTTTCCTTCTTCAGCCATGGCTGTGTTTAGACCCAAAGCAGGAAATCATTGCCTCTCCAGATTACAGTGCAAATCTGTACACTCTCGGTCCTTGCCTAACCTTTCTGATGGTATATGATGTGGACTGATATGATAAGATACATTTTTCATGACTCTGTGCTCCCTCACATACCAACACCCATATAGAAACATTGATGATGACTTCTGTCATGTTCATGTTAGAGTAAGTTCTGGTTAACTTGAAGAGGACAGTAGTACACGGCAAGATGCTCTCTTTATGTGTCACAGTTATTTGGTTTGACATTAACGCCTGGTTTTATCACTTTTGACAGGTGTAAACTTCAAGGAAGTGAACGAAGAGAATAAACAGAACCTTTTCAGTGAGATCTACACGTCTATTGACACATTGGCATTCACATTTGGCAATGTGTAAGTATAACTGATTATACTCATTGTTCTAATGTGTTTTTATATGTAATGTGTGCCACTCCACCACTGAAATTATAACTAATGAAATGTGGTTAGTGAAGATGAACCAGTCAGTCCTCATTCCACTATAATAACACTATAATTGACACTACATAACACTACATTTCGATGCAATTAAATTGCAATTACTAATTGTCTGTGGAACAACATGTTGTTATGTCATTGCAATAAATAATTACAGTTACTACATACAGTAACAGGTCAACTTAAAGTGTGATAAAGTTGCCTACAATCATTCATCTAGGATCAGCCTTAAACAACATAACTGACCCTAGACCAGCTTTTTAGGGCAACTAAACCCTAAACTGTATATGTCCTTCATTGTTGTTCTGCCTGTGTTCCCCTTTCAGAGTGTCTGACTTCCTTATGGGAGATGTAGAGAACGGATCAGCCTTGGGGCTCCCCCTAACTAGGAGAAGCAGGGTAAGACAGACAGGCTGCCACACACTCACTTCCTTTCACCCCTGGCTGTATGTGTACTTGCAGTACAGACAGGTGATTCATTGTCTGAAGATGCCCTGAGGATGTGCACTGCTTAGAATTAGAACTCATAGAACTAGAACTCTGTGCCCTGATGCTCCGTGTTGGGTAGCGAGAGGTCAAAGGGTGCAGGGGTTTGAGGAAACGCAGTACCACTGCATGTTGGGAGTTAAAAGAGAAACTCTTCCTGTTTTGAGTGTACTCCTGAAATATCCTCCAGTGATGAATTATGGGATGTTGATTCGCTCTGTTGTTTCATACTGTGGCCTTTATACCTCAACCATGAAGAGAAGGGAGCATGCTTAAGGGTTCAGCCTTACTGGGCCCTGTTGTGTCCTGTGTTAACCATAGGCAGTCTGTCGTAGACTAACCTGTTCTTTGTCCCTTACCGTGGAACTGTTCTCTCTGTCCCCCAGTCTTCTGAGAACCTCTCTGTGGAATCTGGAGGATCCGGTCCAGAGAAAGATGATCCTCCAGGTAAGATTGAACCACCTCAACAGCCCGCTACTGTATACCATCTGTTTAACAAATGCTAGCTGCTTAGCATTTTACTATTCAGGACTGCCTGACCCTCCCTTATAAAACCACAACACAAACTAGGAAACCATTTCTAGACAAATGGTGTTTGCCTCTATCAAGGTTTTGTACGACAGTGTTGAAATGCTTTATGTCAGTGGGGATTTATAGTGGGGTGGTAGGACAGCAAGGGCTCTCTAAGGTAGTGAACTATAGATCCACTAAAGTCACAGTGACCTGTCATCTCAGTCATAATGATACATATAGGGGGCAATCCCTGTCCAAGCTACTTAGCATTACAGCCTATTAACACATGTCCGCCGTTAAGGTCAGAGTAGGCTTTACTCTCTGACACACATACACACACAGACAGACAGACACACGCACGCACACACGCACACACACACATGCACAGACAGACGGACAGACAGACAAACAGACAGACACGCGCATACACACACACAGGTAAATGTACACATCAGTCAGCCAGGACCGTGTTGGGCGAGGGGTCGGCAGCCATGCTCAAGCCCCACTTCTTCACAATCTCGTGCTGTGTTTCCATGGTGATCACAGGGCCGTCGGTGCCGGCACGGGCGGAGGAGGTGGACGGGGCGCTTCAGCGGAGCGACAGCGGAGTGGAGTCGGCGCTGCACTACGCCAAGGCCTGGTCCAAGTACACCAAGGAGCTGCTGAGCTGGGTGGACAAACGCCTCAGCATGGGTGAGTCAGTCTGCAGTCCACCCCCCCCTCCTCCTCTGACACACACACACACACACACACGGGCTTAAGTCTGACATATGGGGGGCACTGTGTGCTGTGTCACTGTCAGGGTCCTTC
>NC_139655.1:5555706-5573206 GCF_951799395.1 Argentina silus | reverse complement strand
CACAGCTGATTTCCCTGAAAGGCTTCAAGTCTATTCACCCTCTGAGTAAACACCTTGTGATTCTCCTGTTCTCATGAATGCAGATTGGTATCTGCCAATAGTTTATAGATGGCATCAGTTGCTTAGGGGTATGTGGTTGCTCAACGCCTGGTAACGTTGTTTTCATTGAGGTGACAAGGCCACATTAGCACCCTCATAGGAGCACAATGGCACCTGTTAATGGATGAGAAATGGCTGTGTTTGCATCTGAATAAAGCTTACAGTTAGGTAATCTATTGTTCACATTAATCGTATTTGCATTGATAACAGCTGATTTTCAACGCTACATGAGTGTTTTATCATAAATACATTCATGATTATTATTGTTTATGTATTTGATGTGCAAATGGGCCAATATTTGAGGATGTCTTGTGTGATTCTCAAGTGTCTCCATGTACATGTTCAATGTACAATTGAATTAATGAGGCTGTCTTTACACTTACAGTATTGAAATATAATGGGAATCGAATAAGATCTCATAACTGAATATTCCTAATTTCTGAATAGATACAAGTTCATTCCAAAGTAAAATTAAATGCTATTCTAAACAAAAGAAAGCTTTGTATTCCCATTGTATGAGATTAGTATGTCTCAATGTTTACAAAGTTTATTTCTCATCAGCTGAATTTATCATTTCCTGTTGTGTGTTCCAGCTCTGCGGATCCAGGGCCCGTTCCGAGCCTGGGGCACGGGTAGTCAGGGTGGGGGGATGTGCAGTGACTCAGAGAGTGCCGGGGGCAGCAGTGAGTCCCGCTCCATGGACTCCCCCACCGCCAGCCCAGGTGAGGCCCTATCATTTACATTTAAATTTATGGCATTTAGCAGACGCCTTTATCCAAAATGACTTACAACAAATACATTTGTCTAAGTAAGTGAATCATCTATCCATCAGTCAGCATAAGAAAAAGTAATCTATGCTCGGACCGGGGGCTATTGTCAGTCACAATGCTAGAAGAAGGAATTATTATTATTATTATTATTATTATTATTATTATTCTTTTATTCTTTTATTAATTTATTTACAGTAGAGAAACTTGTACAGGGGGGTAGTGGGGATGAAGAGGTCTTTAAGAGGGACAGTTAAGATGTAGCCTGAAGAGATGGGTCTTCAATTTACGGCGGAAGATAGGTAGTGACTCTGCAGTCCTGACAGCTGTGGAAAACTCGTTCCACCAGCGGGGTGCCAGGACAGTGAAAAGCCATCACCGAGTAGCGCAACTACTGCATCCACGTAGAGGCAGCGGTGCCAGGCAGCCAGCCGAGGTGGAAGAGCGGAGTGATCGGGCAGTGGTTTGGGTCCTTACCATTGCTTGCAAGTAGGGAGGGGCTGTTCCCTTTGTCGCCCGGTAGGCGAGCACCAGGGTCTTGAATCTGATGTGAGCTGCTACCAGGAGCCAGTGAAGGGGGGGGGGGGGGGGGGGGGTGACATGGGAGAATTTGGGGAGATTGAACACCAGATGGGCGGCAGCATTCTGGATGAGCTACAGATGGCAGAGGCGGGGAGCCTGGCCAAGAGTGAGTTGCAGTAGTCAAGGTGAGAGATCACAAGTGTCTTGACCAAGAGTTGTGCTGCTTCTCTGGTGAGGAATGGACATATCCTTCTGATGTTGTAGAGGAATAATCTACAGGAGCGTGCTGTCACTGTGATGTTCGCCGCAGGGATAAGTGGTTGCCAAGATCACCCCAAGGTTCTTGGCTGTCTGGGAGGAGGTGATGGAGAAATCATGGAGGGGACAGGCTTTCCCTGTGAGGAAGAGCAGCTCAGTCTTGTTAAGGTTGAGCTTGAGGTGGTGGGCTGACATCCAAGCGGAAATGTCTGCAAGACACGCAGAGACACGTGTTGCCACCTGTGAGTCAGAAGGGGGGAAAGAGAGAAAGAGTTGAGTGTCATCTGTGTAGCAGTGGTAGTGGAAACCATGTGAGGAAATTATCGAGCCAAGAGATTTGGTATAGAGGGAGAACAGTAAGGGCCCTAGGACAGAGCCCTGGGGGACCCCAGTGGTGAGGGCTCGTGGAGAGGACAGCGATCCTCTCCATGTCACCTGGTAAGAGCGATCGGCCAGGTAGGATGCAAACCAGAAGAGTGTAGAGCCAGAGATGCCCAGTTCGGAGAGGGTGGAGAGAAGGATTGGATGGTTTACTGTGTCGAATGCAGCAGACAGTTCCAGAAGAATGAGAACAGAGGAGAGGGGGGAAGCTCGAGCAGAGTGTAGGGCCTCCGTGACAGCAAGGAGAGCAGTCTCAATAGAGTGCCCAGTTCTGAGAGTGTGGAGAGAAGGATCGGATGGTTTACTGTGTCGAATGCAGCATACAGGTCCAGAAGAATGAGAACAGAGGAGAGGGAGGAAGCTCTAGCAGAGTGGAGTGACAGCAAGGAGAGCAGTCTCAATAGAGTGCCGAACCTTAAAGCCGGATTGGTGAGGGTCAACAAGGTTGTTTTGAAGAAGGTACTGAGACAGTTGGTTAGAGACAGCACGTTCAAGGGTTTTAGATAAGAAGCATACCTACTACCTAAAGCATACCTACTCCTGTAGCATACCTACTACCTAAAAGCCCTCCCTACCCTACATGACCCTGTGTGGTCTTCCTCCTACATTCTGGCAGGTGTGGTCTCACATCTAGTGCCAAGCCCTAGCCACCCTGTCTGTCTGCCTGTCTTTCCCTCTGTCTCACCTGTCATTACCTGATGAGAGAGAGAAAGACTGATGGCCTTATGTCATCGACACCTTCTGGATAGTGTTGAGGCATGCCATAGTCCTGATTGTGTCTGTAAGTGCCCTGAGGGACCTGCACTGAATGTTCTGTAAACAGGAGAGGAATTTCAGCTGAGGGCTTGAGGTTTAACATTCTGGTGTCCTCATCACATACAATATGTGTTGTTTTTCTTATGTTTGTTATGTAACCCATACATCAGTTTTGAATCCTTAAACCTGTTGGCCTGTGTTATGTGTCATGTCCCCATGTACTAACCATACTGTTATAATAATACAATACAAAGAGTTCGATTTTTCCAATATGTTTTCAACCAGCCACAATTCATTTTAACAATCATACAGTATTCATCAGTTACTTTGGACTGAAAACGATTTAGAGACCTAGAAGGGTGTTTATGGTGAAAGGTTGCAGCCTAGCCAGCTTGGTAGGGATCTTAATCCTCTTCTTATTCACAATTGTCCATTGTCCAGAAGTGTAACCAATTAGTAGTCTGAGGTTGGCCTCTTGACCAGCCTATCATTTTATAATTATGAGAATTAGGGGGATTGATCATGGAACGGAGGTGTGAATCACCCCTGATGGGAGACCCTAGGAGTGGCGACGCCCGTCTATGTGGGCTTATAAGCGAACCTCTCCTCCAGTTCAGGACCGTCAGACAGACACTAGGTATAGAGATGAGGATGAGGACTAACTGTTGTGTCCTCACCTCCTGCTCAGGTGACTTCAAGAGGAGACTACCCAGAACCCCGTCCACGGGCACCATGTCGTCAGCTGATGACCTGGATGAGAGAGAGCCCCCCTCGCCATCCGACAATGGTGAGTCACAGGGAGAGGGACGCTGGAGTAGAAGCAGTCATTTCTGTAATGTTATGTGAGTGTGTAGAGCTCAGAATGGTCTCATTATTAACATAATTTGTATAACACTGAGCAAGTAAAGTTTTGGCCAAATTCTGACAAACACATTGACTCTCAGTGATACCGTGAATATATATGATCCTCCCCCACTCTCTCGCTCTCCCTCCAGGTCTTAGCGAGATGGTGACAGAGACAGCCAGCTCTCCCGGTCCCTTCAGGAACACCCAGATGTCAAAAGCAGCCCAGACACACAAGCTGAGGAAGCTCCGGGCTCCCTCCAAGTGCAGGGAGTGTGACAGCCTGGTGGTGTTCCATGGAGCAGAGTGTGAGGAGGTGAGCGCTCTACAATAGACTTCTAACTTTATTGCTCCATTTGTTTTAACAGAAATGCTGTCTTCTGATTGGCTCTCAACCCCCCTAGACAACTCTCAAAACATACACATGCATGCAGCCACACACACATACACGTGCACACACTATTGCCAGAGAGTGAAAGTTCACACAGGTTACCAGTGGCCATCAGACACTTGCTGTGGCTGACATTAACATTAACACCCACAATCCAGCACTGAATACTTGGACTCTATAAAAAAGGATGTGCAGTAGAAACCAAAGACCTTTTGTTACCCTTGTATCTCTACAACCCCCCCCTCACCAGAATGTTCCCTCAACTCGGCTTATTTTAGACAGAGTTCCATTACATATTTATGAAAACCATAAGATAATATTGTGCTACGTTGAGCAGGACAATGAAAGATTGTTGCTTCACGGGGAGCTATTCAGATGGCTATGTAACGCTAGCTGATAGAACAGGGTCTGATTCCTCTGGTGTTTCTGCAGTGTTCCTTGGCCTGTCATAAGAAGTGTCTGGAGACGTTGGCCATTCAGTGTGGCCATAAGAAGCTCCAGGGTCGGCTGCACCTCTTTGGCATCGACTTCACACAGGCTGCTAAGGACAACCCGGACGGCATCCCCTTCATTATCAGGAAGTGCACCTCCGAGATCGAAAACAGAGCACTAAACATTAAGGTAACATTAGCATAGCATCGTGATATGCTTCTGTTTGTGAAATCCTGACAAGATTGTCAATAGTTTTAAGATGTCATTGTCTCTTTCATGAATTTGAATTGAATATATGTATTTCTTTGTTTTGGAAAGATGTAACATGATGGACACAACATGTTAACATTCTGTTCTTGTCGCACACAGGGAATCTACCGTGTGAACGGAGCCAAGTCTCGGGTGGAGAAGCTGTGCCAGGCGTTTGAGAACGGCAAAGACCTGGTGGAGCTCTCCGACCTTTACCCCCATGACATCAGCAACGTGCTCAAACTTTACCTGAGACAGGTAGGCTTTTCACCACGCCACTCAAAAGAATGTCAAGTTAGGATGCTTACAGTCTCAATAATATTTACCTCCCATTTCTATTGTATTGTATATTCTCGAATGCTTATCTCTTCTATTCCAATCATCTCTGTTGTATATTTGTCTTCATATTTTTGTCTTTCCAGTTTAAATATAACTTCCTTGTTTATTTTCTCTCCCTGTAGCTTCCAGAGCCCCTCATCCTGTTTCGTTACTATAACGACTTCATCGGATTGGCCAAAGAGAGTCAGAACATCATTGTGGATGAGGTGGAGGCGTCACGGGTTACCCCCGCCTTCGAGACCCCCCAGGTCAGCGTGGAGCTCAACCGGGTCCTCTTTAAGATCAAAGACCTTCTGAGGCAGCTGCCCCCTGCCCACTACAAGACCCTGCAGTTCCTAATAGAACACCTGCACAGGTACGGGTCACAGTATTACACATATATACACACACACACACACACACACACACACATACTCACACACACACCCACACACACACACACACGCGCACGCACACACACACACACAGGATCAGAAATGTGCACAGGCAAGCATGCAAGCACACATGCTCAGATGATGCCTAAATGACAACCTTGTGTACATGTAATATGTGAGTACAACTTCATTACATTACATACAACTTCATCTTATGTATTTCCTCTCCCTAGGGTGACAGAGCAGGCGGAGGAAAACAAGATGACAGCCAGTAACCTGGGCATCATCTTTGGCCCCACACTGATCAAGCCCAGACAGACGGACGCGGAGGTGTCCCTCTCCTCTTTGGTGGACTACCCCTACCAGGCCCTCATCGTAGAGCTGCTCATCAGACACTACCAGATGATCTTTGATGCCCCCCTCAGCCCCCTGCCTGGTCCCTCCGGGGAGAGCTCCCCCTTGAAGGAACCTCACCCCCGACTTGGCCTCACCCCCCAGGAAAAGGATCAGCAGCTCAGCAGGCACTCCAAGTCTCTTGTAGACATCAAGGAGGTGAGTGGGGCAACAGAAAGTCAGGGGTGAAACCAGAGTTTTCAGTTACACGTTAATGTTGGATTCCATACCTTCCATACCATGTAATTAAATAAGAATTTAAATTAGATAGACCTTTGCACTGGCCTACTTGTGGCTATGATACCCCATGCAGTATGGATCTCCCACTGTAACAGCCAAAATAAATTACTAATAGCCTTTTCTCTTCTTTCTCTCTCTCTCTTTCTCTCTCTCTCTCTGTCTCTCTCTCTGTCTCTCTCTCTCTGTCTCTCTTTCTCTCTCTCTCTCTCTCTCTCTCTCTCTCTCTCTCTCTCTCTTTCTCTCTCTCCCTCTGTCTCTCTCTCTGTTCTGTGTTTTCTGTCCCTGTCTCCATGACAGCAGAGCTCTAAGGTGTATAAAAGATATTCCTCCATCATCCCCTCCTCCCACCTACTGCAGGAGGTCAAAGGCCGGCCTGATGGGAGGGACTTTGCACCTGGTCAGTATCATACTAGAGAGCTAGATTAAACCTATAGATACACTGTGCAGTGGATATTATGTACTGTACTATATGACACTATGAATGACGATTTAGCTGTCATGATACTTTCGTTATGCTATCATAACACAGTCGTCATTTTTTCAAATATAATTATTTCTAAACTGCAGCTGTTTTAATGACCCTCTCTGTGTTCAGTTGTGGATGCCGATTCAGAGAACCTCAACGGGCTCCTGTCAGCGAGTGTCCCAGAGGTACAGAGAGCAGGGGAGAGGGGCCTCAGCAGGGCCAACCACACCATCACCACCACCAGGGTCCAGCTCCGCTCCCCGCGCTCCAAACTAGTCTCCCGACCTGTCAGCATGCCGGCGGAACGCGTGCTGAACCCAGACAGGGTGGATGAGAGGAACGCACGCAACACCGCCGAACAGGAGGATGGGACTGGAGGAGACCGCGACCAGTCCATCGAGGAGGTGTCGGAGGACGAGAAGCCAAAGTCGCGCGTGAGCACGCACTACCGCAGCACCTTCATCGACACCCAGACGCTCCGCAGGACCTGGGACAAGCAGTACAAGCATTATGACCTCACCAGGACAGCTAAGATCACGGCCAATCTGCCGGCAGAGAAGGAGGATGGGGACACGACCACCAGCAGTCTGTCTATGTCTGTGACGTCACCCACCTCTGCTTTCTCTCTTGATGGTAGTAGTAGCACCACCAG
This sequence comes from Argentina silus, assembly GCF_951799395.1. Taxonomy (NCBI): domain Eukaryota; kingdom Metazoa; phylum Chordata; class Actinopteri; order Argentiniformes; family Argentinidae; genus Argentina; species Argentina silus. The sequence goes on along the minus strand of NC_139655.1, from coordinate 5,566,044 downwards.
CACCATCTACCCCAACAGACCTTTCACCATCGCGGTGAGGCCCGGGAGAACTTTGAGAAGGGAGGAGAATGTGTGTGAGTACAGCCCAGTGCCCACAGCTTTCAGGCCCCCCAGGACTCTCCAGCCTCCCCCCGGAACATTCTACAAACCCCCCTCGGGGAACAAGGCCAAAGCGCTAGCAGACACAGGGCTAAATAAGCGTGGGGCGTCAGCTAACAGCGCAGAGGAAGAGGAGGATGAGGAGGAGGAGGAGGATGATGATGATGAGGAGGAGGAGGAGGAGCTGGGAATAGAGGTGGGGTTGGAGGTGTCTGTTGATGAGCCTGAAGAGTCTGAGGACCTTGAGGGTCAGTCGGCGGCCCCCTCTCTCTCCCTGCCCCAGTCCCCCAGCTCCAGCCCCGAGGAGCTCAGCCAAAGCGAGACTAAGCCTGTGTACCAGAGACTACGGCCCAGGCGCTTACAAGAGTTTGAGCACAGGGAGGCCCATTTTGTATGACCACCATCACCCACTGGCTACCATTATAATTCCAGAGTCACCCATCTATGACATGGACAAATGGTCTGATGTGTATAATCTGTGCCATATTGTATAAGTAAAAAGACAAACACTTACAATTATTTCATGAACTGTGAAAGAATACCCATGGAAGTGTTTGTGTGTGTATATATATATATACATATATATATATATGTATATATGTATATATATTAATATATTCATTGTTATCTGTTTTGGTGTTCCACAGTTTGTCCTGGATGGAACAATTGTACCTTAGGTCCCCAAAATGAAGACAGGATGCACTTAGTTTATATAATTTTGTGTTTTTAAAGTTACTTCACCTATTCTCAGCGACACACTTAAAACAGAGCCACATAATCAAAACATGCTTCAAATACCAATCACTACAAATGTTTTTAAAATGGTTAATTTCCCAAAAGGTTGAAACCATGATTTTAGATTGTGTATACTTTTAACTTGCTCAATACAAATAAATGCCAGGGCAGCATATCTGTTTATATTTTTCTCATTTAACTGTGCAATTAAGTTTTACTCAGAAGACATCATATGTGCATATCTGCTGTATAAAGTTTTGATGTGCTGTATTTTTATTGTTATATGCCAAAAAGTATGATTTCAGCTGTTACAATAGTGTGTATTGCCACTGTATCAAAAATTAGTTTGATGCACTTACCGTACTCAGCTTCATTCAGTCTTCCTCAAGTCTCCTCCGCAATTTACATTTCTGATTTTTGTAATGCAGTATACAGTATTACCTTTGTCATTTGAAAAGTGTGTTACAACGTATAACTTTACATGATGCATTATCAAAACTTAAACAGATTGTTATGTATGTAACATGGTTGAGTATGGTCTCCTCTTGACTTGATTGACACTGGTATTTTATATGGAGTGTCTGCATGTAAGTCAGCGGAGATGTGTTACAAACTCACACACATGTCAACCGTGTGTGTGTACCATGAAGCTTGTTTGTGTACCTTGAAGGTATCAACTTTGACTCTGCTGAAAAGCTTTTAGTAATGTTATTACATGTCATTGAGGTAGCATCTGGCCTGTTGTATGAGGTGTATCTCAATAGTAAGTATGGCCAAAGTTGTTCTGTTTTTATTATTATAATTTTTGGAGAAATGGTATTCAATTCAGTGCTGAATAGCCATTTTATTCATATCCATTATAATCTCACATGTATAGCTCAAGTAACAGTAAGTGCATCATTCATGTAAATGGTATATCCGTCTGTATTTTATAAATATTATCTACAAGGGTGGCAGAATGTTTCAATGTATTAAATTCCTCTCCGTGTACAAACAGGTACATGAGAACATACACCTTTTTGTAACTTATTAAAATATAGTTGACAACTTTCAAACATGTTTGTTATCTTTGTCTTTTGCACAAACCACACAATCTAGCAACAATCGAATTGCTTTGCCCAAAAGTGACACATTACATTGAAAATATTTTTAAATAATCATTCTTCTGCATCAGGAGGCCATTAAGGCCGTTATGGTCGTTAGGCCACATAGGTCTGTCGACAAACGGGTGAGTAGTGTGAGCAAGCTCTGGGCAAGAAGATTAAATCAATCTGATTAGCTTTTCGCAAGGTCTGGGGAACTAAGTTAGCAGCCGACATGAAATACACAGTAGAACACCCCGCATAACATCTATCCTTTAGATGTTACTCCATATTTTTCTTCTGAGGTAAGTGATATTGATATGTTATGTTCTACATGCTACAAGTCTAGACTACGGTAGGCAACGTGTTGTGGTTGCCATGTTGAATAATGTGTATTGTCCTGGATTCTTTAGACAATCAAGTAATGTTTGCTTAGTTTAGATGATCAAGTCCGATCACATTTATCCAAATGGTTTCCGAGAGGGCCACCTGGATCACCCTACTGGGATTCAAGTACACATTTGGACTAGTGAGACTAGTGTACAATTGCAGCAAGCCTGCTTAACGAAAATGCGTAAACCATATGGCTCACTTGCATGCTTAGTGTATTTGGCTCTTGATAAGAAATACACTATTTCAATGAAACCCTGATGAATGGCTGTCGTCACTTTGGTACAAGAGTGTGGGGCTTTCCTCTTTACTGAGAAACACATTGTATAATCATGTGACGTTGTTTACAGGAATCTCAGGAAGAGATCTCAGCGCTCTTCTATGTACAATTACTACCGAGACTTGTGCATAATCGAAACCCAGTTTCAATAGCGTCATAGCCATTCATGTTTTTTCCTTTTCAACACGCTTGATTGTTCAGGCATAAAATGTATTTGCAGTATTATTATCCCATGTGTCACAGTAGGTCCATAGTTAAACCAATGAAAGCATTTCTTTCCTCGGGCTCCCATTGTTGTACAAATTGATTGGCGTGCCCTAGAAAGCCGTTTAGTCCACCCTCTCACCATTTTCCCTGGCCTGTTGTTGATACACATGCCTATGTTAATCAGTATCAAGATACATAATATTTAAATCAGGAGCAGCAATGGAAACTGGAATCGGACACAACAGAATAGCTTTTCTTATTTAAGGTCCCTAGAATAGTAGAACAAGTAGACGGGAGTAGTTCAAACATTTTGCCAGTTACTGAGCAGCTGAAACACATTGGGGTTTGGGAAATGTACTTAAGTTTCTCTTCATTTTAAGGTGGTTTTGAGATGGTTGTGACATGATTGTGAGGAGGTTGTGAAATGGTTATGGGATGGTTGTGTGTCTAGGTTTGTGCCCTGGTGGTGACCCCTGTGGGGGGTGAAGAGGAGGAGTCATGGGTACGGCCAGTCAGGTCCAACTGCTGCTATGGAAGAACTGGACCCTCCGCAAGAGACAGAAGGTAAAACCAGACACCTGTTCACCTTGCACCTTGGTCCATTGAATTTCAGATTTTTTCTCACCTCTTTCAAAGGATGTTTCTTCACCTGTCCTATGACAGGGCAGGCCAATGCTCCCTCACTTTTTAGCAAAATAGTTTTTTTTTTACATTTTGTACATGACCACATTGGTGATAGAATCAGCCCTGTTCATCAGTCATTGAGGGGTCTCAGGCCTCATTGGAGAGGTAAAGGTTGTTAGGGGATAGTTTCTTCAAATGGTCATGGCATATACAGTTGTAGCTGCTGGGTGAGTGAGATGACATACAGTATGTTTGGAGAATAGTGAAGTAGCCTGATGTGTTTAGATTGTTGGGAAACCTCAACCCACCATGGTGAGATCTTACATCACACCAATTGTCCAGTTCAGTAACTTAGCCAGAAATGGCCAAACACACCCACAAGCCAAAATAGTTGGTTCAGTATTGTGGACATTCAGATTCCTTCTACTAAGTTTGAAAACAAATAACGGTAACATTGTCAACCTTAAAGGAGAACAAAACAAGTCCCTTCCAATGTTTGTCCAGGATTGACTCTGCTTTTGTTTTTGTTCTCCCAGATCCGATTCTTCATGGAGATCATGTGGCCTGTGGTGTTGTTCATTGGACTAGTTTGGCTGAGGGGAGCTAACCCGTTGTACCGCCAACATGAGTGTAAGAAAAGGGGCTCTTTAGCATTCTTCTGACAAACACCCCAATCTTCTATTATACGTTATTATAGTGATAGAGATGGTATCTAATATTGGGGCAGTGTCTGATGGTTATGTGCACTTATTCCACTATGGCCTATTGACCAGTGTCACCTGTGTCCTCCCTGCCCTCCTGGTCCAGGTCACTTTCCCAACAAGGCCATGCCCTCTTCTGGGATCCTGCCATGGATCCAGGGGATCTTCTGCAACACCAACAACCCCTGCTTCCAGTACTCCACCCGTGGAGAGTCCCCTGGCCTCGTCTCCAACTACAACAACTCCATGTGAGCATGACCTGTAGAGGAAGGTTGTTCAAGGGGTAGATGTGTTTTACTGAAATCATCTGTGTGAAATGAAAGAAGAGGGTTATGTTACAATGATATGTCAGACATAAGGCTGTGCATTGACATGACATGGACAGGTAGTGTAATGAACCTGATGTGACGTGCGTGTGTGTGTGTGTGTGTGTGTGTGTGTGTGTGTGTGTGTGTGTGTGTGTGTGTGTGTGTGTGTGCGTGTGTGTGTGCGTGTGCGTGTGCGTGTGCGTGTGCGTGTGCGTGTGCGTGTGTGTGTGTGATGTGTGTTTGACCTATTCTCTGCTCTGTACCTCAGACTGGCTCGGTTCTACTTGGACGTCCAGGAGTTTCTGATCAGTGACCCAGAATTTCTGCACCTGGGTCAGCTTTGGAGGGAACTTACCGCCATGAGCAACTTTATGGACATCCTACGGACCAATCCAGAAATGATCTCAGGTTGGTTTTTCACAAGGCCCCGATAATGCGCCATCACCTGGTCAAAGTGCATTTTATCTGAGTTGCACCGAGGGGCTACTTTATCCCACGCCGACTCAACACATACACATATCATCTCTCCCATGGGACCCCTCCTGCCCTGCGTCACCATCAGATGAACAGTGTCACAGGATTATATCACATGGGCTTTAAGAAAGGCCCTTGCACCACATAGTGGGAACTTAAGCAGCTTACTTTCACCAGTGCTCTGTTTATTTTGTAAGAAAGCAAGTCACGTGTTTCCCTTTCCAACTGAACACATAAACATAGTCCTATCTGGGAACCATGGCGAACATTTCTAAACGCTAACATTCTTAGACTGAGGCTGTTCCGTTGGAAAAATAATTCTGAATGATGGATCTATTGATGGTCACCATTAACAAAACAATCATGCCATATTGGACGAAACATTACTTCAAATGGACGATGGCCCATCGCAGTCCTATGGTCTTCTACTAGATTAGTGCTGGAATGAGTGGATTCTCTCTGTCTCTCCATTAGTGTGGAATGTATGGGCCCCAGCTGGTCCAGGCTTTCAGTAGCACAGAGGCATGTCTGTCTGCTGCCTAGTGTATTAAAGTGGAAGTGAAGACAATGGTGCGTGCCACTATGGAGGTCAGAGGACCAAAGGGCTGGTGGAGAGGTCACATCCCCCCTCTCTCATGAAATGCTTTTTTGTTTTGTTTATTGTAGCACTCTTACCCTCACCAGACTAGACACGTGTGTACAAAGACACACAAAGACTCCCTCTCTCTCTCACACACACACAGACACACACACAGACACACACACAGACACACACAGACACACATACACACACACACACATACACGCACGCACACACACACGCACGCACACGCGCACACACACACACACACACAAACACACACACACACACACACACACACACACACACACACACACACACACACAGATGTTTTGCAGCCTTTATCCCTCTTTAGGTGTCCCTCTTTCCACAGCTCTTAGTGAAACAGACATTTCTCTCTCCCTCTTTTCAGTACCCTGTGTTGATATATAGCCTATGTCTGCGTCTCTCTCTCTCGTGTCCCGTTGGTCTAAGTGCCTCACAAAGTTGTGTGTTAAAAGGAACTCACTCTCTAGTCTTCATATCATTCGTATCGTTGTCACCCCAACTCTCTCCAGGTCGTGGAGTGAAGGTGGAGGACATTCTAAAGGATGATGAGACCTTGACATCTTTCCTGTTGAGGGACGTCCCTCTGACTGAGTCTGTGGTCTCTCAGCTGGTCAAAGCCCAGATCAGGCCTGAGCAGGTGAGACTCTAGTAGTGGATGTTGCGTTATTGAGTAGCTAAAACATTGAAATGACAAACTGCCGCTGGTCAGTAGATCAGCTCCCATGTTTCACAAAGGCTTGCTTGCAACTTAGGTGAAGATGAGGATGCTCTCAGTCATTGACAAAAGAAAAATAGGACTGATTGTATTTTTGTGATACCGAAATTGCTAGCAAATGACTTATTATTAAATAATAATTGTGGGGGGTTTATTGTAACATGTTTCAATAGACACAATTTGGTACCAGGTAATTACTCTTTAGACTTATGTTAAGTACAAATATAGAGTTTACCGTGTACATTTCAGAATTATGCATTTTGTTGTCTCAGGAAGACAATGGTGCCTCTTATTGTGAACTAGAATGAGATTCAACAAGTAGCTACTTGCTCCTCTTTTGTTCCGGGAAACAATCCTCTGTTTATGGTTAATGCTCTACATGTGGTTAGGTGTGATGTATGTGTGTGTGTGTGTGTGTCTACAAGAGCATTAGTAATCTTGTCTGCCTTCTAGTTGGGACCTGAAAACACAATTTAGCTAGCAGGAATCCCCCAAGCTGAACAGATGCACACACACACACACACACACACACACACACACACACACACACACACACACACACACACACACACACACACAGTCCCATTTAATTTGTGTTTCTGCTCTCCCTTTGTTTATGTGTTTTCCATCTGAACAATGCCTTAGCGGTGAGTCACGCCCGGTGTGTAACCCTTTGATCCTGGGGGAGGGGGGTCTTGACTCACAGAGGGGAGAAAAATACCCAATTTATAGGAAGAGAAAGCACAGGGAGCTACCGGCTACCAGACAAAACCCGACCCAGTGCAATGACATCAGTATCCATACGGCCCTTGACCACAGCTTTCATATGGAAATGCTGCCCAAGGAAGGCAGAGCTTTCATAGACACTGGCCCTCTCATGGCTGGCTAATTCACCCAACACTGCTAGCCCCAGGGAAATGTGCTGGCTGGATAAGTCCCTAGCAACTAATCAGATGGGATTCTTAGGGTGATGCAGTGTGTGTTACAGCAGTCTAAGTGGTGATGGGGCTGCACACACACTCACACAGGTACACACAACGCAGGTACACAAAAAACACTCAATAGAAGCAGTTGCATAAATGGTAATCAAAGAACAACAGACATACACACACACACACACACACACACACACACACACACACACACACACACACACTCTTGCAGAGGCAGCCAAATTCTCGTAGGGGTCAGCAGCATTACGCCCTGGGTGTAACCCCTCCTGTGTAATACTGCACTGTCGGGGGGCCTGTGGAATGTGTGCTCTGTGTCAGTGCTGCCCATGGTGCCGCTGACTCACACACTCTGTCTCTCTGTTTATTGTCTCATCTATGTGTGTGTGTGTGTGTGTGTGTGTGTGTGTGTGTGTGTGTGTGTGTGTGTGTGTGTGTGTGTGTGTGTGTGATCAGGTGACCAATTGTTTGTGTGTGTGATATGAACAGGTGACCAGTCCAGACTACCCATTAGATAAAGACTGACACAACATGTTATTGGGAAATACCAATATACTGTGCACTGAGCATACATAGTTGGGTGTAATGTAATATCTTCAGTATTTGCATGTCAGTCTATATGTATGAGTGTGCATTTGAAACTGCAATAAAGCCCCTCAGCAGTCTATCCTGACCCCTAACCTTTCCTCAGTTTGCATACGGGGTTCCTGACCTCCACCTGAAGGACATTGCCTGCAGTGTGAACCTTTTGGAGCGCTTCATCATCTTCCCCAGCCGCTGGGGGCTATATGAGGTCCACAACGCCATGTGTCTCCTCACCCCGCAGAAGCTCCAGATCATCGAGGGCAAGCTCTACGCCAACATAGACTTCTTCAAGCTCTTCCGCCTGGTTAGTGGCTTAGTCTCAATCTGCCCCATAGGAGATGTTTGTGTGTAAGACATTTTCATTCATGTGCCAAAGTTGCCCATTTTCCTAATCTAAACGCACCCTCACAGTGCATAAAAAAAACATTCCTCAGAGAAAAACAACAGAATACTAGAACAACATATCGAAATTCCAGTTTTTACGATGTCCATAAGAAAGTGTCAATTATTAATGCAGACTTCACATACACAGCACAAACATGCGTACCAGATACGTACCAGATATTTAATAAAGTATCTAGTAAATGAAGTAATAAAGTAAGTCAAGTAAGTAATAAAGTATCTCGTAAATAAAGTAATAAAGTAATAAAGTAAGTCAAGTAAGTAATAAAGTATCTCGTAAATAAAGTAATAAAGTAGCAAAGTAGTAAAGCAAGTAATAAAGTGTCTAGTAAATACAGTGGTTCTGTTACTGTACCCACTGTGCCCTGTGTGTGCATTATGGTAAAAAGGGGGAAATGTCACGCTTCATCCAGTACTATTTCCCATATGCAATAATTTTTTTGTCTCTGTTAATGCCTAGAGACCTGCCATTATGATATAGTGATATTTGCATTAATTGCTTTCTGGGCATAGCCGTGTGGCTGGCTAAATGAAAGGGCCCGCGTTGGGGTGGCACTGTATCTGTCACATTTGGGATGGTGCCATGTTGTTTATTTACTCACCCACAAAGATTTACCAGCGTGGGGTCAAGGCTGTAGCTGGCAGTGCCACTGTCTGGCACACCCTAGTAAACTCATGGGGTTTAAGTCGGGGCAGTTGGCACGAGAACAAGACAATGTCTATGATTTCATTAACGTCATACACCTACAGCACACGTTTTCGTGTCAAAGTGTCAAATCAATGCTTAGAATAAAACAGATATACTGTACAATTGAATACTGTATAGTTAAACATATAATCAAGAGTGGGTTTGAATACAGTGATCTTAATCTTCTTATCTGTCCATTATGGTCACAATCCTTAAGATACACCTGTCCATTTCACTCTTCAATTACCTGAAGTATAATCCAATAGACGAGAATAGCACTGGAAAATAATGGAATTGGAGTTGGAGTTGGGAGGGACCTGTTCAGCTCTTGGTGTTAGCAGTGCATGCACTTGGCCTCTTTCAATAATAAGATTAGCCTGGACACGCCTTCCTCCAAGACTAAACCTCAAGGGAGCTTTCTGTAATCACCCCCTGGCCTGCTCATGTGTTTCTAGCTGTGGGATGCTATAGCTACAACATCCTCACACAGTCGGCCCTCTTCCTTCCTCTACAACAACCAATGGGAGAGGGCCAAGCATGTAGCAGACCCAACGCTGACACTGCACAACATTGTACAGTCTTGACTAGTAGTCCCTGTCCTGCACACACACACACACACACACAGACACATGCACAGGCACACACACACATGCACAGGCACACACACACACGCACGCACGCACACACACACACACACACACACACACACACACACACACACACACACACACACACACACACACACACACACACATTTTGACACACACACACACACACACACACACACACACACACACACACACACACACACACACAAACTCGGACACACACACCTGCCCCTTCTTTAAAAGAAGCCCAGATCTCAGGAGATAGTGAGGAATGTCAGAGAGGAAGGATGTCTTATTTCAGAGTTTAATGTCGCTACCGCGCGTCATTTCCTGAACTTTAGCCCATTGTGTTTTGAGCTAGTTGGAAGATCCCTAGTTGAAAAGGTCCTTGGAAGAAACTGTTACTGGAGGTCCTGTATTTCAGGATACAGTGTGTGACGACAAAGCACTGGTCAGCAGATTTACTGCTCATCTGTGGGGAAATGAATGAGTTATTCATTATTTAGGTTTCTGAATGAGAACCCTCATTATTTAGGTTTCTGAATGAGAACCCTCATTATTTAGGTTTCTGAATGAGAACCCTCATTATTTAGGTTTCTCATATCACATATACAACATTATAATGATACTTCTCACAATCTACATCATGAAGTATCATCTATCCTCAACTCAAAAAAGTAAAGCTACGTCTGTTACATGTGGTAGTGTTTGTTGCTGTGATTACAGCCATTCAAATTAATCAGCTGTTTATTGTTACACATCAGTCTTAACAGTTGTGTTCCTCCTCCCAGCTCCCCCGGGTGCTGGATAACCACTCCCCTGGCATCAACTGGCACTTATGGAGCCGAGTCCTCTCTGCTGC
>NC_139655.1:5540706-5550706 GCF_951799395.1 Argentina silus | reverse complement strand
CCTTATCTTAACTCAATAGCTCTTATCTCCCTCCCTTGTCTCTCTCTCTCTCTCTCTCTCTCTCTCTCTCTCTCTCTCTCTCTCTCTCTCTCTCTCTCTCGCTCTCTCTCTCTCTCTCTCTCTCTCTCTCTCTCAGGACACCATTCGTAACCCTACAGTGATGGACTATATCGACAAGAGTCTGCAGGACACCCCTTTCTCCTCCAAACACATCCTCAACTTCCTGTACAATGGACCAATCGAGGAAAGGGACTTTGACGTTGCCAATTTTGATTGGAGGAACATCTTCCACCTCATAGATCGGGTCATGCGTATGCTGAATCAGTATGGAGAGGTGAGGAGGACAGGACAGAGGCCGAGGAAAGAGACAGCCACTCAGTCTACTTATTAGGATATGACTGTTTGCTTTTTTCTGTTATTGAAACTCAAATATTATGCAAAACCTTGACCTTATTCTAATTCCAGAAGCCAGGTCTCTCTCTCATTGAGTCCCATCCAGAATACAATCCCACAGAGCACAGTTGTGTAACCTGTTGCTTCTAGCTTTCAATGGATATTAATTGGCTCCACACACACTGCGCTCTTCAAGTGATATGAGCAGAAGATTGCTGTATGGCCTTCCAATGGCGTTCTAATTTGCCCCTCACTAAAGACATGTAAATCCCCCCAGGAGAGAGACAAGAACAACAAGCGAGCTGTCAAGTCTCTTTTGTACAAGGCTGATCTAGTGGAGGGGACCAAAACCACCCCAGCCCTTTCTCCCTTCACTGTCGTAGAGGGCCCTCCATGTAAGTGGGCCAAAGAGCTTTGGGAATAGTTCAATTCATCCCTCAAGTCCTCGATACTAATCAGGATGAGTCTTCACGCCTGGGGGTGGCAGAGGGCGCACCACGGCCATCTCTCTGTGGACCTTCTCTGTTTTTGTCTCTGCCGAAGCTTACAGCACTTGAGTGTGACAGAGGAGACCAGGGCCGATAGAGGCCAATTAGATACAGCTGTCAGTCTGACCACCCTCCCTTTCAGAGTTGTGACAATGAACGCAGACTCATTGCCGGTTTACACTATGGCAATGGCATACTCACTACCCAGACATAACAATGTAGAAGTATCGCTGTTGTGGGGTGTAGGGTGACGCTTCGCAAACATAATGGTGTTTGACATTGATTAGTTGTGAATGTGTGTGTTTTTGTTTTTGAGTGTATACATGTGTGCATCATAGGTGTGTGCTAAATGAATGTGTGCTAACTTTCATGTGCATGTGTGTGTGTGCGCACTATGTGTGTGTGTTTGTCTCATTCCTCCACCCTGGGCCTCCCTGGTGGCACTAGGCAGGGTTGAATGGCTCAATCCGACACAGTGCAGCAGGAATAGGAGGCGTCTGATGAGGAGACGTCACACTGAATGAGAGCGTGTCTGAACCCTGGCACAGAACTTTATGGGGACCCTCAGCCAACTCTGCCCTGGCCTAGCTCCCTGGTCTGCTTCCATATAATCTAGATAGACAGATGGTACCAGCCCCAACTGGACCTAATGCCTCTGTGAATGACAGAGGGTTACTCTGTTCTGGGGTCACTAAGTGTTTCATGAGTTTGTTCAGTTTGTGCATGACTGTTTGTGTTCAGACCTGGGTCAAATACATGTACTTTCAAATACTTGAGCTTTGCTGGATGTAATTTGTCACGTACATTGGAACCAAAAGGGAAAAATAACACCCAGGTATGGTTCTGTCCCTTCTCTCCTTCACAGTGTTTAACCGTGGACAAGTTTGAGGGCCTGTACGATGAGGACCAGATGACCTACAAGGCTCTGAGTCTCCTGGGCGAAAGTAAGTTCTGGGCGGGGCTGGTCTTCGTGGACGTGTACCCATGGACCAATGAGGTGCCCCCCCACATCAAGTTCAAGATCCGCATGGACATAGACGCTGTGGAGAGGACCAATAAGATCAAAGACAGGTCAGTGAGGGGGATTCCTAGATCAGGGTTGTCATTCAAGACACAATGCTTGGTTCAATGTTGCAACATTAAGATAATGTAAGACTTTTCAAGAATGGTGGCCAGGTACATATCTACCCCTCCCTTCCTGATTCCTCCTTGTGGTCCCTCTGTCCTCAGATACTGGGACCCTGGTCCCCGGGCGGAACCCATGGATGACCTACGCTACATATGGGGGGGCTTTGCCTACCTGCAGGATATGATAGAGCATGGCATCATCAAAACCCAAACAGGCAAGGACTGGCCTCTCGGTGTCTACCTACAGCAGATGCCCTACCCCTGCTATGTGGATGACCTGTGAGTGACCCCAGACACACGCACGCACGCACGCACGCACGCAAGCGCGCACGCACGCACGCACGCACGCACACACGCACGCACGCACGTCCGTTAGCTGAGATTTACTTTTGCATACTGATGACAGTTTTGTTCATTCCTCTGTCCATACTTTCTTTCTCCTCTCCTCTTTCTCTTTCCCTGTCTCCCCCTCTCCTTACCTTCTCTCTCTCCTCTGTAGTTTCATGTTGACTCTGAACCGATGCTTTCCTATCTTCATGGTGCTGGCCTGGGTCTACTCCGTGTCTATGATCGTGAAGAGCATCGTACTGGAGAAGGAGCTGAGGCTCAAGGAGACCCTCAAGGCCATGGGAGTCACCAATGGCGTGCTCTGGGTCACATGGTTCATCGACAGCTTCTTCATGATGGCCACCAGCACTGTCCTGCTCACCGTCATCATCATGGTAAGGAATCATGGATGCTCTTCATTGCTAGTTGGCAAGTCCAAGGAGTCAGCTGGACATAAGGGGAGGGAATTAAAACGCTAAGTGGGGCCTTGCAGATGGGCATTTAAGCTTACTCTTGTAGTCCAATCAGTCTGTATTGAATAACAGTGTGACTGCATTGTCTTACGACTGGTGTCGCATGAACCTGTCTTGTGAGTTATCAGACAGATCAGTGTGGACTAAATTGCGCACAAGACAATGGTGTGACTGTGAATGTGGATGTATTTTACATTTTTTAACAACCATTTTAAAGTACTCTTTCCCTGCTACTGTACAGTGCAAAACTTTTACTCACTATCAGTTTTTCATGTGCAAGAACTGCCCAACACTAGCTAGCTAACTTAGCAAGTGCTAGAGATAAAACCTGACACTGCAGCTACAGTAAGTACTAGCCATGAGAAAGCTAAAAAAATAATCATATTATTATTGAGCGGGACACTTTTGCCTGCTTCTATCATGGGGGAGGGGGGGGGGAGGGGGGGGAGGTTAGTCCCCTGTGTTCCCCCTGTCTCCTGTGCCCTTCCTACTTTGTCTAAGCAGCAGTGGTTTTTAATGTGCTGTTGTGACCTCTAGTGGAAGATTTGGAAAACAAATCACATTTAGTCTGGACAGAACACATATTGCAGATTGACTAGAATTAAACAGTTGTGTTTGTACAGTTTATACAATTTATATATAATATTTTGTAAAGTTACTATGACTCTGCGCTTCAACCCAAAGACACACACTAACGCAACTATTTTCAATTTGCAATTCAATGCTATAGTCATGGCTCAGATTCAGTTCACTGACAGTTCTCCATCTCTTCTCCAGGGAGGGAAAGTGCTAAACTACAGCCACCCCCTCATCCTCTTCCTGTTCCTGTTGACCTTCACCACGGCAACCATCATGCAGTGCTTCCTGTTGAGTGTGTTCTTCAACAAGGCCAACCTAGCTGCAGCCTGCTGTGGCATCATCTACTTCACCCTCTACCTGCCCCATATATTCTGCTTCGCCTGGCAGGACCGCATAACCAAGGACATGAAGATCATGGCGGTGTGTAGTGTCCCCCTGGGAAACACATCCTCACTTCTCGCTGTGGCTCCTTTCAGACAGGCCAACAATAGTCAGGAGAAGTGAGCGAGAGTATAATGAAACTATTATATAGTTGACATGTACAACGTATTGTTATTATTGTGAGGTACCATAGGTCCATGAAACATTCCATTCCATACAGTCTGTTTGAATTAGGCCTAAGATCACAACCCATAACAGTCAGTGACCGCCTGCCTATTGATGTATAATATCTCCATCTCCTTACTCTGATTCTGACCTCTTCTCCCTGTCCTTATCTCTGTCACAGAGTCTGATGTCCCAGGTGGCATTTGGCTTCGGGACAGAGTACCTGTCCCGCTACGAGGAGCAGGGCCTGGGGCTGCAATGGGACAACATCCGGACCAGCCCTCTGGAGGGGGACGAGTACTCCTTCCTCACCTCCATCTGTATGATGGTCCTGGACACGCTGCTCTACGCACTCCTGGCCTGGTACCTTGACAACGTCTTCCCAGGTGAGAGCTCATGCATTCATAAACAGAAGAGATACATTTACAGGTGTTCCCCTGGGCAAATGGCCTCTTATCAAGACCTGCAGGTTCTACCTTTACCCCAGCCAGAGAGCACTCTTATCCCCATCTCATTTTTTGACACAAACAAAGTCTATAACTGTCATAGGTTTTTGAGTGGAGGGATTTGATATTACTTTTGGGATCTATTAGTAGTTGTCTTTGAAGCACCATTGATAGGAAAACCACAGCTTTTAAATCTCCATCTCTGTCATCATACAGGACAGTATGGAATCGGTCGACCATTTTATTTTCCCATCCTGCCCTCCTATTGGCTCAGCCCTGGACCCCCA
Source organism: Argentina silus (assembly GCF_951799395.1). Lineage (NCBI taxonomy): Eukaryota > Metazoa > Chordata > Actinopteri > Argentiniformes > Argentinidae > Argentina > Argentina silus. The sequence continues at coordinate 5,546,039 of NC_139655.1, read as the reverse complement.
AACCCAGGTAAGTGATCAGATTTCACATAATGTGTATTCAAGAAGCATTGGGTGGAAATCAATGAAATGCCTTGGACACAATGGGCTACGTTCTCTCCAAAAGGCTTGGAGACAGCAGGGCAGGAGAAACCAGCATTTGACAACGTGAACCAGGGTCAGCCTGGGGAAAACCACGAGGCTACTACTCCTATGACCGCAGAGGGATCATGCAAACACCAGGATATACGACAGAGACTTGAGCAAAACAACAGACCAGAGGAAGAAGAGGACAACGAGGAGGCACAAAATGGTAAGAAAATGTGAACAAACACACCAAAATACATTTTGAGACAAGATGCTGTTATAAAAGTAATGGGGAGAGGGCATCACATTATCTTCTCTTTATCTTTGTTTTGCCTTATGTTAAGACAAACAAGAAAAAACCATCCAAAACAACAAAAAAACATCCAAAACAACAAAAAAACATCCAAAAGCAGAAGAAATCTAATCTAAATAAGTTTAACACACTCTCCTTGTCCATGCAATGAATTATTAATAGGAGGTTTTCATTGATTCAGCAAATAGTGCTGAGCAGAGCAAAACATAATATATTTATGAGTTTTTGTAAACAGTCTGAAAATGCGTTGCATATCATGGAAATGATCAACGCAGTATTCAAAACTCCCATTGGATTATTTCTCAATGCGTCTATTAGAAATATTATGGTAAGGATGGCGGACTTCCCCCCAATTTTACCAATTTTTGCACATGCAAATTGGGGCCCTGAGTCTCTGCCCAGCACTTCTGATGAATCTCCAATGAGGTTTGGAACAATAGCGCTCTCTCAGCTCAAAGGTGTCCCCCTCCCCTGTCCCAGGGCGCCATGCTGCGGCGTGTGGGAACCTGCTGCCCTTGAGTGTGTTTGTCCTGGCTGGCAGGTCTGAATACCGACAGTCACATTGGGACACATTGGGACTTAGTTAATATGTGATGGAGGCCCGTCCGCTCCACTTTCACACAGAGTGGCATTCCTTTCCCCTGATCTCACCTTAACTGTGTGCTTGCTGTCTTGCTCTTCTTGTGGGTTCTGAAAAGTGAATAGGATTCCATCCATAGTGTGTTGGAAGGACATTTGATGATGCCAAGATTTATCTAAAATGTGTACAAGACTCTATGGCAAGAAAAGCATAACCACATGATTTCTGATTGAGTGTAATATACACTTTAATTACCTTGTAACAATGAACCCATCCCAGCCCAATCAATACAGTACATGCTACGTTGTAGATTTAGCATAACATGGATAGCTATTGTTATTATTATTATTATTATTATTATTATTATTATTACTCTCTGACTTCTCTCTCCCCAGACCAGGCATTCTTCGAAGCAGAGCCAGCAGGGTTGGTGGTGGGTGTGTGTGTTCAGGACCTGGTCAAGGTGTTCAGTAGGGGATCTAGACCAGCAGTGGACGGTCTGAGCATCACCTTCTATGAGAGCCAGATTACTGCCTTCCTTGGCCACAACGGAGCAGGGAAGACCACCACCATGTATGTCACACACACACACACACACACACACACACACACACACACACACACACACACACACACACACACACACACACACACTCCAATATTCTCTCTCACTCACACACACACACACACACACACACACACACACACACACACACACACACACACACACACAGAACCCTTATAGTTAATCTCACTGTTCGCCGCCATATGTCCCTCTGTGTCCTCTCCATCAGGTCTATCCTGACGGGGATGTTCCCACCCACCTCAGGGACAGCCTCTATCTATGGGAAGGACATCCGTACAGACATGGACACCATCCGCCTATCTCTGGGCATGTGTCCCCAGCACAACATCCTCTTTCACCAGTAGGTCTCCCCTCCACCTGCTCTCCAGACTGTATGACAGAGTGATAAGAAGGGAGAATGAGATGGAGTGATTTGTTTGTTTTTCTACCTCATGTTGTCTCTCTCTCTCTCTTTCTATGATCCTCTCTCTCTCTCTCTCTCTCTCTCTCACTCCATCCCCTCCCTCTCTATCGCTCTCCAGTATGACAGTAGCAGAGCACATCCTGTTCTACTCCCTGTTGAAGGGCAGGCCTCTAGCGGAGGCCCAGCTGGAGGTGGAGAACATGCTAGAAGACCTGGGTCTACCTCACAAGAGAGACGAGGAGGCCCAGAACCTCTCAGGTCTGCAACTAGTCCAGCGCTGTAGTTGTCGGTCTTGCTGTTATCTCCTGTCGCTGCTATAATGACAAACACTTGCATATGTTCTGTTGTTCAGTAAGCACTTCTATATAATAGTGTTCTCGAATGGTTAGCTGAATGAAATTGCTGTCTCATCACCCCCTTGTCTTCTTAGGGGGGATGCAGAGGAAGTTGTCTGTTGCCATGGCGTTTGTGGGCGGTGCTAAGGTGGTCATTCTCGACGAGCCCACCTCAGGAGTAGACCCCTACTCCAGACGCTCTATCTGGGACCTGCTACTGAAGTACCGCTCAGGTAGGTCTGCCACCTGCTGGATGGAGCCGGAACAACAACAAACCACTGTCCTCAATATGGGAGGGAACTTGCCCCTACTGGTCCTTCAGGTTCAAGATTGAATGACACTGCTCTAGTGTTAGCTGACTATGACCTTATGGAACTAATTAAATCAGAAATAATTTTCTGATTTATCATTCAATCCCTCCCCCCCTCTCACTGCGTCTCCAGGGCGTACAGTGATCTTGTCTACTCACCACATGGACGAGGCTGACCTGCTGAGTGACCGTGTGGCCATCATCTCCCAGGGTCGGCTCCACTGCTGCGGATCACCTCTGTTCCTCAAGAACTGCTTTGGTGCCGGCTTCTACCTCACACTGGTGCGCCGCGTGCGATACGAACGGCCCAAAACCAAGGTGGGACAGTGTGTGTGTGTGTGTGTGTGTGTGTGTGTGTGTGTGTGTGTGTGTGTGTGTGTGTGTGTGTATGTGTGTGTGTGTGTATGTGTGTGTGTGTGTGTGTGTGTGTGTGTTAGAGAGATTCCCCCCCCTTCTTCTGACTGAGAGATGAGGAATGTGTGTGTTTGTGTCTGTAATGATGACGTTGTCTTTGTCCCATAGACTCAGTGCGACTGCACTATGGAGTGCTCCTGTAAGTGTTCTACCTGTAGCACATACAAAGAGGAGCTGCAGGCCCAACCCCCAGCCCCGGACAGACAAATGGACGGTAAGGAAAGCATTGATTTAATCCAGTGATATCAGTAACCGCACAGTCCATTTTCAGCCCCCGCATAAGATCCACTCACATTCAGTCTGTGTTTTCCAGGTGACATAGTGAGTATCACAAAGTTGATCCACCACCATGTCCCGGAGGCCCGTCTGATCGAGGTTATTGGTCAGGAGCTGACCTATCTGCTGCCTAGCCGGGGCTTTCAGCCACGAGCCTACGCCAGTCTGTTCAGGGAGCTGGAGGAGACCCTCTCTGACATCGGCCTCAGCAGCTTTGGAGTGTCTGACACCTCGCTGGAGGAGGTGGGTCTAGACGCTCACACACAATACACACTCACTCGCAACAAACACACACTAATGTTTTTTGAAGAGCCATTGATCTTGTCAACAGTGTTGTATCGGAATGGACATTTATTGTTTTAAACATCGCCCATTTTCTCTCGTAGATATTCCTGAAGGTGACAGCTGATGGTGAAGCAGTGAAAAACAGATCTGTACCAAGTAAAACATCTATTTTGATTTTTATCCTGGACCATTCTTGTAGTGTGTAGGTTGTAGATCATAATTGTGTGTATTATGTGGAATGTTCTGTCCGTGTTGCACTGTGTGTGTGTGTGTGTGTGTGTGCGTGTGTGTGCGTGTGTGCGTGTTTTTACTGTGTGTGTCAGTCATTGTACCCCCCCCACCCCCACCCCCAACCTCTCAGACCAAAGACTACTGCAGCAGAAATGTCGAGCTAGTCTCCTTGGAGACAACAAAGTGGCCGTTTGTATGGAGACACCTAAAGGTGACACTACAAGCTACTGCAATGGCATTAGCTGAGGCTTAAGCAGATAGCTAAGCAGCTTCAGCTTGGGCCTATAAACTAGGACATCTCCACGGAATAATTTTGATTCCAATATTACATATAGTACGTCAATATTGTGCTCATATACTGTAGTTGCATCTTAGGATGTTATAGAGTCACTATAAGAATAGGATATTATAGAGGCACGGCAGACAAGGATATGCAGAATGCTTATTGCTACTACTGTAGACAGATATGACAACCATGCTGGCCTAGCTTGCTGGCTCCTTCAGAGTGTTGAAGCGGTCTGTCTGCAGACAGTGAGCCCTTAACCTGTAGCCTCTCTCTGTGTTCCAGACTCAAGGGGTGAAGGGGTTACCCAGACCAACGGTCAGGGGCATTGTTGCAGCTCAGAGGGCAGTGCTGGGAGGGGCTCTAGACAGGTCAAAGGGGTGTTTCTGATCCTCAAACAGTTCTTCGCTCTGCTCATCAAGAGGTTCCACCACGCTACGCGTTCACACAAGGACTTCTTTGCTCAGGTAATGTTGTCCTTTATACAACAATATAATGTTGTCCTTTATACCACATTTTTGCAGGCTTTTTTTTATGTAATGTATTTCTGTATACTTATATTTTCTCAATGACTGAGATAAGAATGTCAATGTTGAAGCTGCTCCATTTGATAGCTGTTTACATGAAAAGCATGACTATGAAAAATGTTTTTATGTCTCCTCAGATTGTGTTGCCTGCCAGCTTTGTGTTCATAGCTCTGACATTCACTGTGATCGTTCCTCCATTTGGAGAGTACCCCAGCGTGACCCTCAGCCCCTGGATGTATGGACATCAGTTCACTTTCTTTAGGTGGGCATGGACACCGAAAAATAAGATTTAAAAAAAATAGAGCCTTAAATAGAACACTCAAATCCTCCAGCATGTACCACACTCCTGAACTGCCACTCATGATAGACTGTTTACTCAGAAACCTTTTTCTTATCACCCAATTACACTGTAAACCACCATATTTAGGTCAGCCTAGTGACTGACATCCATTTGATGAGAGATTTAGTGATTGATGATCATCATAGTGATTGTTTTTTAATGTTATGTTGTCTGCAGTAATGAGCGTCCACAGAATGCTGAGATGAGGTACTTTGGAGAGGTCCTGCTGAACAGGCCTGGCTTTGGGACTCGCTGTATGGCGGATGAACCTCTGGAGTGAGTAACCAGAGACAGGGATCAACTGAACGTCTGCTGAAGCTATATACAACAGAAACTGGTTGACTGGTGTTGTTGTTATGTCAATGTAAATTGCTGTATGTCGTGTCA
>NC_139655.1:5485389-5540506 GCF_951799395.1 Argentina silus | reverse complement strand
GTTCTAACGCCATCTAGTGGCTAGAGGAGTACCGTGATTGACTGACTTATGACTTATCTCTGGTGTCCAGGTATGGAGGGATATCTATAGGAGGGCAGCTGCCTGTGTTGGACGTGGACCCCAAGACAATACAGAACACAGCTTCTCAACTGGGACGACTGTTAAATGTTACTGGGGTATGTGTGTGTGTGTGTGTGTGTGTGTGTGTGTGTGTGTGTGTGTGTGTGTGTGTGTGTGTGTGTGTGTGTGTGTGTGTGTGTACGTGCAAGATCATTTTTTGGGTTACACCTCAACAATTCCTTCTGTCATGTGACTGTTTAATCTTCTTTCTAGGGCAAATACTGCAAACAATCTCTAAAGGAAATAGGAACGTTCCTTAGATACATGGAGAATGAAAACAATGTCAAGGCAAGTAGACACAGTATTTAACAATTCACTTTAACAATTCAACAATTCACCTAATACCTCACCATTCTGCTGTAAAAAATATCAACGTTGGTGCTGCCCACCAAACTGTGAACAAAATGATTGTGCATGTAGGGGCAAATGATATTTCCAAGGAACAGTCAGAAATGCTTTGTTGAACTGCTAAAAATGCTAGGCTCCCTAGATATTGTGACATACATTAGTGGTCCTCTGCCGTCAATTGGACAGGGAGTATATCAATTCAGCAGGCTACTGGGACTGAACACATGGCTTTCCACTGCTTGTGCCTTACATAAAGTGAACTTTATCGACAATTTCAATCTGGAGCGCAGATACCTCTTCAGAGAAAATAGATTTCACCTTAACAGATCCGGAGAGGAATTGTTCACCTCTAACCTACTTTACTCCAACTATGGCAAGGTGCATGGACAGCCTAAAGATAAAGATGGCCACCCCACCCCCCCCACTCCAGCCCAGCAACCCATGATGCAAAAGACTGTGCCCTACCCCAGGACGATGACCTTGCAAAAGAGGCTTCTCCTATCCCCCCATCGCCAGATTTACTGCCCAATCTTCCAGATCCCCACCCCAGGATGACGACCTTGCAAAGGAGGTCGCTCCCTTCCTCTCTCACCAACAGCAATCAGATTCCACCCCAACATCCCCTGACGTGATAATCAGTGATTCAAGCCCAACAGCCCATGAAGTATTTGAATTTTTTGGGGATTGCCTCTTGCACCAACGGCAATTGAAGGAGTTTCTGCCTCCTTCTCACCATCTGCAGCCCATGCACTGCCCAAATCCTCCAGATCATCCTCCCCCCTTTCCCCCTCCTCCACCTCCTCTGCCTCCTCCGGCTCCTCCGCCTCCCCCTTCTCCCTCTCATCCCCACCCCCTACATCTTTTGGCATTTACAGACGGGATGAATGAACTGGTGAATGCTGGTCTCAAACTAACACCCCAATTCTTCCCCCACTCCACCCTAGCCTGCCCTCAGCTACCACCCCCAATACCCCCTCGACTTACCCCCCCAATCAGTCCTAGCCAGTCCCCAGCTACAACCCCCAAAACCTCCTCCATCTTCTCCACTTTCCCCCACCACGGAGAAACGCTGCATCTGTAAAAAATAAAAAAAAAGACTGCCAGAAAGCTGAGTGTGAGTGGCGAAAAACTAAGCTCCACATTCATTATGACATCTATAAAGAGACTTCATTCCTACAATCTGGAATTGAAAAGTGCTAGACAATCTTTCTTCTCTGACATCATGAACAAAAACATTAATAATGCACGCACTTTATTTGCCACTGTTAGGCTGACTAACCCCGCAGCACAAATAGCCCCTGAACTCCTATCCACCGATAAATGCAATGAGTTTGCTTCTTTCTTTAGGGATACAATTAAAAACATTAGACAAACTATCAGTAGTTCCTCATTAAACAAAAATGTGTCACCACTACTTTCACGTAAAAGTAACTTGATAAACATGACCCAGTTTAATACCATTGGCTACAAAACTCTTGAGGAAACTGTACAACATCTTAAGCCTTCAACATGCTGCCTTGACACCCTGCCAACAAGCTTCCTTAAAAATGTTTACAGCTGCTTAGCGACTGATTTACTGCAAATAGTTGACAGCTCCCTCCTATCAGGCATTTTTCCTAAGGCTTTGAAAACTGCAGTAAAAATTTCAGTAAGCCTCTACTAAAAAGGTGCAGCCTGAACGCTTCTGTAATTAGCAACTACAGACCCATATCAAATCTACCCTTTATAAGTGAAATAATTTTAAAAGTTGTCTACCAACAACTTAACAACTTTTTAACTCAAATAGTTTCTTAGACAAAGGTTTTTGACCCCATCACAGCACCGAAACTGCTCTTATTAAGGTTCTAAATGACATTCGCATGAACGCTGATTCCGGCAAAATTCAATTTTTAGTGTTACTGGATCTTAGTGCTGCTTTTGACACTGTTGACCATTCAGTACTAGTAGACTGGAAAACTGGGTTGGACTCTCCGGCATGGTCTTAGATTGGTCCAGGTCTTAACTGGGTTGGACTCTCCGGCACGGTCTTAGATTGGTTCAGGTCTTATCTGCAAGACAGGGACTATTTTGTCTGAGCGAACTAGCAAGACTACACATCTGAGTGAACTAGCAAGACATGTGGGGTACCTCAAGGTTAAATTCTGGGACCTCTTTTATTCAACCTCTATATGCTCCCACTAGGCTTAATTATGCAAAAGAACAAAATCGTGTACCATAACTATGCGGATGACACTCAATTATACATAGCTCTCAAATCAATGATTGAATGTGCCAAGATTTCCTCCAACTAAAAAAGACAAAACTGAAATAATTGTCTTTGGTGCTAAAGAACAAAGGCTGAAAGTTGGTGCTCATCTTGATTCCCTTTCTTTGAAGTCTAAAAAGCCCAGTCAGAAATCTGGGTGTTATTATTGACTCAAATTAACATTTTAACACCCACATCAAGTCTATAACAACATCTGTTCCTCGGATTAAAACAAAACATGGTGAAGCAGCATTCAGTTATTATGCTACACATAGCTGGAATAAACTTCCGGAAGATCTTCGATCAGTTCCAACTCTGGCTACTTTAAAAAATGGGCTAAAAACCTTTATGTCTTTGCCTTTAATCAAAACTAATTATATATTTTTTTGTGACCACATAGCTACCACATAACATTGATATATGGGTGTAACATTCACAATGGCAACTCAATCTACATTCTATGTTTTTGCAGGTGTGGTACAACAACAAGGGCTGGCATGCCATGGTGTCCTTCATGAACGTGGCCAATAATGCCATCCTCAGAGCCAACCTGCCCAAGGGTGCCAACCTGGATGAGTATGGCATCACAGTCATCAACCACCCTCTCAATCTCACCAAGGAACAGCTGTCTGAGGTCACCGTGTGAGTGTCCAATCAGTAACTTGCTCTCTCTGAGGTCACAGTGTGAGAGTCCAATAAGCAGCCTCTCATCATCAAGGTCTTCCACATTGCAAACAGTAGTTGACCAGAAGTCCATAATTACCCTTACACTACACTGATTGAACATGATGACTGAAAGTAAAACAGATCTAATTCCTTGGCTAGCTGACCTAATCCCTGTCTGTTTGTCTGTCTATCTGTCTATCTGTCTTTCTGCCTGTCTGTCCGTCCATCCGTCCGTCTATCTGTCCTATAGCCTGAGCACCTCAGTGGACGCAGTGGTGGCCATCTGTGTCATCTTCGCCATGTCCTTCGTCCCAGCCAGCTTCGTCCTCTACCTCATCCAGGAGCGTGTCACCCAGGCCAAACACCTGCAGTTTGTCAGCGGGGTCAGCCCCCTGGTCTACTGGGTGGCCAACTTCATGTGGGACATGGTCAGTCTCAGAGCAGCTTCCTCCCGCCCACCACTCTCCATGTCTCTGATCTGCTGATATAGGGGGTGAAGGGTCTGTCTAATAAAGAAACGTGTACTAAGTAATCTAACACAGTTTGATACAAAATGTAAGAAAACAGGTGGAAGAACACGTATGACGTCTACTATACAATAGGTGCATTCATGAGGCCATAGGTGATAGATCTAGTCAGTTGTTTACTAGCATAGTGTGTCGTAGTACGATTTTATGAACTGTAATGAATATATAATATACAGTCCTTCAATTTATGCTGCTTTCTTGTGCTTTGTACTTATTGTGCCTTTCCTTCCCCCTTTTAGATTAATTACTCCATCAGTGCAGCGATGGTAGTGGGTATCTTCATAGCCTTTGATAAGAAGTGCTACACCTCGCCAACCCACCTCCAACCCCTCGTGTCTCTGCTGATGCTCTATGGGTAAGGCAGTACAGTGAGCCCCTTTAACATGGGTTAAAGCTGTTCTTGTCATGGAATGTTTTGTCAGAGCATCAGATCTATTTCAGACCTATTTGTCCTGGGTAGCATGACCTCAAATGAGTAATGGCTTGGACTGTGACATGCATATGGGGGTAGATTTCCAGTGGCCCGAATTTTTCATAAGCTACGCTGAGCCTGGTGACTGTCAACACCGGATGGTGCGGTACAAAACCTGGATCAGGTTTACAGCCCCGCTCACGACAGCCACCCAGCCAGCCAGGCGGCTGTTCAACCAGGCACATTGTGAGCCAGCATAAGACATAACCTAGAATGTCCCTTAAATGGGCAATCTGGGATTTTTTTTTATTTTTTTTTTTACTTTTAAACGAATGATATAGCCATCGATTCTTGAAAAATATAAGGTATAAATGCCTCATGAGCTTAGTTCATGAGCTTAGTGGTCCTCTGTGGCTCAGCTGGGACCATATATACTGAAATGTATGCACTCACTGCAATGTAAGTCGCTTTGGATAAAAGCGTCAGCTAAATGAAATATATTATATTAGTTCAACTGTCTTACCCCATCAGAACCCAACATATACGCTTGTTACACTCCATTGTTTGTAAACAAGTTAATTGTGAACAAACACTGTATAATTTCAAAACATGGTTAAAACTAACATTTTGATCTCATGGACTGTCAGTCCTTGCATCCATAGCTCCGTCTGTGAAACTGACAGTGTTTACATTTCTCCAGCCCCAACCCTCAGCTGTTTACCAGAAAAGTGGTGGGGAGACCGCTTTGTTGTTGTTTAAATCCCAGATTGGCCACACAACATGTCTCATATGTTGAAATCCTCAATAATGTTCCAAGAATGAAATTCTTATTAAATGACATGTTGCATTTAGCTATATAGATGGCTCAGCAGATACTTGGTGAGCGTGAGAGGGAATGATTGAACATGGTTCTTCAACAACTAGATCAATAAGAACCATTACAAAATCAAGACAATCTCAGTTCAACCTATAGTTCAACCTATTGCACTGACACCCCCCTGCTCTCTCTCTCTCTCTCTCTTTCTTTCTCTCTCTCTGTGTGTTCACATCAGATGGTCAGTGACACCCATGATGTACCCCATGTCCTATGTCTTCAGTGTGCCCAGCACGGCCTACGTCTCTCTGTCCTGCATTAACCTCTTCATAGGCATCAATAGCAGCGCCATCACCTTCATCCTGGACCTGTTTGACAGCACCTCTGTGAGAGCCTAGGCTATGCACCTACACACAGAGGTCCCTCTATAAGCTCAGATACTGTTCACCGTGACTTAGAACATATGTTTAAGGTTAAGATGGTAGGGGAACGTCTGCAAAGACAATTGAAATTCAATGATTATATACACTTTATGCACCTCTCTCAATGAAATAAATTTTTTTCATCAGCTTTCTAACAACTCTAGTCTGGCTGATAGATGAGAACACGGTAGTAGACTTAAAGAGATGCTACAGGATATGTTGTATATTTCCAGCCACTAGTTCTAAAATGTGCACTCACAAGCCAAATTCGGGTCCATGTTTTACCTGATTAGACAGAGAGGGGCACATCTCCCCACTCCCATGAGCAAAAGCTTATTTTGCAAAAGTTTGTTGGCTTTAAACTGAGGACTGTGATCTAATGAGACATTTTCTCATGTGCCATACATATCAACATTATATCAGGAACCATACAGTCAACACTTAAACCCAAATTTTGTGTCAAGACAAAAATCTTGTTGCATCTCTTTAACCACTGTCCTTCACCCCTGTGCTGATCCCTGTGTTCTACCCTTCCTCTCAGACTCTATATAAGTGTAACCAGCTGCTGAAGAAGGCACTGCTGTTCTTTCCCCACTACTGTCTGGGCCGGGGGCTCATCGATATGGCCATGAACCAGGCTGTGACTGAAGTCTATGCACGCTTTGGTGAGTCACACACACACGCACGCACGCACGCACGCACGCACGCACGCACGCACACACACACACACACACACACACACACACTCATCAAGTGCCAAGGCTCCTAGAGTGTTTGGTCAGCAGCAAAAGCTGCTAGCAACCCTAGCCGTACTCTCTGGGCCGAGTAGTAGCTGATTCCCTCGGAACGCTGTGACGGGAATACTATTAGCTTTTCATAGACCGGCCGACAGTGATAGAAATCTGATGCCTTACATTAGTCAGGCTGAGGCCTCGAGGACATTCACACCGTCGCAACAGCGACCCAAAGTCTCAACTGACAAGTTGTATCTCAGTCTTATCACTGATAAGACTCTCAAAGCCTGTGTTGACTAATTGGGAATCTTGGTGGGGTTCAAGTAGTTGCCACAGGGTATGTCTCTCCGTGGTGGACACGTGGATATATTTTCCACATGTGATCACCATCCGCTGCTTTAGCTGTGTTGATGTTTATTCAACTGTGTATATGTGATGAGAAGCTATGGGATTAGAGTGTTACTGGAACGTAGTCAGAGTTGTCAGCTCTGAAGCTTTCCTTAACATATCTATTCTGTGCACTGTGTGTGTGCGTGCGTGTGTGTGTGTGTGTGTGTGTGTGTGTGTGTGTGTGTGTGTGTGTGTGTGTGTGTGTGTGTGTGTGCATGTGTTCGTGTACGTACGTGTGTGTGTGTGCGTATGCTTTAGGTGAGGAGCACAGTCCTGATCCCTATAGCTGGGACTTTCTCGGGAAGAACCTGGTCTTCATGGCTGTGGAAGGCTTTGTGTACTTCATCGTCAACATCCTCATTCAGTATCGCTTCTTCCTGGACCACTGGTAATGACAGCTTCCTCTTCGTCCATTAAACCCTACACTAACTCTCCATTACCAGCACTAGTCTACATACCGTTGCCCTCTACTGACCTTCCACCTTTAACCTTTGACCTTTGATAGGATCCCAGAGTGTAACAAGCCTCCCATCCTGGAGGAAGATGAGGATGTAGCTGAGGAGAGAGACCGTATCTACAACGGGGGGAGCACCAGTGACATCCTACAGATACGAGACCTGTCCAAGGTCAGTAGAAATATTATTATTATAAAAAAAATAAAAAAAAAGACCTCTAGCTCTATCCAATCCCCCAATCCAGCCAGAGAGCATGCATGGTCGCATAGACCAAATGCATGGTCGCATAGACCAAATGCATGGTCGCATAGACTGCGTAGACGAAAAACGCTCACTTAAACCTGGCTGCTAAACTTCAACGGTTTGATGTGGGCTTCCCTTACTGACAGAGCATAATCAGCCTTATGAAGAGACAGTTTGAGTATGAAGGCAGGGTTGTTGCTTATTCTGTTCTTGATAGACATACCCACAATTGTTCTCTTGATGTTCTCCCCTGACTTTGAGTGGATGAATAGAAATCTCTGGTCTCCGGATGAATGTTTTTGTAATTCCACAGTGAATGTGTCTCACTGACTTTTTACAATAGAGGATGATGTATAGTTTGATATGTTGAAGGTTTGAGGACTGTCAATTTCATTATTGCCTTTAGAAATGGGAAAACTCAAATAACTGGTCAACTAAATAACTAATAATCCTAGAGGGCATGATTGGAAGCATACTAGACCTGCCTGTAAATTCTCAACCCTAAATACAATAAGCCTCTTCTTAGAGTATGTCATCTTAGCTGTATCTCTGATTAATTATTTTTATTATTAATTAATTATTAATTAATTATTATTATTATTATTATAAAAGCAGACCTTTAGCTCTATCCATAGTCCCAATCCAGCCAGAGAGCTATTATGCATGGTCTCTCAATGACATATGGACAATACCCAATAATTCACTTGCATCTGTCTGCTACAATGTAATGACAATATGTCACATATGTCCAACTAAGTTACATAGAGTCCCTATTGGAGTTACATGGACACTATTGGTTACAATGAGTCCCTTCAGGTTACATGGAAGCCCTCAAATTGTTTACATAGAGTCCTTTACAGATCTCTCTCTCTCTCTCTCTCTCTCTCTCTCTCTTTCTCTCTCCTTCTCTCTTAGACATACAATGGGAGCACCAAGCCGGCGGTAGACAGAATCTGTGCGGGCGTGTCTCCTGGAGAGGTATGTAAGCTACTAATCTCCTGCACATAAATAAGTGAAGTGAAGGCTTCTTCCCCTTACACTCTCTTCCTCTCCCCAGTGTTTTGGCCTCCTGGGAGTGAACGGAGCAGGGAAGACCACCACCTTCAAGATGCTGACAGGAGACACTGATGTCAGCTCAGGGGAAGCCACTGTCACTGGTCATAGGTAAGCTACTGTCAATAGCATAGTTCAGGTAGTGTATGTAGTTTCACACATATCATAACATAGTTATATGTCCACAAAGTGTCATTCATCAAATTTTCAAGACTATCGTATTGTATTGTATTATTTATTACATTCAATTTACGTGATCATTTCCTAATGTTTTATTTGTATTTAATGTTTTATTGTGTGCCATTTCCCCCTGTCTTTTCAGCATTCTGACCAACATTTTGGACGTACACCAGAACATGGGCTACTGCCCCCAGTTTGATGCCATCGACGAGCTGCTGACGGGCAGAGAGCACCTCCATCTGTACGCCCGCCTGAGAGGGGTGCCCGAGTTTGAGATCAGCGAGGTGAGACTGGGGAAGAGAGCAGGAGTAGTCACGATGAGAGTAGTTAGTGGTCATGATTGAGTATCGAGTGTCATAATGTCTGGGACGTAGAAAGTGTATTTCATCAGGTTTCAGGTTTCGTTGTTAAGGGATCCCTTCAAGTTCGTGTCAGACTCTCCACGGATATCTTTAACCCGCCGTCCTACGTGCCTGCATAGTGTCATCTTTGTATGCCATGTCTTTATTGTGTCCTCCAGACTGACAGGTGGCAGTGTTCCTCTCCTTTCTCAGGTGGCAGAGTGGGCCATCCAGAAGCTGGGTCTGTCTGATTATGCAGGGCGCAGCACGGGGACTTACAGCGGGGGGAACAAGAGGAAACTCTCCACAGCCATCGCCATGATCGGCTGTCCTCCTCTGGTGCTGCTGGTGAGGCCATTATCACTGTAGGGATCTCTGGGGTTCAGTCTGCAGGCTGTAGAAATGATAGAGGGTGGAGTTGCTTTGACTTGCCTGTGGAACTCACTCAATCTCCCCTCCAGGATGAGCCGACCACAGGCATGGACCCCCACTCACGCCGCTTCCTGTGGAACTCCATCATGAGTGTGATCCAAGATGGCAGAGCGGTGGTCCTCACCTCACACAGGTGTGTGTGTGTGTGTGTGTGTGTGTGTGTGTGTGTGTGTGTGTGTGTGTGTGTGTGTGTGTGTGTGTGTGTGTGTGTGTGTGTGTTCGTGCTCAGTCATGCTGACAGATCTGTCCTCTTTCTTTCTCTCTCTTTCAGTATGGAGGAGTGTGAGGCCCTGTGCACTCGTTTGGCCATCATGGTCAACGGTACCTTCCAGTGTCTTGGTACCATTCAGCACCTCAAATACAAGTAAGTTCTCACATTTCCATCTGGTGTTCATTTGAGGGGTACCTGTGTGGTGGAATTCTAAGTTAAAATACTTTGAAATAAAATGTCAAAGACTAGAGCTGATGGTTTATTCAGAGACTTTTATTACGAGTAACAAAAGCCGAGGTGGTTCGCGAAGCATCTCCCTTCTTTCTCCCAAATACGCCATGTTTATACATTTCAAATTTAGGTTCCATCCCCCATATGCAAATCATTTCCACTTTCTGGCTGTTCGCCACCAATATCATTCGCCCAGTTCCTATACCTCGTTCACGGCCTGGTTTCCCCTCCCATTTCTAAAGATAGTTCTCGGGTTGCTACAATATTGGTGGTGAGCTCATCATAATTATCACAAGAATATTAATACTGTGGTTCTAGTGCTTGGTACCGATGAACCTCCCTTCACCTACCGACCGCACTGTTATAAGTGTCTCCATAAATCATCACTCCCTCTATCCCTTATCCTGTTTTCTCATGGAATATGTGTATTTGGTTTCCATAACTCACTTTTAGCCCACATGTCCACAATTGGTTAACATCACCCCCTGCATTCCTCATCACCACCTCCTGCCCTCCATGCTCTGGTCATCTGCCTCCTCCAAGCTCCGATCCCCCATGCAACCTCCAAGAACCTCCTCACATCACTCCCCTCACAATTCAACCTCTGGCCATCTCCCGGTCCTACTCAATCTGTCCTCCCATGGAACATCCACAATTGGCCTCCTGGTCCTGTCCTATGTGGAATGTTCTCTCTTTATTTGCTATAGAAATTTACCATACCTGTCATAGTTAACACTACAGTGTCACGATTCATGAAGGGGAAGTTAAGGGCCAGTTGGGTTATTTTCACTGTGATCTTTACATGAGAGTTCTCAAATATGAAGCATTACAATGTGTGCACTGCTTACTAGAAGTCAGCAATTGAGTGTGTACTGTAGATGTCAAGGCCACAGTTCAAACAACACTGTTCAGGTTTGCACCACTATGTGTCTACTTTCGTGGTCTATTCCAAAATCTTGAATGTGACTCTAACCATCCCCCTGTGTTGTCCTGTGTGCAGGTTTGGTGATGGTTACGTGGTCACCATGAAGATCAGGTCAGCCAAGCCAGGCTCTGTCCCAGACCTGAACCCTGCTGAGGCCTTCATGGAGAGCACCTTCCCTGGCTGTGTCCAGAGAGAGAAGCACTACAACACCCTGCAGTACGAGATCGCCTCCTCCTCCCTGGCTCGCATCTTCCAGCTGGTACTGGCCAACAAGGACAGGCTCAACATCGAGGACTACTCCGTGTCCCAGACCACCCTGGACCAGGTAACTGAGTACAGACAGAAATACAACTGTTCATACAGTGCTGTTTAGTGTTTCATTACAGTGTTCTGTTCATGTACTTTCTTCATCTGCACCGAACGGTTTGATGTCAGATAATGAGATATGATGCTGCCTATGCAGAAACTACCCCACAGGGTTATTATAAAACCCCTACTGTCTTTATCAGATTTTAGTACTGTAGTAAATAGACATTTAGGAAATCTAGGGCCATGTCCAGAGGTTTATTACTTGTTCCATGCTTATAGAGATTGTGTTGAGTTGATGTCCTTTTATGTTTTGCATCACATTTACCTGGTAAGCTTCAGATACTAATCTTGATTGATCAGACCCTCCTGTTTCTAAGTATTGCTCTCAAACCAAAATGCAATTTTACTGTACATCAAAGTCACTAGAAACAAATTAAGGCTATCTGGTGCTTACCCTCTACTAAAGTATTTGGTATTACTGATACCTGATATTGTGTTTATTCTTAATATTGGCATGGATTGGTGAGCACAGTAAATATAGCGTTAATTTGAACGTTGTATTCTGATACTGTGGATCTCACCCTTTACTCAAGTCAACTATGCTGCCCATGTATCAAATAGACTCATGCGTCATCCACATTCTTACACATGGGTCCAGTGTCATTTCTCTTCATAATATCTTGTAGAACCACAAGGTCAAGGCCTCCATGTTGGCTGTTGGCTGTGCCTAGATGCAAGTTGTTTTCACTCTCTGATATGTGACTGTGTGTGTCCTTCAGGTGTTTGTCAACTTTGCCAAGCAGCAGTCAGGAGAGGAGGATGCCATCGTGTTGCACCCACGAGCAGCTGGGGCGCGGCGGGACATCAAGGTCACGCCGCTAAAGTGTCCAGAGAAATGAACCTCCCTGAGGACTCTCAACAGGAAGACTGTGACTGGTGTTTGATTGACAGGTGACAGTAAACATGTAGTTATTGGGCATGCTTGATTTAGCTTGTTGGTTGGACCAGATGAAGATCAAATAAATGATGCTTACCAATTACAGTGCTACATTTGAGCAATGTGTTAATGTTTAACTGAACCAACTGTTATAAAGCCTGTCTAAGCACGGAAAGCAGCTAACCATTACATTTACATTTTTACATTTATGGCATTTAGCAGACGCCTTTATTCAAAGCGACTTACAACAAATACATTTGTCTAAGTGAGTGAATCTATCTATCCATCAGTCATCATAAGAAAAAGTAATCTATGCTAGGACCAGGGGCTATTGGCAGTCACAATGCTAGAAGCATTTTATTTAATTTTTTTTAAATTTACTTTCAGGAGAGAAACTTGCACAGGGGGGTAGTGGGGATGAAGAGGTCTTTAGGAGGGACAGTTAAGAAGTAGCCTGAAGAGATGGGTCTTCAAACTACGGCGGAAGATAGTTAGTGACTCTGCAGTCATGACAGCAGTGGGAAGCTCGTTCCACCAGATTTTTTGATTTATTTTATTTTATTTTCAGGAGAGAAACTTGCACAGGGGGGTAGTGGGGATGAAGAGGTCTTTAGGAGGGACAGTTAAGATGTAGCCTTGAAGAGATGGGTCTTCAGTCTAAGTCAACTTTATAATGGAGGGTTCATGTAAATGTTACACAA
The DNA here is from genome assembly GCF_951799395.1 of Argentina silus. Lineage (NCBI taxonomy): Eukaryota > Metazoa > Chordata > Actinopteri > Argentiniformes > Argentinidae > Argentina > Argentina silus. The sequence goes on along the minus strand of NC_139655.1, from coordinate 5,527,810 downwards.
ATCCATAGGGCCTGTATCTGCTTCATATGCTAAGGAAGATTATCGATTTTTGTTTTGCCTTTGATAGAAGTATGAATTATGCAATCTACATGAGAAATGTCTAGTCATATCACTTTACTGATGTCCGCATCACTTTTTTCTACCAAGATGTTTATGATTAAAATATCTGCTAGTGAAATATACTGTAGTCATTGTAAAAATGCTTTTGCTGCTATTGTATGGAATTCCTATTGAAATGATGATATAATTTTGTACAAACATTGCGCTTTTTGTGTACATATTTGCAGAATTGTATGCACACAACTGTATGCCACATACTGTATATGACCACATGAACATTGCTGTCATGACTAGTTGGCAACAGTGTGTGTGAAATGTATCTGAAATAAGCATCATTGCAATTACATATTTTCTAAAAACATTGATCATTTGTGAAAGATGTATGACTCTCCTTTGAGAATAATTGACCCAATAGAAGGCTTGTGTCAAAATTATGTATTTGATATGTACACATTGGATACACAAAGGTTTGGCTAGAGTAACACCTGAGAAATGGACAGACCCTCTCACAATGTTAAAAGTCGGTAGGTCATTTCTCACAGTTGCATTTCTGCTGCTTCTTTAAAAAGTAGAAATGTGTCTAATGTAGAAAAGATTCAGAACATTTTAGACCGCTTTTCAGTTGACTCAACCAGCCTTTTCTACTCCATAACCATTAAAAGTATTAACCAACAGCATATGGCCATATGAGATGCTGTACCTGAGGACCTCCAATAAGATAGAAATAGGCCTAGATTTGTTGTCATATGAAATGACGCCCTCAAGTTTCCTCTAGAAAATGCACAACAACGATTAAGAAACAATGTGGTAGATCATATTCTATTTTCATATAATTTCTTAATTTCCCTATCACAAACTAGATAAAACCAATCCTACCAATAACTTAACAATCCTTGAACATAGCAGAATTGTGACAGTCAATTATCATTATCGATAAAATGAAAATATGGCAACAACTCCTCGATGTAGCTACATTTCAGTAACTGAACTTATTATCAGTAGTTCATCAGAACATTACAGCTGAGGGGACACTCCTATTTGTACATTCATATAATACCTTCAATCAGAGATCACAGTAATATTGCCTTTCTCTCCTTAATTATGCATTTTTAACACCGGTAGTTACATGTCTACTCCATCTAAGCCAACGGACTTGCCTACCTTTGCAAAGTGGCAGTTGAAAATATGCTTTGAGTGACCATGCAACCAACACCTTGTTTTGTGTGAAATACAATGACCACCAGTCAAACACAAAGGTCCATGCTCATTCAAACGGATAATCCTTAGAGTGTCATCAGAGAAAGAGAGGGACGATTGGCATACGGATGTTGGGGTAGTCCTTAAACTCCCTGGTGTAGGTTTTGTGTTTCCCTTTGGCCCAAATGGTCATCTGAATGAAACCAAAAACTGTGAAGAAGGCCACTGGAGAGGGAGATAGACAAATAAAGCAACATTATATTGTATTTCAATGGCTTGTAAGTGCAACCTCCTATCATATGATAGCTTTTCAAGCATGCTATTTATTTTGATGAAAATGATTTAACTGACCTGGTAGACACTGGGTCATGACAGAGAAACTCACCCAGGCTCCAACCTACATGACAGACACAGTCAGGCATAACTATATACACCTCTGCTATTATGTAGTGCAAACACAAACTGTTGTTTTCTTAACCCTCTCTGCCTTACCTCGTAAGTATAGTTGGGGCAGGACACGAGGAAGAAGAGCCATGTGAAAGGGTTCTTGGTTGCATGAGGAAACTTCCTGCACTTGGGTCCTGTGATGCAACAACAAATTTAGATGGTCAGATGAACTGGATCAAACTGGACTGGGGTCTCACTCTCTCACTGCTATAATAGAATGTGCTGGGTGTCAGTTGATAACGGTAGAGGAACATGTGCCTACCATCTCCTCTTAGGTTATTCAGGGCCAAGTGGATGGAGAAGTTGCCTGTCTCACATAGCTACAAGTCAAAACACAACCAAACATCCTGGTCATAAAACTCAAAAAGTAATTCACCATGCACTACAAAGCACACACTTTAAAGTCACGCGCAGTACAGAGATGTGTGTCATATTCACGACCTGTTGAACAGCTGTCAGCGTTACATACCACAAATATGACCAGGGCACAGTTCACTTGTGAGTCCCCATAGGCTGTGGAGTGAGACACTGCACAGTAAGACATTGGTTTGTTCAAGTGTGTTACATAGCTCTGATGAAAGAGGTGTGTCTGAACGAGAGATGACTTACATGGAGGTGTATACAGTGGATGGTTGATGTAGTAGGCCAGCCATGCTGCAAAGCCCCAGTAATATATGCAGTTCTAATAGAAGGGGATACAAGAAGGGGAGGCACACAGCAATTTAGTGCTGGTTTTAATAAAAGACAAAGAGACACTTGGATAGCATTATAGCCTATATCTGTTCATGGACTTTCTTAACTGTAGGTTGGAAGACATGGAGAAAGTGTCACTGTATGTTTTGTATTAACCTGTGGATGAGCCTGTGCTCATTTCTATTAGATTGTGCAGCGGGCCATACCCGAGCGATAGTCTTGAGAGGCATGGTACCATGGGAGAAACGGTGCACAAAGATAGTCTCTATCAACCTCTTGATATAATGGCAAGTGTGGCAGGCACAGGCTAGTCTGAGAAAAGTGGGAGAGATAGAGAGAGAGAAAAATGTAATACTTCAAGAGAAAGTGATAGAATCCTCAGGCGTGAGTGAATGACTTACGTGACGACGGGGTAGGGACTGGAGGTGAAGGCATACTTGTGTGTGTAGATGTACGGAACTCGGAAATAGAACAGGAGGTAGATAAGGAGGGGGCCAAAGTACTCAGCTAAAAACACCTGTGAACCACAGAAAAGAAAGGGTCTTCAGAATCATAAGTCATCCATTGTACATCCACAGTTTAAGACTCCAGGGGCCTTACCATAGTCCAGCCCAATTGTGGGCCGAGGTCTTTGAAGTACATTGTGGCTGTGGTCCCAACAGGTAGATTCTGTAAGATTTCATCATCCTTCAGTGGTTTTCCCTCTGAAAAAGATCAAAACAATGACTTTGCTAGATGGTGTTTTGTTGAGGGGAGAGGAAAGTCTCTCATCTGAAAGTGAACTTGCAAAAACATGTAAAATAACATTGCAAAGTCCTGCCTCCTTGTCGATTGTAGTTCTGAACTTGACAAATATTGTATATTGTATCAGACAACATTCTTCTCTTGCATTTTACTGCATATCCGATAACAGACCAAGGGAGCACCTTCATTTTCCATTTATAACCTACTGGATGAAGAATTCTCTATTGAATTCATCAATTTGACATGCTCTCTTTTCCTAGACGCTCAAGGTGACCTTACTCCTAACCTGTTCCATGGATAATGTCGAGTAATAATTGAAAGTATTTTTTAGAGTAAGCTCCTGGGGTGGATATCGACCTACATACTTTCTGCCCAACTAGATGGCATAACTGTAGGCCTTTCCTCTTCAGTAATGCGGTATATTAGAAGTGTGTATGATATGCTCAGTCATGTCATATTCTTGTAAAGCAGGTACAGTATTGCTTTGTGCTACTGTAGCCTCCTTACTGTTTCTATGGCACTGATCATATCTGACAATGCAAAATAAACAATAACAAATCAGAATGTAAAACAGTAACTTTGCAATCAATATATGATATATGATACTGGTGTAATGGTACAAGTAATCTAAGTATGTTTACTTACTGGGGTCAAGCTTGAGGGCCTGTCTGGCTGGATACAACTGAGGATCTGATGGACACACACACACACACACACACACACACACACACACACAAATACGTTTGGCGCCAGGCCTTACAGTAATTAATCACAATGGAGTCTTCAGCTCTATTGCCTCGATGGGCTCAGACAGCCTCAGGCTCACCAGACAGAAGACATAACATCTGTTCCCTCAGAGTAGGGGGACACACACTGGCAATATGACATTTGCAGCAGTAATTGATGAGTAAACAAAGAAAAAAGTAAATGTTTTCTATTCAGTAGAGTGTTTCAGGTGGCTATACATTGCAAGGACAAAGATACTATTATTGTATTGTATTCCCTGCTAGTTTGATTTGATCTAGATCACAGATTTCATACAGATTTTGAGATATGATATTCTGATATTGTCGAGATTATATTATCAATCAAAGACAGGCATGTCATTAAGGATCAAATAACTCTTACATGACTTGTGGAACAGACTCTTAATTTCTCCTATTGTAGAGTGGGGCTCCACCTAGAAATAGAATCCAGTATTAAGTGATGTGACCCTCAGAATATCCCCCCCGTCCCCCCCCAGGAGGAACTGTAATCCATGGTTCAGTTATTTAAATAGCCACTACTAACTTCAGCTAACTTTAGCCACGGCTAACAAAAAACAATGGGAGTGATGGGGACAATTAGACAAATATTGAAGTTCAAGTTCAATATTTGTGCCCAAATCACCTCGAAGTAACTACCAACCAAGTCAGAAAGCTCATTTGAGTTGATTTGGCCATGCAATTTTGAACTTTGTCTTATTGCCCCCATCACTCCCAATGCTTTTTTTGTTAGACGTGGCTAAAGCTATCTGAAATGATTAGTGGCTATTTAAACAACTCTGAGCCATGGATTACAGTTTCTCATGGCCCATATACTACTTTTAGAGTACTTTTAGGGAACCATCTGACTATATGGTGTAAAAGAATGAACTATCCCTTTAATTCCCAAAGCTGTACCTTATCTAGGAAGCACAGCTGCTCCCTGGTCTTGCCATCCAGCACCTCCACCTATAGGAGAGAAACCAATGTAAACCAATGTACTGTACAAGACACATACAGAAGCCTTGTCCGTGCACTAGAAAAGTTTTCTCTGTTGTCATGGTGATAACTCAGGGAGTGTCAGTGTGTTCATTTGTTGATAGCATCTTGACCTTTTGGCTGAATCATCAACCACATTGTTCTCCCAGCAGTAAAATGCTGACCCCAGTCCTCATCATTCTCAATGCAGGCTTGAATAGGAGTTATTGTAGCCCATGACTGGATGTTAAGGTCTGGAAGATATTGTGACCATGGTTCATGTTGTAACCTACTACAGTAGGCTACAACAGTACAAATACCACACTAGATTGCCCTTTCCTGGATGATTGTTGAAAAGGCTTGTTTCTCAGAGGCTTTATTCAGCAGGGTCAAATAATAGTTAATCCTGGTATCTATCTAAGTATAGAGGGCATTCAATCACACATTCCCCATACTCATGGACAGACAGAGTGGCTCTGTTCATACCAATAACAGCTGCTCTCTAATCTCTCCATCCAGTCAAACTGGCTTTGTCATGACATCATGTAAACTGTCTCCTCACACCACAAGACCAAAGAATAGCCATTGCACTGAAAAACAATATCCATTATCATTATCCACATCTCACCCAGGAGTGGCCCGTCAGTATCTGTCCATCTTTGCCCATCTCAGCATATAACCTCAAGTACAAAAGGAGAGGTTGAATGGGGCTGGGTGGGGCTCCGTGAACAGCTTTAAGAGGGATGGGTCCGGAGGTTGCAATGCAGATCTTTTTAATCTTAATTAGACTGTGTCAGTCGTGATCTACAGCATATGCACAGGAGAAGTGGGCGGGCAGGAGTGGCTGCAATTTGCCCTGAAAGCACTCCATACTGTGGTGCTCAGCAGAGCTGTCGTACTGTATCTAAATGGCTCCTTTACTGGATAGTGTAATAACCCTCTAATGGATACGTAAAGATATGCTGAATGCACAGCTAAAGAAGAGAGAGAGAGAGGTCCACAATATGGATATGATTCCCCAACCTGGCATGTGATGTGATGTTGTGACGTGCTCCTGCATTAGAGCTCTGGAATGTCAGCAACTGGTTTGCTGACATCTCTCTGAATCAGAGGGGCCTATTGGGTGTCTGCCTAGCCAAACTGCATTATGGGGGCGATTGTTTGTCCTACAGTATTACAAGGAGCGTCAGGGGTGTCATCAGGGCTGGCGTCTTGTAAAACAGTGTGTACTCAATGTCGCTGTGCCCTTGTAAATCTAATTATTAGATATGTCTCCCCTCTCAGGGAGACACAAGGCCCTGCTGATGACGCAGAGAAAGACAAAGAAGGTGAGATAAGGAGAAAAAGAAGAAAGAGAGAGAATAAGAGTTTGTGTGTGTGTGAGAGAGAGAGAGAGAGAGAGAGAGAATGTGTGTGTGTGTGTTTGTGTTTGTGTGTGTGAGAGAGAGAACCTTGGAATAGTAATGATACAAAACCATACTGTGACCATAAGTGATCATAAGTGGTAGTGTCCAATTAGTCCAAATGGATCATGTTCAGCTTGCGCTTCTGTTCATGGTAGGGACAGGTGATTGAAATGGGTCTCTTTTCTCTTAGAGCCTCCGCTGGCAGATAAAGACCATGTTGTAAATCAGCTGTTTTTTTAATCAGGAGTTACCGATAAACGGACTGAGTTGCTTTCCGCGTCTTACGTTGCAGCCTGCCCCGAAATCCCCCCTTACCTCCCCTCCACGCTGTAAATACACCAGTAATGAGGAGTGATAGACAAGCCCTTCCCAGCAATGTGCTCTAAAGAAATGACTGACAGTTCTGCTGATGTCTTTAATTGCTGAGAGCACTAGTGGTGCACGGGCCAAAAACATAGTGGTAAAGGCAGCATGTTAATACAATCAGCAAACAATCATCAGTGCATAGTGTTGTACTATAAGCAAACTAGTATCGAGCAAACTAGTTATAATTTGCTGTCTCAGCATTGCCTTTCACTTTCTGTTCTTTCATGAATAGCTTCGCATACAAAAGTTCATACTGGAGGCTGTCAAATGTTGTTTACCCCTAGACTAGAGCTATGAGCATGTATGCTAATTTGGCATGTTGCTTCTCTGTGACTCTGACGAGCACTGAGAACATTCCAGAGCAAATTCCAGAGCAGGCTGTAAATTAGCCTCAGGTGACAGGCCTGTTGCTCTCTGAATAACACTATATCTATATACACAAGGATATCTACTCATCTACTAAAAGAGATTAATTACATTATCAACATTTAAATCTTACATGGGCACCGAGTTGCGTCTTTCATCCCTGAGAAGAAACTGAGGAGTTGTTTTGGTGCTTTCAGCTTTCCATAATCGGGTATCAGCTATCCATAATCGGGTTTCACCAAGTGATAATGAGTTCCCCAGACCCAGGGGGATGATCAGAATAAGTCAAATTGCTATCCACCTGACTGTCACTGAGGCTTTTGCAATTGTGAGAGCAATAAGAAAAAAATGTCTTATTCAATATTGTTTTGACATTGGTCCCAGGAGTCCTTTGAAAACAATGACATTGTGCTGAGTGGACTAAATCCTGGTTAAAAATTTAGACTACAAATTAGCCAGGAACCCAAAGAATAATAATAATAATAATACATGACATTTATATTGTGCTTTTCCAAAGACCCAAAGTCCCTTCAGTTTTCACTCAGCTATATGTTGGCCTGGATGTCGACAACACATTCAGTGGAAGTCAGGCAATGTTCACACAGTGTGACGGTTAACTAGACATGTTCAAAGTGAAGTTTCTAATTTGGTCACTCAAGCAGTGTCTGGAGTGAAGTGACCCAATATTGTTATAATAAGCCTTCCTGGCCCACTTCTCGGCTTCTTGGTTAATGATCACAGATATGCTTCAATCATACCAGGCCTCATGAATTACACTCGCAAAGGGTCTCAAACTTATATCACAGAGTGAACCAATAGTAGAATGTTCAAACATGGCAGTTACACAACAAAACCCTGTGAATTCTTTTTCAGTGCTCTATTGCCATACGGTTATTAATAATGGCATATCAACAAATGGTCAACTTTATTTTCGAACATGACACACTTCTCTCCGACTACTGTGTGCCAGAACTGTTTGACACTCCACCAGAAATAACCACTTGGAACTTCAAACAACTATAATTTAAGATCTCAGTAAGTTCAAAGCGAAGTCTTACCTCAAAGAATGTGGTTCTGCTCATCTTTCAGTCTTTTATGTCCTTCTTCTCTGTTCCTTTGTGAAAGTGCCCTCACACACCCAGACACACTACACACACACACACACACACACACACACACACACACACACACACCACACACACACTCTCTTTCGCACACTCAGATACAGCTCCTTCCCTCCCTGTGACAATCCCAGCATTGACCCCCCTCCTCTTTCTTTCCCTCTCTCTCGCTCGCGCTCTCTCTCTCTCTCTCTCTCTCTCTCTCATCTGTTTATCTGTGGGAGTGCAGGGTAGCACCACAGGCACACCAGAAACCCAATACCCGCTCGTTCCCCTCTCTCCCATCTCTCTTTCCCTCCCTCTGCCAGGGGGGACTCGGGGAAGCCCTTGGCAGGAACTAGGCTGGCATAAATAGAAAAGAGCCTGTCCAAGTTTTGGTCAGGAATGTTCTGGGCTCAATACACTACTTGACCATGAAGCAAGACAGAGAGAGAGAGCGCGGGGGCGGGGGGGGGGGGGGGGTTCCACCACATCACCCTGGATGCCACCTGCCTAAGGAGAGTTACGATGTTAACCCCCCCCCCACTCCCTCCTCCCCCAGAGGCCCTTAATGCTCAGCTGTGTCAGCAGAAGATGAACCCACTGGACCAGTGAGAGGCAGCTGGGCTGGGACTATCACTGGGTGCACAGAGGGGCACTGATACCCAGCGTGGCCCCTCTCTCTGGTTCCCTCTGTTTATTAAAGAGATCTTATGCAACACAGACTTAACCATGTGGCCTCCTGGATATGTGTATAGCCCCCTTCATGCTTTGCCACGCTTTAGCTTTCAGCCCTCTCTCTCTAAGACTCTGTGGTTTCTAGTCCAATACCTGTAAGAGACTTATTATTAGACAGTGGGGTGTGCCACCGCCACCTCCAGGCTTTAGGCTACTGCACACACTCGCCAGGCTGGAGTGACGTCTTGTTAGCAGCCTAGGTGTCAGGGCCAGCACAACATGTGGAATGCCATGACAGGTGGTATATGAAGCTGTTTGGTGTAGCTACGTGATTTATGATGATATCGACTGTCCGCCTGAATGGTATCTCTGAATGAGAAAGTTGTGCAGAAGGGGGAATGTTGTCAAATACAGGTAGGATGACATCTCTTTCTCTGTCTTTCTCAAAAACAGATACCATGAAAATCAACTACCATACATGTACTGCTCATTAAATGATCAATTTAAAAACGCTGAGAATGTGTCCCTTTCATGTTTACAAGCAGTCTACATATACAGCTCCTTTTACGTCACAATAAGATCTGCTACAAGGCTTTCACAGAGATGAACTCTTAAGTCGGGTCATTAATCATCCTCATAAAATACCATCCACTGAATGTCCCTAGCGGACCAGCACTGTTTTGCTCTGCACAGACCTCTGTGATTGTGTATCTCTCTCTCACACACACACACACACTCTCTTTCGCACACTCAGATGCAGCTCCTTCCTTCCCTGTGACAATCCCAGCATTGACCCCTTCCTCTTTCTCTCTCTCTCTCTAACAGTTTGACCCTGTAAGAAGTCTCTGTTACCCATCATTATGGAGAGAAGGCCTTGGGCAGTGAAGGTATACGTGTGTGTGTGTGTGTGTGTGTGTGTGTGTGTGTGTGTGAGAGAGAGAGAGTGTTATGGGACCTTCATAGTGGGACAGGCAGAAACTGCACTTAGCCTATTGGCTAAGTAAGGGCCTTATCCGTCAAATCCCCTCAGATCTGTTAGCAAGTCATTGTCACTTGGTTTTTCAATAAAAAGATTTATAAAAAAAAAAAAAAGATCTGTTAGCAAGTGCTCAAGGGCATAGGAAACTATGGTAGCACCAGGAGGGTGCAGGCAAGTCCCAAATGGAATTAGAGTGACCTCTGCTGGATCAGTACCTCAACAATCAGTACCTCTCAAAAACATTGATCTCATTATTATTATTATTATTATTATTATTATTATTATTATTTTCTACCATGATATATTTCCTCTTTGACTACTGTATGCCATACCTGTATTTTGCTAAGTGCAAAAACAGGACTGATAAGAAAAGGTTTTAAAGGTATAAATGACTGTAGGAGACCTGATATTTGCTAGGCATTAGATCTGCAGCTAATTTAAATATTTGTGTTAGCTATAGAACCTCACATTACATTTGGTTGAGGTATATGACCTCACTTACCCACTCAAACAGGGTGCTCAAGGGAGAATAGAAAAAGTAATTATGAATTTCAAATGCAGGCCCCTCAGTTTCAACGGGACAGACAGACTCACAGCCATTACCAAGCTGTCCCCTCTTCATCAGAGAAAACAGAGGAGACACTTGGGATAATTACTCACAAATAGATAGGAGCCCCCCCCCCCTCTCTCTCTCTCTCTCTCCCTTGTCTATCTCTCTCAATCCAATCTAAAAGGTAGAGGGCCCCTAATTTAGCCTAATTAATGTGATCATTTGCATTTGAATGTCAATAGTGTCAGAGGGGGCCTGCAGAAATCAATGGCCCTCTCAGCACAGAGATGGAAGGTTGTAGTGTTGATGTTGCCTCGCGTTTCAAGCCTGGTTGTGGCAACTGCCTCTCATGATCAAAGGTTTGAGGCACCATCACAGCCCAGACACATCCTCCAAGGTCGGTCGTGGTCATTATTGACTTTCGTATCAACTGGTATCACCCTCAAACCACTGGGGGTGTCACAGGATTGCAGTTGTCCGAGGGCCCTTTTCCCCTCCATAGCCAGGTTTCTAAATGAGCCACAAGGTTTGGAAGTGTCACGATGGGGAATTTAGATGAAGGGACCAGAGCCCACCACTAAATGTAATCGGCACATTGCAGGGGCAAAGAATTTGATGATTGCTGGTGGGATGTCACCTCCTCTCACATGCTCAGAGATCTGAGGGAAGGTTTCTATAGGAGCAATGCTGTGGGTCTGGGAGTTCAGTCACATAGTAGAGCACCCAAGTGTTTTTACCATGTTAGACCAGTCCTCAGAGACAGAAAAAGGGTGGAAATGGACACTTGAATAGCTAGGTAATGATGTGATATATATATGTGTGTGTGTGTGTGTGTGTGTGTGTGTGTGTGTGTGTGTGTGTGTGTGTGTCAGCATTAATGGTGTGTTTGTGTATTAACAAAATCCTACAGGGTCCTCATATCAAACATTGCATTGCATTTCGCCAGCAGGCATTCTTCATACGGTTTAGAGGAGAGGAATACAAATCAACCTTCCAGAGTGTAACATGAAAATGTGTGAATCTGGAATGGAAAGATGCTTCAAAGAATAAACATATTTTTATGTATAATAATTTAATTCAAGTACAATATCATTCCAATCTCAAATAAATACATTTGCATCTTCACTTTTTTACTCTTGTTGTTATTGTTTTTTTTATATTGTTTTTTATGTCCCATGCACCAACTTCACCAAGTCAATTTCCTGTATGTACAAATATACTTAATAATAAATCATTCTGATTCTGATTCTCTTATATACAGTTAACCACTCAACAGTGTAAGTCAATGGGCCTCATGCAGCAACATTCTCTTATATGTCTCTTATATTTTCTTTTAATTTTCTGTTCAGAGAAAAAATAAGAGACGTCAACTCCAGATGCATCAAAAGTTCTTAACCATCCAAATCTGCTCTTACCCAGGTGTGCTGAATGATGAATCCCACTTGATCATACATTGGAGGCACGTGGCCGATTGTTTGTTATTAGCATAGGTAACGCCCCCTAAACACTATATAAGGGCAGGAGTTGTGCCGTGCGCAAATACTCTGGCACATGCCCAAGAATTGGAGAGACGCCACCAAAAAAAAAAAAAAAAAAGTCTGTAAGAAGAACTTCAGCAGTAGTGAAATCGACGTACTGTTAAATAAACTTAAACAAAGTAAACATGTGATTTTCCAGAGCGTCTGTACTGGCGTTACAGGAGAATGAAAAACCCAGCAATGCTGTAAATGCCGTGTCAGCAGAGGGACGCACAGTAAACTCAAATTAAAAGAAAATGGTTTAGATCTGTGCGATCTCTAAAAACGCGTTCTCTCCGTAAGGCCTGGATGGCAAAAGCATCTAAGAGCAGTATGTAAGCCATTCAGAAGCTGAACGCACGCAATATCATCCAAGGGTTTTTATAGTCTTAATTGTGATCAATGGACCAATAGTATTTCTTTAGCCCACGAATTTAATAATCCAATCATTATAATTACTCTAAAACATATGATAATCTATATTTATGTTATTCATGCGTATGTTTCCTTGCGTCGGACAAACAATTTGTGGACTGTGCAAACAAGATGTTTTTTTTTCTTATCTTTGTAAGAGTGCTTTCGACCACTCGTAAAAAATTATCTTACCTAAAAGAAGAGCAAAAATAAGAAAAAAATTGGTGAATCCCAGAAATCAATGGGTACTAACAAAACAATAACAAATCGTCGATACGAACACAAATAAGAGGAAATGTGTTCGTATATCGCTTCTTCCCTGAGGCCCATTGTTTAGTATGTACAACAAATTCGGTCTTGTGATCTCTTTCCACCAGGGGGAGATATAGACATTCTGTACAATATCTTCTGTACAGAATGTTCTATTCTCTCGACAGACTCAGGGTGCTCCGCACGCTCCACACTCCACAATATGTCAAACACAGCTTGTTGAATGGCAATTGAACAGTCATAAGTGGGCGGGCTGTTGATATTCAAAATTAAATTACTGTCGCACCAGTCAGATATCACAAGCAGCACTTTGGATAATTGTTTTGGGTTACAGACGTCAGAGATACAGTGGCTGTGAGAAGAGCCTACTGTACTCCCAATGTACTCTTCTGAGGCCATGTGGAGAGAAAGAAATCCTAAAGTATCAAAAGTCAAAGACCTTGATGTGATTTACCTCAACACTTCCTATGATTTTCTGATGATTTTTGCTCCAAATTATAACATTGTCAGGGTCAACAGACTGGCCGACGATAGGAACTGGTCAGATAACAGCTCTGCCATGACAATAAAATAAAACTTATGCAGCTTAGACTGCTTACACAGTGACAAATCATTTTCATCATCCAATGTGCCATAGCAAATTCATTCCACCTCCTCGGCTTCTAACTCTCTCTACCAAGCCATTCATCTTCGGACCTTTAACTTATGGCTCCAGACTGAACCCCAAAGAATCAAGCCTTGGGCAAAGAGGAGGAAACTTCCATTATACAGAGGAATGGAACAAGTCCCTCTGGTTGACAGAAAGAGTAGGATGGAGGATTCATTGAGATAAAGAAGTGGAGAAACTGGTTGGAATATTAGAGGCTGTTTTTGTTTCACTTTCTGGGAAGTCTTTATGGTGAGTGTTGGCTGGCCAACATTGTAGGAGAGCTAAATTACATTTGCATGGGGGAGTTGCGTGAGAAGCTAATTGCAGTCTCACCGTAATGTCAACATGAAAAGAAAGCGCTGATATTGCAATAAAAACAATCGTCTTGATCCTTCCCCAATACAATAAACTCATTAAGTAAATTTCTTAATCAATGTTAATGCACTGATGCATGCGACTTTAGTGGCACTTTGGGCAGTGGATTGGATCATTTTAATTCAGACAGCACAATGAGAAGCATAGTGCAGGGTTTTCTCACTGGGCTGAAATGAAGAAAAATAACTATCCAGTTCTGGGAAGCCCTGAAAAGGCCTTGGACATATTTACTGTTATTTCCTTTTATTGTTATTTGTTATTTTGGGTGGAAAATAGAAAAGAGAGAAAGTATCGAATACAATTTAGTATTGTATTAATTAATTGTATTAATATAGTATGGACTACATGAACTGGGGACTGGAACTTGATACTACTATCACCCTCATATAAAAGAACCTGCCAGTTATCCAACTGCTGTAGGCCAAATTATGTGGTTTTCTTCCCTCTTGAACTATTCAGCAAGTGGTAGAAATTTGGGCTCTCACATTTCATGATGGATTGCTTTTATATAGCGTTTCTCACCACTGCAGGTCTTAGAGTGCTTTACATTGTAATGAGGTAACTCGTACGACCTTCACTGTGCTGCTTCCACCTGGGTGATGCATGGCAGCCATTTTGCACCAGAGGGTGGAAGATAGTTACGTGTTGAGAACTGGCACTTCTTAAGTTTTTAGTGTGTTCTTAGGGGTTATATTTCTCTCTATACGTCAATTGCTTTCTTTTATTGCCTCAAAAAAAATCATTTTTTCCCCTGCACAGCCTTTTGTATGAAACCCCCAAATTATTTTCTATTGAAGTCTGCAGATGATCCACCCACTTCTTAGCACTTATGCTCTTAAGATTGCTGAAAATTACATCACCCATTTTTCAAATGATGAATCACCTAATTACAGCTCTACTACATCTTTATACAGTATATCGCAGACAACTCGGTCTGCATCACTCTCCCTCACGTCTCTCTCTCTCTTTCTCTCTCTCTCTCTCTCTCTCTCTCTCTCTCTCTCTCTCTCTCTCTCTCTCTTACACATACACACACTCTCTCTCTCTTCTCTCTCTCTCTCTTTCTCTCTCTCTCTCTTCTCTCTCTCTCTCTCTCTCTCTCTTCTCTCTCATACACAGATGCTTCAGGATACTGACTGTTGGGGCTATGCAGGTTCTGCTAAGTAATGAGAATGCCTGGGCATGTTTCTTTGAAATTGTATCTGCTCTTAGAAGATCATTCAGATTACCATGCTAATCACTAACTCACCATGTACATGGTCCAGGTTTCGCTAACTATACTCAGGTTGGAAGGGTAGAGTGTGGATCTGATTCAAGTCACTCTAGTGCTGTCATCAGCATTGTCCTTCCCATGTGTGTGACATTATGAGTTCCCACTATAACAGCCTGCGGCTAGTCTGTGTTCCAGGGGGGTGTGTGATTCAACACAGACGTCCCCCGTGATGACAGAAAAAAAGCGTCTAAGTAGCTAGAATCTTCCATGGGTTATTCGGGGAGCAGCTAGCTCAAAGCACTGACACACTGTCATTTTTTTTGTATGGGTAGATGAAAGGGCAATCATATCTCAGTGGGATAGGGAGTTTATCAAACTAGGCTCTTGCACTTGATGCCCTGTCAGTATGTTCCACACTCATCTGACTAGCAGGAAATGGCTGTGAATGTTAAAGCCTCTGGATTTGAGCACAAAGAGAATGGACATGGCCAAAATAAAGATCCACAGAAAGTCACCCAAGGACCCAAGTGTAGCATCAAACTTTAGAACACATTTACAAATGTTAGAGATTATGTAAATTAAACAATAGTTGGTTGTTATTCAAACAAAGTCTAGACGAGACATCTCTTGTGTGCTATATGTTTTGTAAGGCTAAGTAGTCTAGACCTACTGTAATTGGTGGGGGCTGAACCGGGGACCCTTCACATGGGTGCCACAGATGTAAACCACTATACCTAGAGGACATCCTCGTGGTACGAAGGCAACAGTATATCTGGGTTTAGAAGTCGGGGCTACCTCATCACAAGTGTGATTCAAAATCACCTCCGCTACACACATAGGTGGGTTACCTGTCCTTCTTTTAGCCTTATGCACCACATTACAAGCTAGCTGCTACATTATTGATAAATACACCCTTCCACATCTATTAGTTTCCAGGAGTAAAGCCTCGGTAAAGAGTTCCAAGGACCTGCACCCTGAGCAATAGTCATTGTCCAGAATGGAGACGGTATAGGCGGATGGCTAGAACTCTGGTATGCGTAAGGTAGAGACTCCTAGCCATGGGCTAAATGACCTCTGTGTGCCCCAGAAGTGATTGTTATCACCCAGTAAGAGGGACCGGGAGATCGGCCATCACTTTTTATTGATTTTCTTTGTGGCAAATCTCTACTAAGTAGGCTATGTGGAACATTGTCTGCCAGGGGACATGCAAATGAATGTTCCTTTTCTGTTCTGTATTTAAAGACTGTGAGAAACATAGATGATTAATCAGAGAAGTGAGCTTAGATAAATTGATGACTTTGTGAAAGAAAAGGTATGCACTCCAGAACTTAAAAGTTAAACTGGACTTAAGTCTTTGCTGATGGTTAACTGTAAAAATGAAGGTCCTTATTTTGGCCTTTTCTATTTAATTACAAAAGGACATGTTTGTTTTGTTTGAGTGAGATGCAAGCCCATGCCTACGATAATGTGCTTCTACGTGATATTAATTGACAATGGGTACCTTTGGGTGCCTTTCGGTGCACGCGCATCAAGGCTTATCCATGCATGACGTGAACTCGAAAGGGGTCTAGATACTGAGCTTGGATAAATTGCTTGTACATCGCCACTGCAAACCTTCCCTGTGAGCCCATCACATCAACCAGCAATGCAGGTCAGAAATAGCACAGTTTGATTCAGTAATGACACCAGCCAGCCTCTGATCTAGCAATGCGGTAAGCGATGCATCCTTTTTATGCTTGATGGCAAATTGGACTTGCCTGCTGTGCTCACAGTCTCACCTCTCTGGTGGTGCATGAGAAGTTCAATGGGGTCCCTCACGTTTTTGTGGATACCAATCTCTGGGGACTGACAGATTAGAGAAAATACCAGACAAACAAAAGCAGAGCTTCAAGGTAAAAACTGCCTCAGAAAATATGAAAAATATGGAGTTTTTTCTACTTTCTCCTGCTCCTAGTGCTCATTTGGTGGAGACTGGTGGTGATTTATTTGCTTCTAGACAAGAGGCTGGGTCTTTGAAATGGAACCAACACATGGTTGATGATCTAGTAGGCCTATCTCCCGAGGCTCCAGATGAAGCATTATCTAAAGCTGTTCACTCCTCCCTCGCTGACGATCCACTGGGGTACCTTAATTTAATTGCATGTGCTTTGTAATCAAAACCACTGAACCTTGTTGTTGATGGTGCACTCACATGCTTTTTTCGCCATTCACCCTTAATGGTCTTGTAACTTGGGCTAAATTGATTTAATTTACTATGCTTTGTGAGAAAATTAATTGCCATGAGATGAACACCTCTTGCTAATTCTATACACAGACTCCTGGTAGTAATGAAAGAATAGGCAGTGGAGGCATTGTTATTAATTGGGCAATCGGCGTTAGCCACTTTCCGCTAGGCATAGGCGCACTCACCAACCAGTGGCTGCTCGTGCTCCTGTATGCCTTCCCTCCAGTGGGCCTAATCCCCCCACACTTGACAAAGTGAGAGAAAACCCTACCGGTGATAGCTCAGAATTGGCCAGGGAAACCATGGAGGTCACAGATAGCCCAGCTACTCCACACACCCCCTTGGCAACTCCCACTGCGCAGGGACTTATTGTCCCAAGCGCAGGGCCAATTATTCCACCCCCATCCTGAGCTGATGGATCAAGTAAGTAAGTAAGTATTGGAAAGAGGAAGCATTTTGTCTTCTTTTAGCTCTATACTCCAACAATTGCTATGGGGTCAAAGTAGAGATTCTGAGCTTTAATTCAATGTTTTTTTCTTTCAGATTAGTTTCACCATTTAGAAAGTACACATTTTTTATACACACTCCCCCTATTTCAGGGCTCCAAAAGTATTGGAAAAAGTCATATAATGTCCAAATAAAGC
Source organism: Argentina silus (assembly GCF_951799395.1). Lineage (NCBI taxonomy): Eukaryota > Metazoa > Chordata > Actinopteri > Argentiniformes > Argentinidae > Argentina > Argentina silus. The sequence goes on along the minus strand of NC_139655.1, from coordinate 5,510,197 downwards.
ACTCATGTTTAGTATTTGTCGACAATTCTTTGCATGCAATAACTGTCTGAAGTCTGCCCGAAGACTTCAAAAGTAAAACAAGTCAAAGTAAATGTAGTATTTACTTTCCATGCAATAACTTCCTGAAGTCTTTGATCCATTGACCTCACCAGACGCTGAGTATATTCTCTGATCCTGCTCTGGCAAGGCTATATTGCAGCCATCTACAGTTTTTGTTCGTTTTTATGTATTTTTGCCTAAAATCTTATCAGAGAGAGAATCTTATCACTTTCCACTTTATGGCCCTGAAAAACTCCCTAGTATGTTTGGGCTCATCGTCCTACTATATGATGGAGCACCCTCCAATGCATTTGGAGGCATTTGTGTTTCTGTGACCAGATGTTTCTGTACACTTCAGAATACATTCTGCTGCTGCTGTCAGCAACATCAATTAAGACAAGTTAGTTCTCGTGGCAACTATACATGCCCAAACCATAGCATCCCCTCCACCATGTTTCACAGATGAGGTGGTGTGCTGTAAATCTTGGGCAGATCCCTTTTTATCCAAACTTTCCTCTTGCAATCACTCTGGTACATGATAATATTTGTCTTATGTGTCCACAAGACCATTTTCCAGACCTCTGCAGGTTTCTAGGTACTTTTTAGCAAACTGTAACCTGATCATCCTTTTTGAGGATAACTATTGGTTTATCCCTTGCAGTTTAGCCTCTGTAGTTCGGCTGGTGATGTATTCTGCGGATGGGTCTCTGACAAATTCACGCCTACCTCCTGGAGAGTCTTTTTTAATGGTGTTACAAACTGTTGATTTTGATAAGCCTAAGGTTTTGGCTATGTTTCTGATTTATTTTTGATATTTGATATTTCAGCCTCATAATGGCTTTCACTGAAGTCTCTTTAGTCCTCATGTTGACAGACGCCAATAGCAGACTCCAAAGGCAAATGCAAAGCCTAGAATCAATACCAGACATTGACAGATCTCTTATGCCTGCATGAAATGATGTGACAGAACACATCTGACTAACCAGAAACACCTGTCAAGCCAACTTTCCAATCTTTTTGGTGCCCTGAAATGAAAAAAAGAAAACATTGAATTAAAGCTGCAAATACTTTAACCTCATAGTAACATTACTGGTACATTCTTGTATCCATAGAGGTCCTGTTCAGACCAGGCAATCGGGGCATTTTGCAGTGTCCCATAGTTAGGGGTTGAAGAAGAATACAGAAGAATATGCAGGTCAGTGTTCCATTGAATAGGTCTGTGCCCACCTAAAACCTATCGGTCCTAAAACTCAATCCTGGATGTTGACATGGGGGCTTCTGCGCCCCTGCTTAAGGCAAAAAGCTGAGGTAATATTGATGCAGGTATATGTTTGGTGGTTTACACATATCATTTATTTGTATATGATAGAACCTATCCATTATGATAGAACCTATCCATTATGATAGAACCTATCCATATTCTACTTGTAACACGACCAGACTTACTGTGAAACAGACACATTAAACACTATGGCTACACAGGTGCAGTATTAATGCCTTTTTGACACGGAAGTGATATAGACTATCCGATGATCTGAAAAAGTATTATACAGACCATGTTTTTTCTTTGTTACACAATGATTGATAGAACAGGTCCAGGAAACTCTTTACCAATGTATGGATAATTAGGGTAATATTATGTAAATGAATAATAATATGTATAACTGTATACTGTCATAAAGACATGTGACTGTACACAAACATTACCACAGAATAGTGAACAATGACAGTAACCATCCTGTGTTACATGGAGCGAGTACAAGTAAAGTTTCTACCATGCTGTACTGAAAACAACAACCTAGGTTGTGTGGTAATAAAAATATATTGTATTTGGCAATGCAGAATATATGTAAATATCTTGGGAGAAAACATACTCTAAGAGTATGAATTAGGCTGTTTGAGAGAAACTTTGAATTCTACATGTTGTTTGAAGTCCAATAGACCAATATACATCACTATAGCAGTTATCAAAGCTGTGTCCTGGGAAACCGTGTTAGTGCATACAGTAGTTGAAGTTATGGATGGTGGTGCTCATTTTGAATTTCCGGTCTTTTGACAAGCCATAACTTCTCACTTGAAACATAGTTTTTGGTCATTAACTCCTATGGATACGCTGGATCTAACTTAAGAGTTTCTGGTGTAACGCATAATGTACATGAAGTACACACAAACACAAGCGCACACAAGCGCGCGCACACACACACACACACACACACACATCAATATTAAGGCTGTTGGCAAAAGATAAGCAGGAGCAAACAACAACATTAACGATGTTTCTCCATCTTTGGGCAATTCCTTCTCATTGACTTTGACCCCTAAATGTCAAGGCATCGAAGAATTTCCTCCTTCTGGCCTTCCTTATACATTATCTCACTGAAGACTTGGTCGACTGGTAGCTCCAAAGACCTAGAGATGAGCTAATGTATTCCCCTCATATTGAGCTCCCCTCCCCCACCCAGCTGCATAGTCACACAGACTGATAGAGAGTAATTATATTGGGCTAAAGGATGCAGGGGAGAGCAAACATGATTACGGGCCCAGATTCCCAGATAAATGGCCTGGAGTCGTCTATGTGCTCTGGGATACATCCACTTGTTTACAACTGCTGCAGTTTACCTGTTAATTAACTCACTGTTTGCTCTTCTCGCTATGCCTACAGCATTCACTCACTCACTCTGCTTCTGAATATAAATATCTTTACATTACCAGATCAGCGTTAAGAGGATGAAATAGAACATAGATTATTTTAGAGAAACCTCATAGGGAAACTGTGGGATTAGGTAAAGAGGGGTACAGTTCTTCTGCCTGTTGCTTTGGGAGTGTGAGGCGCCATCCATATACGTTGGCCCAGCTTTGCATAACTATGGATGTTGGTCACATAAACCTGCGTGCCTGAATACACAAATGAAAATAAACAAACAAGCACACATATGCACGCATGCACACACACACGCACACGCACACGCACACACACAAACTAGCAGCCAAAGCTCAAATTACCAGCCTTTCAAGAAGCTTAGTTTTAAGCGACATTTTCAAGAGTTCTGTTACTGTGGTGCCACTTCGATAAATAATTGCCAATGGGGGGATTATGAAGTGGTGTTTTAGAAAGACAAGACCGGCTGGCACACACACACACACAAAGACTCTCTCGCTCTCACTCCATCTCTCCCCCTTTCCCTTCAACCCTCCTCCCTCCCTCGCTCTGTCTTGGCACCTCTCACCAGAGTCCAGGCTGAAGAAAGGCTGCTTTCTCTAATTACCTGTCTGCAGTGGGGTGACTGACGTAGAATAGCTGGAGGTGCAGCCAGGTCCAAGGTCCTGGGAAGAGCCAGACAAACAGGGTGCTGGCAGATATGTGCCTGTGAGCTACCTGTCCCTCTTATCATAAAACTATTCATATTAGCTCAATGGATCTGTCACTGCTTTGTCAGTCATTTTACTGTAAGTCGTACAGCAAAATAATAAACCTCATAAAAACTCAATGGGACACGTGCAATTAACATTTAATCAGCATTAAAGGATCCTCAACATGTGAGCTCAACTCGTAATGTGATATCACTCTACAGCCCATTAAAAAAAAGGATTGTTAAAACCTCTTAATTAATTGTAATTGCACAGCAGAGCAAGGTTTACTGGGTGGTTGAAGCAGTTGTGATTCCCATAGGAATACCACTCTAATATACTTTATATGTAGTTTATTAATCTGATTTGCACATTCCATGTGTTTAATGTCTCCATCCCTCTCACAGGGTGCTGTCTGAGCAGTAGACAGTATCTACACAGCAGGAGAATGAAGTTGTGCTTTGGGATTCCCTTTCATGTCCACCACCCCTGCCTTTTGATTCCAACCCATACAAGAAGAAACCATGGACGCGTTTCCAATTAAGAAAGAGACAGAATACGCTTTTTTGATGTAAATGCGATGGTATTTGCATCTGCCCAATTTGCATTTATAGTGTTTCTCCAAGGGTATTTAGATGTATTTAGTCTCAAGCATTATCAATGGGGGTATAATATAGAGAGAGTGCTCATTAGCTATTGCAACGATACAAAGTTGGCTGTATTAGAGCAATGCCGTACAAAACAGAGAATAAACAGTTGCTATCCCCAGACAGCAATCTGAAGTTATACACTGATGTTGGAATAGGAGAAAGTAGGATGGTTATCAAAACTGGAGGAGATCCAATACTAAAACAGATTTATTACGACCATTTTATTGAAACAACTCTGATGTATGGAATGTAAATAACAGCTGAAATGATTAATTCCTTTGGAAAAGTGACACATCCTGGGAGTGTGCGCAGAATGCCAAGTGGAAGCGTGAATATATTGAGTCAGTTTTCATTATTAATGGAATTACTCTCCACACGTTATTACTGGAGTGATGAAGACCAGCCACGAGATTGTGCAGCATCCTATACTCTAAACTACATGAGCATCATTTCTCAATCACATTCTAAAATGGCATTATTGCTAAACTACAATACTAGGCTATACTACAATAAAGGGCTCCTTTAAGAAGTAAGAGGACATTCAGGCAAAACAATTATGAACAGCAATTGAATGTAGTCAACCATAGCCTTCGAGTCAGATTTTCATCTTTAGTAATATCTTAATTTTACTCAAAACACTTACCGTAATTTCCGGACTATTAAGCGCACCTGAATATAAGCCGCACCCACTGAATTTAAAAAAAATAATTATCTTGAACATAAATAAGCCGCACATGTCTATAAGCCGCAGGTGCCTACCGGTACATTGAAACAAATGAACTTTACACAGGCTTAACGAAACCATCCATATTTATGATGTCGTCCGGGCCGATGGAATGCTCCGCTATCTTTGCATCAGTGAATTTGCGGAAGTTTGAAACTTTTTCCTCGTAGTCGGGAGGGAGTTGCTGACACAGACTCGTCCGTACCCTGATGGACAGGCCTTTACGTCTCATAAATCTGAGACACCACGATGGTCCACCTCTAAAATCCTCAAACTTCATTGCGGTGGCGATTGTTTTGGCTTTCAAAATGACTACCGTAATCAGAATGATGGGAAGTTTGAGCGCGCTCGATTTAATCTAAACAGTTACATTGTTTCACCTTAACCCGTTCGGCAATTTCATTGGTCTAATGAAAGCTTCATGCCGCCAAAAAAATGAGCACCGTCACATAATGTGTTTTTTGCTCAGTTTTTTGGCGGCATGAAGCTTGTGAAAGCGGGAAAAATCCATAAATTAGCCGCGTCATTGTTTAAGCCGCGAGGTTCAAAGCGTGGGGAAAAAGTAGCGGTTTATAGTCCGGAAATTACGGTACTCAAAAATGTCAGCATGTATCCACCATTTTGTAAAAGTACAAGTTTGGAATTGGTTAAACATTTTCAGCCTTGTCTCGAACAGGGACAGATTGCCTGTGTCATGCTGTCCAATAGCATTAGCTGCAACTTTAATAGTCACCAGTGACCTCTGTTGACCCAGTATTGATTCTCCTAGCTATACCAGCGTCGACCACGTGTGGTGCTGTAAGATACGTCAAAAATTGTTGCTTTAGAGTAACGTGAATGACAAGATACGTTACTGAGAGTTATGTGAATTACAACTTGCGTGGCGGTTAGGCAGTATTAGGCATTACCTTTGAGTGGTTATGGTAAGAGTAAGATGTCAGGGGAAGGCATTAGTAAACATTAGCATAAGCAACAAGAAATAGCTGAAGCGCGTTTCGAACCAGCAACATTCTGGTTACAAGTCGACGTTACAAGTCGACGCCCCAACAACGTCCTTATGCAGTGTCTTTTGTATTTACCTGCCAGTATAGCTAGATAATACATTCACACAGAACATATTCTTTGGTCTGCAGAAACGATCCAGAACATATTAATTTGGAGACTGGGTTGGAAAAAATATTTTTTATTTAACTCTGTTTCATGGAGAGGCTCTAATTAATTTAAACGTGATGAAATAAGAGTGTTGGCCTGTCTGCTATATAATGTATTATATTTGTTCCCCAAAGTAATAGTAAGGAGGTCTACTTATAGTGTTTATAAACTTCTTATTAACTATTGGCTTGTTATCTGTAAGTAGCTGTTTATAAATATTCATATTGCAGTCAGTTTCCAGCTGTAATCGAATAGAGAAAGGTTCTGTGTGTAGGCCCATCCCTCTCTTTGTGATTGTGTTTTGTAAATTTACACTGGCGTGTATTCACTCTGATTTGTGGCCAGTGTCGTGTTAATTTATTCCCTCCCCTGGCCCTGTAATGACGTAAATCGTATCACCTGTACACGGTCCTGACACTGCCCTGCCAGAGGACACATTAATCTTCCAATCATATCTCTACCAGACACTCAAGGACAAGTCACAATCTCACCAATGGCAGACAATGGCCTTGGTCAACACAAAGAAATAGGAAAAGGATGCAACAAAATAGCAGGAATACCAATGACAATAGACCAGATTAAAAGCAGGTTATTAGTATTTAGATAATACCAATGACTCTTCCCACGATGGGCTCTCTGTGAAGTTTTACAAGCCTTGTCAATGCTGTGGTGCCATCTGAATAGAATTGATAGGATGAGATCTCATTGGATCTCCTTACAAACAGCTCTTAATTTAAATACTGTGGTCTATAAAAAAAAAGAAGTATAGCACAGATTCTTTCTCTTCTCTCTTTGTCGTGGTGTGTGGTCTCAACTGAACCTGTGAGTACTGTCAAAGTGACCATGTGGTCATTTCTCTCTCTCTTATAATTGTGTAAGTGTACAGTATTCTTAAGACTTTCAGTTAAAATCATTTTCTGCATGTTTACATTGCTCGGGTCAAATTGACCTGAAACATCAAAGTTGTAAGTTTATTTGTGACCATTCTTGCACTAACGAGCACAGACTCAAATTATTTGCGCATAGTGTTACTTAAATTACTTGGAGTCAGATTATTAATATTGAGTTATGCTTTGCTATTAACAATACATAGCCAAATTTGGCAAAACTGGCAAGGTTATTTTGATAAGTAGTGGATTGCACAACAAGACTACATGGCGACTAACAGGTTGACATGTGGTTGTTAAAGGTAAACTCAACAAATACGACATCATTGTCCACAGAAGGGCAACTTCCTGCTTAGAGATATCAATGTACGCTATGAAAGTCCATACTGTATGTAATATTGTTTCCTCACCACCTACAAGGCCCTCAACAATATGGCACCCGCCTAGCTCTCTGACCTCCTCCATCAAAACACCCTCACCCACAGACTACGGTCAGCTGATGCCAACCTCCTTGTCCCCTTCACTAGGGCCCTGGTGGGAGAGGGGGAAACCCTGGAAAACCTAATACAGTAAACAGCTGGCCTGAAGCCCCACGGCACATCTAAGGGACATCTAAAATACATCTAAAGGACATGGCCAGTGCCTGCTTACACTGGGTCCACTATGTCACAGGCCGGCTCATCAGAGGAACATCAAGGGGGTATGGGGGACAGCAGCAAGAGCCCAAAATCGCCCAGAGCCAACACCCAGAGAATGAATAGCCCGTGCCACACGCCTGCATGGAGATGGATAGCAGCATCAACCCTGACTGGCCCAAAGTCCCAACCTACCAGCACCTGCTTGTTTCAGATGATGTGTTAAATTGCCAAGACTGAAAAAATCATTGTGTTGCCTGCTCTCATGTGTTTCCCGCCTGTGTGATTGTCGACCTCGCCCTGATTAGCTTCACCTGTTCCTCATCTGTGTATTTAGTCTGTGTGTTCCCCTGTCTCTGTGCCATATATACACTCACCGTTCACTTTATTAGGTACACCTTGCTAGTACCGGGTTGGACCCCCTTTTGCCTTCAGAACTGCCTTAATTCTTTGTGGCATAGATTCAACAAGGTGCTGGAAACATTCCTCAGAGATGGTCTTCTGCATACCTTGGTTGTAACGAGTGGTTATTTGAGTTACTGTTGCCTTTCTATCATCTCAAACCAGTCTGGCCATTCTCCTCTGACCTCTGGCATCAACAAGGCATTTTCGCCCAGAGAACTGCCGCTCGCTGGATATTTTCTCTTTTTCGGACCGTTCTCTGTAAACCCTAGAGATGGTTGCGTGTGAAAATCCCAATAGATCAGCAGTTTCTGAAATACTCAGACCAGCCCGTCTGGCACCTACAACCACGCCACGTTCAAAGTCACTTAAATCACCTTTCTTCCCCATTCTGATGCTCGGTTTGAACTTCAGCAGGTCGTCTTGACCATGTCTACATGCCTAAATGCATTGAGTTGCTGCCATGTGATTGGCTGATTAGATATTTGCGTTGTGTATATATCTTCTGATGATAAATCTGGTTTTCTGGATATAACAAAGGGTGTCCTATAAGGTCAATTCTTGGTCCTGGTTCCTTTTTACTATTTATGTTAACAATATTGAGTCTTCTGCACAAAACTGCACCCATTTGTATGCTGGTGATACTGTTCTATATTCTGCTGCCCCTACAATTGACAGGCTTTTTCTGAGCTTCAGGAAATGTGTACTTAATGCAAGAGGAACCAAGTACATGTTATTTTTCGGATTATTTTTCAGATCAGAAAAATGCACCTGATGACTTTTGCAAATGTCCTTTTTGGATGGTACCCAAATTGAGTAAGTTCGTCATTATACATACCTGGGCATCTATATTGATGATCTTTCTTTTAAATTACATATAGAAAATTTAATTAAGAAAGTTGGAATCAGATTCAGTTTTCTTTAGAACAAGTCCTGCCTCTCTTACAAAAGTAGGAAAAGGATAGTCCAAGCAACAATTGTACCTGTGATTGACTATGGCGATATTTTATACATGCATGCTCCCATAGCACATTCAAATCCGTGGATACTATAGTATATCACAGCACGCTCCGGTTTATAACCAGTGACAGATATACGACTCATCATTGTACTTTTTCCCAGATGGTGGGTTGGGTTTCCCTGGCTAATCGAAGATAATGTCGTTAGCTTACTTTTGTTTATAAAACACTTCACTTCAGCACAAATTATCACACAAGATCTAAAGACTGGCTAGTTTTGGAGGTTGACTAAGCATCCACAGTTGCTGGGAGAATGGCTGTTAGCGTTCTTGCCCCATCCTCTTTGAATGGCCTTCAGGAGGAACTAAAGCTCCTGTCATTGATCATTGGTCACCCTAGGTCATTTCAAGAGAATGTAAACTGATTTATTAATTGAAAATTGTAACTGTTTTAGCATATCCTTTGTTATGTGATTAATGTCTATTGCGTTTGTCTTTTATCCACATGTCTTAAAGGTTTATAGTATTGTTGTTATTTTTTGTATTTTTTTCCATTCTTTCGTAGATTTCAATTTTCTCACCCTCTGCTCACCCTTCTCACCCTCTGCTTTTATTTTATTTTCTTCTGTGATCTTATCTGTATGTTTTTTCCATCTTCATGCACCTTGTTCTTACAGGACTCTTTTGTACAAGGGACTACGGTTCCAATAAGATCTCTATAAATAAAGAATAAATAGATCTATAGATAGATAGATAACATATAATCACTCATCCTGGTTATGACTTGCTGAAGTAAGCCCACCTAATAATAAATATGTAGAAGAACAATAGTTGGACTTGCTGAAGGAAGCCCACTAATGAACATAACATAATTGATATCACCTTTTGTTCAACTTGAGGGTAAGTATGGTTTATTTTGGTATAGGCCTAATTATCAAAAAGATTATCATCTTTCTTTTCATTGCGGTTAAGGAGCTACGTGATGTTTATGTATGAAGGCAGCTTGTTAATAATTTGATGTTGAGTGATGGGGAAATCAATAAAATCCTGGATGATGTGTGGTGCAATTAATTCATGTTGGAGTTATTGCGCTAGTAATGGTTGTCTGTGATAGACTCAGTCCCTATTGCCCTGCTGCATTTTCCCTGTTGCCAAAAAGTGCAACGATTTATTTTAATTTCCCTGGGAAAGACCTTCCTGAAGGTTAGAAGTGACAAAAATGATGCCATCCCGTTGTCTTTCAAGGATCTTGTTGTCAAATGTTTTTAAAACATCTCTCCTATCTCGAAATGTACTTGTATCATGCGTGCAACCAACCATCGGTAATTCATATCCTTGAGTGCTCCTAAATACTTGCAGAGTTATGACTTTTTTGTTTAAAGAATCTTGATAACTTGTTTTTATTCATATGTGTAAAAGTAAGACCAAATGTGCGTCCCTGAATTTTCAAGCACTTTATAAACTGTTTCCTACTCTGAGAGACTTTTTAACTATCGGCCCAGGACTAATCACCATACCTGAGGGGACCGGGCCTTCTCTACTGCAGCCCCCACCCTTTGGAACACTCTACCTTTCCCCCAACCTTGGTCTATCAGTACCTGACTGTTTTGCTGTCTGTGGTTTTTGTTTATATTGCTTTATTTTTTTCTTGATTGACTGTCTTCTCCATTTTTGTAAAGTGTCTTTGAGTACTGAGAAAAGCTCTATCAAAATAAATGTATTATTATTATTATTATTATTATTATTATTATTATTATTATTATTATTATTGTTATTATTATTATAAATGTAACTGGTGACACTCGTAATTTGCATGTGGACTGTTTTGCCCCAAGGTTAAATAGGACCATGTAGTCTAAACCCTGATTTTCCGGTGTTTTATATGATATTTGCACACTTTGATGTTTGAAGTAACATTGTGAAATTGTGAGTATCTATGATGACCGTCCCTTAGTATGATGGCAGTTTGAAAAGTGTGACTCGAATTACAGCTCATTTTGCGTGGGTTTGATTTTGGCCCCCCACACAACGTAAAATTACCTGTTCACTAACTTATTAGCCGAGTAGAATTGCCAACTATTTTACAAAGCTAGTGCCAAAGTAACTCAGCAAAAATCTTGCAGCATTGAACTGCAAGTAGAAATGCGCAAATTAGGAAATGTGTGGAGGAATGATAGCCGCGGTCGTAGCGTTCAATGGCGTTGAACTGTAGGACGACATCTTTATGCACATCCACTACTAGCCACCATTTCAACTCTCTTTTGCTAGCAATCGTAACATTACTGCCTGTCTCCAAAAATTACAAGTATGTTTACATTCTGCAATTTATGATGCATGAACTTTGATAACGTATTCAAATCTGCTACAAGGCTTCCATTATTCGGCTTGCAATGGTATCTCCCTAAGGGAGTGCACACACTGGTCAGTGCCAATAAGGGAGTCTCCCAATTGAATGATGATAGAATTCTACTGAGTTTACCTTTAATGTAATAAACACAAGTTGGAGCAACTCATTTAAACGTGTACTTACATTGTTTGAACTCTTTGTTTCTATCAAAATGCTTGTCAGAGGTTACACTCATATGCAAGTGGAATTTCAAGCCTACCTTCCTATATTTGAACATTGAACTATATTCAAATTGCCCAAAACTTCTATTCCTTCCTTTGTCAGTGAAGAATATCACTTGATATGTAGGGGAGTGTACACAACCCTCGCCTAACAGGTTGAAACTGAGATGCTACAGAGAATACAAATAATGGTTGCGTTACATTTTGAATAGGTAGCAGAGAAAGAAACATAACAAGGTCCCTTTAATGAATATGGAAATCAGCAGCAGATTTTCTCAAACCGCTTTTCAATATGAAATGAAACGCAGCCTTGCTGTTAATTTACGTTTAGAACGATTTGGGCTTTGGTTAGCTGGTGTGATTGGATTGCTGGAATGGCCTGATCAGCATCAACATGGGGTGCAAGCTTGGGGGTAGCAAGGAAAATGATCAGAAAAAATAAATGCATGTTAGCATGTCTTTTCTGTCATTTTTTGTTCAAATGAAGCGTAAATGTATGACTGTAAATTAACTTCTGAGGCTGTAGGCCTTTATAGGATGGGTTATTGTTGTTAATAGCAAATCATATCTTAATATTAATAATCTGACTCCAAGTAGTTTAATTAACACTATGTGCAACGAATTGTTTGAGTTTGTGCTGAATTCGTGCAAGAATGATCAAATAGAATGAATCAAATGAGGCTTTAATAGCACTGTAAATGTATGCAATTATTACAAGGTAATAATTATAACAAGGTAAGAAAGCTACCTTCAGTGTTAGATGGTAGACAGAGAGAGAGAAAGAGAGGGAGAGAGAGAGTGAGAGAGATTAAACAAAGACCACATGACCCGTTTACTGTACTCTCAAAACAACACCCTCTGACCACGACACAAAGAAAAGAAAAGAGAAATAGCTATCCCTGCATTCTGCTTTTATATCCCACTACAACCACAGTATTTAAATTGGGAGCTGTTTGCAATTCATCCTGTCAATACTATACTGATGACACCACAGTGACCTTCCTGAGAACTTGTAAAACATCCCAGAGGGCTCACAGACTGTCCCATCAGGGGAAGGGTCATTTGAAGATAAGAGGGCAGCATTGATGACTATTGTCCCATCGGCGGAAGGGTCATTTGAAGATACGGGGGCAGCATTGATGGCTCCCCCTTCAAGGCCAATCAACGAGGCATTGATAAGGAATTAGAAGGACTAAATACATATAAATAATGTACTTATAACTGTGCCATTGCTTGAAATGCTAGTTTTGCTAGCTTTGATCTTCACAATGTAAGATGAAAGAATAAGATTACATTTATTCAATAATCATATTCACCCTTGAATACCCCTGTCTTGGGCTTTGTAAACTCTTGCCAGGCCCATTGAGAGATGATCTGTACTCAAGAGGTCATTAAAGGAATTTAGATATGATGTTCTAACCTACAGTTTTTTTCTTTACCTCAGCACTGGGAGTGTCAAGTGAAATAAAGCCTTTGTAAGCTCATTTCTCCAGGGACACTCCAGGAAACTCTGCACTACTCGCTTTAGAAATCTAAGGGTAGAGCTAGAGAAGATCAAGGTCCATTATAGTATGTCTATGCTCATGCAGTAGGCATATTCAAAGAAATATTTTAAGATTAACACAAGTTATTTACACAGAGAACAATGAGTGATTATGGTGATGAGATATTACAACTGCCAATAGGAAATGGATGGCTTAGGATTTTATTTAAGAATGATGATATACAGATATATAAGCATGTTGAACATAGTACTGTACACACGTCAACATTTTGTTAAAGTCCCTCTGATTACACTCATTATAATGCACCTACCTGTAATGGAAATGACATTTTCTGAAGATTCAATCTGATGTTATAGGCGATGTTAACTACTGTCATATCTATGTATTGAGATGTGTGGTTCGTCCCCTCTGTTCCTCCTCCCTGTCTCTCTTCTCTGTCAGATGTGGACAGTATTCATATCCTGTATCAATTATGCAAGCACTCCGACAAGTCAGGGGAGAGACACAACTCCGCCAAATGACATGGTAATTACATAGTACAAAAGCCTTCAATGTATTCAGGTCATTTCTCCCAGTGTGGGTTATTTTCCATCCTGTTTTCTGTGGCAGTGAATCTCAGGTTATTACAGAGGGAGAGAGAAGGCATTTTGGAAAAGGAGCGAAGCATTTGATTTTCTACCATGGCACTTGGTCTTGTAGTTTGAAAAGGGTCAAAGTCGTGGGTGTCTCACTTTCTCTCTCTCAAAGCAGGCACCTCCAGTAATAAAATGTGTATTACATTAGGGCTTTGGGGATCAGGGAAGGATTCCAAATGTGATTACACTTCATCAAAGAAACCTCATATTCTACTTTTCAATTGATTCACTTTAGCTGTCAGTCAGGGAGCAGGTAGTTTGTCATTAAAGCAGGGGAACTCTACCTCCACCAGGTGTTAGGCACACTATATCCTTTGACTCAAGAAAATTACAGTCTCATAAAATTGCACTACACCCCCAAACCCTAGCTCTCATACAGTACGTCTAAAGCAATTAAATCAGAGTCCCTAAAGCAAGTGAAGGTGGCCACACAATACTAAGAACAAAGTAATGTAGATACAGTTCCTGGGAGCTGTTCAGAGAAAGGCCTTTATGCTATTATTAAACTTTTTAATGGCTTGTTGGGGGGAAAAAAGTGTTACAGGTATTTAGGCTCCTCTGCCTAATGTGGGAGAGGGTGTTTTGAAGGTGAATTATGAAGCTGGTATGACTATTGACAGATACCTCCTAGTCATTACCGCAGGTGAAAATAATTACTTTTTTTCTTTGGAACCTCCATTAATTTTGCTAAAATGGCACAGCAAGCGATGCCCCGCAAAGGCACCTTTAAAGCCTTGGGGAGAAAATGAACAGATAAATACAAATTGATATTCTCCACAAACTCCACAACCAGGCACTGTTGTAGTAGTAGGATGTGTGTCCAATCTGGCTTATAAGAGCCTTTTGTAAGCCCCCAAGAGGGACTACATTGTGAGAATCAAGGATCCATGCACTTTTAACAACTATAACATGTCTCTCTAGGGAACGAAAAGCATGTAATTCCTGGGTATTGTACAAGTACAATACCCAGGAATTTTGATGCTGATAGGATCCTTCCAAAGTGTCAATTCTTCCCTGTGGGCAATAGTTTATAACTGTACTGTTGCTACAAACACCAATACGATGGCCCAAGTTCCTCCTAATACTTAAAAAAACATCAATATTGAGTCCTGATGAATCTTGATGATAAATTGACAAGTCAGATGGGCTCTTTATTTGAGCTTTGTCATTGTTGCTTGATGCTTGAAAGACTCCTGTCTGGTAATCTCAATACCATTACATGTTACGGTGGATATCTGTAACATTTATTCCATTTTATCTTGAGAGATCTGATAAAGAAGATGAGCTCTTAAACAAGTTAAAAAGTATGCTGATTAAGTTCCCAGGAATTAAATTCCCAAGAAACCTGGAGCCAGTTTTCCTTGCATGAAAATTAAGCAGTGATTACGACTGCCCAAGCAGGCCCCAAATAACACACAGATATATGTGTGTGTGTATATATAAATGTGTTATTTGGGGCCTATATATATATATACACTCACCGGCCACTTTATTAGGTACACCTGTTCAACTGCTCGTTAACACAAATATCTAATGGTGTGGGGGATATTTTCTTGGCACACTTTGGGCCCCTTAGTACCAATTGAGCATCGTTTAAACGCCATAGCCTACCTGAGTATTGTTGCTGACCATGTCCATCCCTTTATGACCAGAGTGTACCCATCCTCTGATGGCTACTTCCAGCAGGATAACGCGCCATGTCACAAAGCTCAAATCATCTCAAACTGGTTTCTTGAACATGACAATGAGTTCACTGTACTCCAATGGCCTCAACAGTCACCAGATCTCAATCCAATAGAGCACCGTTGGGATGTGGTGGAACAGGAGATTCGCATCATGGATGTGCAGCCGACAAATCTGCAGCAATGATGCTATCATGTCAATATGGACCAAAATCTCTGAGGAATGTTTCCAGCACCTTGTTGAATCTATGCCACAAAGAATTAAGGCAGTTCTGAAGGCAAAAGGGGGTCTAACCCGGTACTAGTAAGGTGTACCTAATGAAGTAGCCGGTGAGTGTATATCGTAATCCACACAGTGTGTAATTGATTCCTATGCAAATCAGAGACCCTATAAAAACAAAGATATTAAAGATATTATTATTACAATTTTAGTATATTAAATACAATTTAAATACAATTGAAGTGGAGTCATTTTAGTATGCTTTAATATACTTAAGTATATTTAAACTCAAGTATAGTTTAATTTTTTTGTTTGCTTGGGATTTATTTATTAAAAAATCCAGTGAAAACCAATGCGAGTGTTTAGCTCAAGTCATTGACAGGGACTCAACATATGTACTGTATGAAAAGCTTTAGGTACAGTAGAATCTCTGTATTTTTTCCCATAGAACTATGAAGACAGGTCTCTCATGAGCCTGAATCAATAACCCCTCTCTTGATATAGCACCCAGAGGAGCCATCACAGTTTTTACTGTGTATCTTGATGTGCGATGAGTACAGATAGAGACATGCACAATTAAAGTGACAGAGTTTGAGGTTACGATCCTACCGCGATGAGCGATAGCCCTCACACCCCCCGGCCAACCAGCCATACATGGTGGGCGAGGGGGAAAGGGTGGGAAAATCAATGCTAATCAGCTTCTCTGGAAGAGCTATTTCTGATTTTACACAGCCTTGCTGATGTGGAGGGATTTTTTTCCCTTTTTTATGTTATGGAGGGTGACACTAGTAGTCGAGGCCCCGAGATGGGAAATCAATAAGGATCCATGATTGTGAGGAATTATAGTTTTTTTCTTTAAACAGAGAAACTGAGTGAGGGTGGTAAATTATCTAGTCACATGACCAAAGTATTGTAAAACCCAGAAGACTGTGTGTGTGTATGTGTGTGTGTGTGTGTGTGTGTGTGTGTGTGTGTGTGTGTGTGTGTGTGTGTGTGTGTGTGCGTGCGTGCGTGCGTGCGTGTGTGCGTGCGTGCGTGTGTGTGTGTGTGTGTGTGTGTGCATCTGTGTGTGAGAGTGTGTGTGTTTTTCTATATTACAAAAATGTATATGCATAACAATGTCCCCATCAAATCACACAACATAGAGTTGTGAAGGTATGGGGGGTGGAGAACGGGAGGAAATTGCAGTGAGCACGCTGAATCATTCCAGCTCTTCCCTGCCTGATCCTGATTGAAATGCCAAAGGACAGCACTCAAGCCATCAGATGAAAAGAGCTCAGAATGGTGCATTAGAATTCCAATTTCGGCAAGCCCTCACCACCACCATCATCATCATCATCGTTGTTCACAAATGGACACTCATAGTGTGTGGCTGTTTTTTTTTTTTTTTTTTTTTTAAATCTTGGCATAAAAATGCAATTTTTATGTCTGGAAGATTTTGATAGTTATATGACAGATTGGTTGACAGTGAAGGAGGACATATTTAATGTCTGCTTGCCTAAAACATGTTAAAAAATAAGAATAAAATAAATAAACACGGATAAGCTCTTATGATACTTTGTTTTATAAAAAATATGAACTTAGAGACATACAATTGTTACTGCAATATTTAACATGACTTCATTTTCAAAAGTTATGTTTTGTAATAAATAAGCTTGACACAGCAGTTAATACTCAAGAGAGGTTGAGTTTTAAATACTTTAAATAGACGTCACTACAAATACTGTTAGAGCAACAGAAAGACAATTACATCATAGCAAATTACAGTGGACAAAATGTTGGACATTCATGCACAAAAGCTATCATGAGCCTTCGGTGTACAGAACCAAAGCAAATAAGGCATACAGTAGTCTTTTCAGCTGCAATGTAAAAGTAAAAATAAGATAACAATGAATGGAATCACATTTTCCATCCAGTTAAGTCATTGGTTCAAGTCACAAAAGTGTCCTGAGCCACAAAGTACAAAAAGGTAATTTCTTCAAGTAATGGTGATGTTAAGACAGCGGAGTCCACTTTAGGAAAAAGAATAAAACATTAAGAGGTACAAGGTCCTTCTATATCACAAATGATGGTGCTTTGTTTTTTGTTGTTATTATTGTAAAGTTCTCCTTTGGACTTCTAAGAGTCGTCATCTGTTTTGATGACGTGGAACAGAGTGACATTAAACAACACCTGGTGTCCATTATTCCAAGCATAGAGCGCCCTCTCTCTGGCATTGTAGTCGAGCATGGAGATATGAAAATACTGGTTGTGGAAGGGAATGTCGGTGTACTCATACGTAGAGGTCTTGGTAGAGTAGGAGTAGTAGACCTTAGCACCAGTCAGATGGGAGTTGGTGATGTAGAGTGTTCCACAGATCATAAAGGATTCCCCCGCGTTCCTCTTGGAGTATTCCGTGTTCCACGTCTTCAGAACCTCCAGAGTATCTGGGTTAATCTGGGCGATGACGATATTTCCCGCATTCTGATTGGTCGCGTACACCACCCACATGCCCAGTTCGTCTGCCATGACGTCAATGTCGGAGTAGCCGCCCCACGTGTAGGGGTACATGTTATGGAAGCCAGCATACTCCAGAGCCCGCTGGGCCAGCACGACACCCATCTCGAAGCTATACTTGACGATGATGTTGCTCTGGTACTTGTTGTAGTAGAGCGAGCCATTGTACACCACATGGTTGGTCCCCTCCCATTTAAAGGGGAGGTTGTAGGTTCGAGACACCACACCAGCAACAAAGTCTGTCATAGTTTTGTACTCACGCACAATCTTGCTGTTGGTGTAGCTGTCCATGCACCAAACCTATATCAAGAGAGATGGATAGCGAGAATTAGTTTAAAGCACAAGCTGATAAACATCCCACTGAACACAAACAAAAGCAATCATGAAAATACATGTTATGAAAAGGTCACCTTTTCCCACCATATCCTTTATGAATATTATGTATGAACCACTTCCCTGGCCTTATAAATCAAAGGGAATTATTCTCTGCATGAGGGAAGCAATTAAATTTCCCCGCCTTTAAAAATACTCTATGAAAACCAACACCATGATATTGGTCATGACAATCTTTTGATTATCGTTATAAATCCTCCCTACTCTGAAAACACAACAAATATGTTCTACACACCCCCGGATAGCACAAACACCCCTTCCCTGCTCCTATTACTCACCCTGTTGTTTCTTGACGATGCTTGTGGATCAGTCATCCATGCCCCAAAACGAGTTCCAGATGTCTTTATTGTTACAGGTCCAGTGATTTTCATTAATTTCCCACATGCTGATAATAAAGAAATGCAGCGATAAGATGTACAGTTTTTTTCTCCTTTCTAACTAGATTTCTCAAGCCAATTTCATGCCTGTGCCACCAGAGATTTCCCCCTATGCTGTGAATATTAAAATTACGATAGCAGAGCAATGTACAGTTTAAGCCAAAAGCGTTAATATGATATGGCCTACTGCATGGTGTGGCTATTGACTACATGATGACTATATGACGTTTACTTACAGAATAAGACATATAACATTAGGCAGTTAGAGTATAATATACAGCATGATTTCCCCACCTTTACAGAAAGATTTAGTCTATAATTGAGTCTGTTATGATGTCTTGACATTCCCATAGTGTGCCTCCTAATAGCATAGTCACCGTGTTAACGCTACTTGCAGTCTACCTCTTATAGCGTGGCATGCTACTTTAGCTTACTCTACTCACTGAGTTTGCCCATGCAGTTGCGGAGCCTGCTGTCCAGCCGCAGTACTCTCTGATAGAGCTCATCGTAGTCATAGGCCCCAATCTCCTCCTGGATGGCCGTCAGCACGGCCGACAGGTTCCTGATCTCCTCCTTGAACTGAGAGATGATCGCCGCATCTGTCTTGTACTGCTCCAGCACAGGGATCAGGGGCTGTAGCTCATCCATCTTCTCCTTAAGCTCCTGGAGACAGAGGAAGGGAGGGAGGGAGGGAGAGAGAGATGACAGAAACAAAATGGCCTGGATTAGTGTGATGGCCAGGGGCAGACACACTTAAGACACCTCCTCTGAGGTGATAAGAGGCCATAGGGATGAGATTGGGGAAGAGTGGAAATAAAGAGTGATGATATTAAAGTCAAATAGAGGGAATAGAATAGTTTTAAGAATGATCTCAGATATTTGATTGAACCCTCATTTCCATGTATTTATGGCACAGAGTAATGGTCTGGGCTGTACCTGAAAGTTTCTGGCCATGACAGTCTTCCTGTTGTCTTCTATCTGTCTGAACTTGGTCCGGAGGCCTTTCATCTGGTTCTCCATTTTCATGACATACTGGAAATCCC
Source organism: Argentina silus (assembly GCF_951799395.1). Classification (NCBI taxonomy): domain Eukaryota; kingdom Metazoa; phylum Chordata; class Actinopteri; order Argentiniformes; family Argentinidae; genus Argentina; species Argentina silus. Next base: position 5,490,483 of record NC_139655.1, on the reverse strand, counting down.
TCTGAGTGCGCAGATTCAGAACCTCGATAGACTGGGACATGTTCTGGACCTGATCCACGAATACAAATACAAATACACTGTGGGATGAATCCTAATGTGAGACTAAGCCTGCTTAACTGGAATATTTACGCAACTCTCCCATTACTTTAAAATAAATGCATGAATTAGGCAAAGTCCAGATAACAAATAAGTACCTAAAGTCAATAGTTAGCATGCACAATATGATTATTTGAACATATGGAACTGAATCTGAAGTCAATGAGTAATAAATGAAAGATAGATTATGATTAATGTTTGTTATTTTAATATGAAAATAATATACATAATACATAATAAAAACAGGTATTAATGACTGTCTTCAATCACTCACATGCTGCGGTACAGTATATTAATCTACAGTAATGTATGTTAGATAAAACTTCAATGCTCTGAAGGAAGAAACAGTGCCACCGTATTTCAACATTCTCTCACACTGAGCAGCTATCTGTTGACTGGAAGTCGAGTGGCCCTCTGTGGCTCAGTTGGTAGAGCACGGTGCTAACAATGCTAAGGTTGTGGGTTTGATTCCTGCTGGGACCATATATACTGAAAAATGTATGCACTGCAATGTAAGTTGCTTTGGATAAAAGCATCAGCTAAACACAGTCCCTTCGCAGTGTAAGATGACTGTATAAAGCAACAGTTGTAAAACGATGGAGCAACATGACATCTAAGTGCTGCTAAATCAGTACCACAGGTGTCGTGAGTAGATCGTGGGGTGAGGGATCAGTGAATTCCTGGAAAGACCTACAACAATAGAGCAAGAGCAGCTGGGTCTGCAGACCCACTCCTTGATCTACGGTTTGGAAATGTGTGTGCCAGAGAGATAGAGAGAGAAAGAAAGAGAGATAAAATGTGTGGATGTGTTACCTTTTCCAGTAGCTGTCGGAGCTGTCTGCTCTTGGCGTCTCTGGAGCAGAGACTCTGTTCTGGTGCCACCACTGTACATATACAGCGGCCATCGGCATCCTGGGCAGAGCTGTACACCTGCCAACCCTCCTTAGGCCCAATGGTCTGCAGATATACACACACACACACACACACACACACACACACACACACACACACACACAAATTGGGAGTCCTCTTTTTGATAAATGGTCATGAATGTAAACCATTTCATAGTTTATCATATGCTGTACAGTAGTCTAGTGATAGCTGTTGGGGAAACATGATAGCATGTATTACATACTGTAGCTGTAAAAAATAAACTGATCATGCACAAGCAACAACAATTACTAATGCAGTAATATCTACAAAAGACGCTAATCCAGACATAGGTCGGTAGAGGTAACACTGCACTATTTTAACTGAAGTCAGATTCCCTGAGAAGATGATGTGACTCTTCACTGCCTTTTTTAATGCTGTTTCAGTTCAGAGAGATGAGATGAGAGAGAGAGAAGAGAGAGAGAGAGAGAGAGAGAGAGAGAGAGAGAGAGAGAGAGAGAGAGAGAGAGAGACACAATCACAGATGTCTGTGCAGAGTAAAACAGTGCTGGTCCACTAGGGACTGGGGATGGCTTCAGTGGATGGTATTTTGTGAGGATGATTAATGACTCGAGAGTGTATCTCTGTGAAACCAATGTAGCATTGTAGCAAATCCTCTTCTATCTAACTTACAGGGAGCTTTATATATAGATTGTAGTAAGTCTGAAAGGGCCATATTCTCAATGTTTATATATTTAATACTGTACTGTAGATCATTTAATGACCAGGACATGGGTGGTATCTGTTTTTCTGAACCATGTTTCAAGTATATGCTGGTTTGATGTACAGTTCACAAATTGTGACTCAATATGCAAAGCACATCATGTAGCTAAGCTACAGCATGAAACTGGCCACAAGCAAAATAAAAAACTCATTAACAGACATTGTGGGGTTGAAATCCACGCACGCACTCACATACACACACACACACACACACACACACACACACACACACACACACACACACACACACACACACTGTGTGTGACAAATCATCCACAAATATCACTCTTGTCCAAACTCCCTCTGCATTGTCTGAATATAGGATATTGAACACAGAACAAACACAGCAAGAAACCTGCATATATTTCCATTTTCATGGACAGCACTATCCATTTAAATGAATCAATCAAACTGTCTCAACAAAAGCTATAAGGTACTGGAAGCAACTGAAGTGGAATGCATATGCCTGTGCTGTAATTGATGATCATGTTCCTTAAATGAGTTAACATTTCTGCTCTAATGGTGGACAAGATGAAGTCGCGTGTGCACAACTCCATAACTGAATTGAGACAGACATTAAGTCAGCCACAGTTCAACATGACAAATGTTGACCTCCAAACACAAAAAAAAAAACTAGAACAACAACAACGCCTCACGTAGTGCTGCAAACAACAGTGGCAGAGAGGCTTTGGCTCAACACAGATTGGTGTGTGTGTTTGTGTGTGTGTGTGTGTGTGTGTGTGTGTGTGTGTGTGTGTGTGTGTGTGTGTGTGTGTGTGTGTGTGTGTGTGTATGTGTGTACGTGCGTGCGAGAGAGAGAGAGTGACAGAGCAAGTGAGAGAGAAGTGTGAGAAATTAATTTCATGTAGGCGTGGCACATCTCTGCCTCTTTTGACCCTGTGAATAGATGATTCTGCAGCAGCTTTTCACATTCTACTACGGCCTTCCTCTTACTCTGCCACACACACCATTATCCCTCACACTCTTGTCCTACAGAATGTGGTACAGTATGTCATCTAGTTGAACAAGCCAATGTGTCTGTCATAAGGACAATTAATGGATGATAATAGGTGAGCGATCAAAAATTATCTCTGATGTCAAGCCTTAGTGAGGTAGACAGCTTCAGGCCACAGTAAATTACATAGTTATGTGAGTGGAATATCGAGTGGTGGCACTTTACTGATGTTGGGTCATTTCACAATATCTACATGGACTAGTTAATCTTAAGTGGAACCCAGTGTTTCCAAGGTTCTGAGGACTCATATCTATCTACATAATAATGCACATAATAATAACAGGAGAATATGGAGAATGATGAAGGAAATGACTGACATGTGTGAATATTGTAATTATCATCTAGATAGTCATGTTTATGATGGGATTTGTAGTCTTTTTCTACCATACTGCCTACCATAGCAGGACTATGTGTTCTTGCCTGCTTTGTGTTGGAAGTCTATCGAGACAACAAGTCAACCTTGTACATAATTATAGCAAACTACAAAAAGCATTGGAGCCAATTGTCATGGCTCACTCCCTCACTTGGATTGTCAAAAAAGCGTAATTTTAAAAGTTAACATTCAAATAGTGCAATAGACGTGACTCTTTCATCTCATGTTCAAAAGAGCCTTTATATATAGTTAAGGAGGCTACAAAATGTAGAGTGTGAACAATTTTCACTCATAAAGTTTTTTTCTTTATTTCTTGTCCAGTGCTTCTGAGGACACAGCCCCACTGAGAACTGACATGGATTAGAACTAATGACTATGTTTACATGTTTGTTGTCATTGTGTTGTTGACTTTGTTTTTGTTGTCACATCGTTAGGCTTGTCATCTTTAATTCCGCACTGGTTCTGTTCTCCAGTGCTGACTCAGAGAGAGAGAGAGAGAGAGAGAGAGAGAGAGAGAGAGAGAGAGAGAGAGAGAGAGATAGAGAGAGAGAAAGAAAGAGAGAGAGAGAGAGAGAAAGAGAGAGAGAGAGAGGGAGAGGAAGAGAGAGAGATAGAGGTGGAGGGGGGTTCCTGTTTCGTGTGTGTGTGTGTGTGTGTGTGTGTGTGTGTGTGTGTGTGTGTGTGTGTGTGTGTGAGACTCATCCTATAGTTTATGAAAGTCTTTGCCAAGTTTCCCACAAACTGACACATTAATATCGCGTATTAGTGAATTAAATGTTAATGCTGGATTAAACAGACTGGGACGCAGAGCATTCTAGCAAGCCTCCCGAGGTCTGTGATACAATAACATCAAAGACAGTATTCTCTCAATTCAGTATAATTGGGGAACAAATGTCATATCTAAGAAATACACTCAAGGGACATAACACTCTCTTTTGATCTTCTCCACCTCTTTAATGTACCAACAAAGGCATTTTTTCTACCTGCCTTAAACGAATTACAGTATAACCTTGTGCCTGAAAGATTTCTGAAAGATGAAAAATATGTAGATTTTACACCACTATAACATACTATACACTATGACATAATAGCCTTGTAGTCAAGGTTGGTCTTGCGGCACAGTGTTACTATTCTTTTTCAGCGAAGTGTGTGTGTGTGTGTGTGTGTGTGTGTGTGTGTGTGTGTGTGTGTGTGTGTGTGTGTGTGTGTGTGTGTGTGTGTGTGGCTGTGTGCGTGCGTGCGTGCGTGCGTGCGTGCGTGCGTGCGTGCGTGCGTGCGTCGTGCGTGCGTGCGTGCATATGAGTATGTGTGCAGTCCCCCTTCCGATCAGTAATTAAGTCTCATTTCTCTCCAACCATCAATATGTCCTCCAGGTGTGTAAGATAATTAGTAAACATAAAATAGAAATTCATCCTAATTTTAATCAAGATGAATCTGTCAACGCTTTCGCAGCAGCAACGCAATTAAATGCCTGGCATATATTTAACCCTCCCAGGGATTCTTCTCAGGGAACTACTTGTATTTGATGTGAATGTATATCATCTGAAAGTGCACAGTAAATCATATCAAATTACACTGCATTGTTTCAAGATACCAGAGTTTCGCTCTGAATTGTCCTAATCAAATCAATGTTATGGGAAACATAATTGTTATCATCTCTGTATACTTACAGTAAGAGGTGATGTTAAATAATAGGATTAAGTAGCATATTTGAATGACATGATTGAATATGTTAGAATCACACTTGCTTAAAGGGGCAATCTGGGATTCAAACAATAACTAAATCATCTCCCTGCCACTTTTTTTTGGTAAACAGCTGAGGGATGGTGTTGCAGAAATGTAACCCCTCTCTCATTCATAGACGGATCTATGGATGCAAGGACTGGCCATCCATGTACAGTGTTTGTTTATAATTACATTTTTTACAAACAATGAAACAAAACAAGCTTACATGTTG
>NC_139655.1:5425389-5480389 GCF_951799395.1 Argentina silus | reverse complement strand
GCAGAGCTGCTATTTCGCCTGGATGAGCAGACTTGGCAGGCCCCAGACTCCCTGCCACACCAGAGGGGCATCATCGAACTTCACTTCACTTCACTATAGTATGCGTGGCCTGCTCAGATCTGGCCCCATGCCAGGGGCCCCAGCCGCAGCAGAGAAGGCTATTCCTTCGTGTGAAGCAGAGGCTTGGCGAAAGGACTGTGGCCATGGACCTAGACTTACAGTCTGCTACATGTGGGGGAGTGGAGTGGAGAAACAAATGTTTAGCCGTCATGTTGGTAGGATGGCATTTTAGAATGAAAGGGCAGGTGGCAAAGCAAAGCCGGTCCAGCCAAAGCTATGCCAGCCAAAGCTGAACATATTGTGCCAGATGGGGAGTGCCAAAGCCAACAGCGTGTGTTATTTGTAGTTACGTTTTGGAGACAGAAGAAAAGGATTCATCTCTGTTTCCATGGGTACACCAAAAATGGCATCACTGTATGAATCAATATGAATCAAAATGTCTGTAACATTTTTGCTGAACGTCCAGTTTCAGATGGACAATGCTCTATGTGGTGCCAACTTGTATAATGCCAGGCTGTGTCCTCAAGTCACCTTTCTTTCAAGAGACTGATGCCGTAGAGGGGGACATTAAACCACAGGCAGTGCTGCAGTCCCCCTCTAAACCCCCAACTGAGACTGCCCTTCACCACAGCTTCATACGAGACACTGACTCATCATTTTCCTTTTGTTTTCTCACTTCACTTTGTCTCTTTCTCTTTCCGTTTCACCATGCACTTCGACACACAATGCAAACAAAGCTCTCTGTGATAAGGTGCACCTGTGGTGTTTTCATTAGCACAAGGGTTCTCTCTCTGATTCTGCACCACCACCCCCCCTCTCTCTCTTTCTCTGCCTCTACCTCTGTGTGTGGTGTGTGTGTGTGTGTGTGTGTGTGTGTGTGTGTGTGTGTGTGTGTGTGTGTGTGTGTGTGTGTGTGTGTGTGTGTGTGGTCAGTGCATATCCACAGAAGCACAAAAGCCCAGAATAAAGTCACTATCTACTTATGTGCTACCCACCCACTGGGTTGAAATTACCTCTTAAACATACCATTAAAATGTCAGCTTTGCCAGCTTACGGTCAAATACTCTGTAATGGCCAATTTATCTTAACAGCTGAAGCATTCAGTGCCTCGCAGACCCCTCATGTTTTAATTTTCATTTCCATTGTGAAGTAAGAAGTAAGGCACAGGTGTAATGCTCAGCCGCTGCTGTAGACCCTGTTATTGAGCTGTTTTGCCTATACTGCCTCCCACCCCAGACACCACAGCAGACATTGTTTACCGATGTCTCCACTTCTCTATGATGCCTCACTTAATCATCAATTTGAGCTGGGGAGGTCTGTCTGCTAGTTAGAAACAAACACATCGCATTGAGTGGTTTGACGTCTGCGGGAATGAGCTCGAACAACAACAGTCGTCATGTTAAAAATCCCGTGTCAGCGGGATGCTGTCTTCATGTTATAGTCAGGGGAGATGTTTTATTTTCCCTCAGATAGATATCATTGCTCACTCCACTCATTTTGTACATTTGAAGGGAGGGTAGATTAATAGGCAGATAGTCATATCCCGGTACACAGAACACTCCTGTATTTCAGTCACATACTATAGTGTCTACTGAACGCAGGATTGATTTTGCATTCATCCCTTTTGCCTCCTTTGACATAACTATGTTGAGGATGTATAGCCCCTTTTCTAATTAATCACATTACAGCTGTACTGTGTGGAGGTGAGGGATGGAATGGTGAAGATGGCAAGAATACAACATGCCCGCCCATTTAATGTGTCTTAGTGAGTATTACAAATCCTTTAAGACTCAATCGTGCATGTATGGCTTAAGCAGGGGACACACTCAAACAAGTGCAGCTGACCATCGGCTATACATCGTTACTACATCGTCACAACATCTGAACGACAAGAAGTGATGTACTTTATATGTTGCGTAGATGTAGCATGGGGATCATCGCTAATACGTCAGGAAAGTGCGTCTCGTAACTATCTCCAGTTGCTCATTTGCCATCAGTGACACGTTGTAACTACATCTAATCGATGAGAAATTCCTGATGCACTTATGTTACATAGATGTAGCATGGGGATCTGTTTCTCCGAGGGCCTCCGTGGGTAAAACATCAGGAAAAGTGGGTCTCGATACTATCCCCTTTGCCGACCATCAGTTATACGTCGGCAATACATATGCCAGCTGACTTACCAATGTTATTGTTTTTTACTTGCTAACTACATTTACCTCAAATAAAGATTACTTATTTTATTGGCTGGATGTAGGTCTGGCATCAGGGTAGCATTGGGCTTGGATAGGGGTTGGTGTAGAGTCTGGGACTGATGCTGGTGCTGAAGCTGGAAACCAGGGGTTGGTGCTGGGTCTGGTGCTGGGTCTCAGGGCTGAAACCAGGGGGTTGGTGCTGGGTCTGGAAAACCGGGAGTTGGTGCTGGGTCTTGGTGCTGGATCTTGGGGCTGGAACCAGAGGTTGGTGCTGGGACAAGATCTTGGTGCTGAGAACCGGTCTTGGTGCTGGGTCTGGAACTAGCTCTTGTAGCTGGGCTGTGGCTGGTATGCTGGTGATCTGTAAAAGTAGGATAATGGGAGAGGGAGAGAGAGATGGAGAGTAGGCGGGGTTTAGAGAACTTGTGGTGGGAAGAAAGGTGAAGGGTACTTCCCTGTTGGCAGGGGGTGTTGCTCCTCTCAGGGTCCTTGGGGTGGTGCTGGTGATGCTGGCTAGGACCGGGGCTTATGCTGGAGTCAATGGATTGGGTTGTGGAGGGTGGGCACTGCTGCTCTGATGGGGTAGGCAAGGGGTTAGTGAGGCTGTAATATGTAGTTAGGTCCATATATATTTGGACTCTGACACAATTTTTGTTATTTTAGCTGTTTACCAAAACATATTAAAGTTACAGTTATATATGAATAGTGCAGACTCTCAGCTTTAATTTGAGGGTATTCACATCCAAATTGGAGGAAGGGTTTAGGAATTACAGCTCTTTTATATGTAGCCCCCTCTTTTTCAAGGGACCAAAAGCTGTTTCATGGACGTGGTGGGCTATTCCCTTGTTATGTCTTTATCAATTAAGCAGGTAAAAGGTCTGAGTTGATTCCAGGTGTGGCATTTGCATTTGGAATATTTGCCCCGGAATATCAGAGGACAGAAGCAGCTGGATGAACTCTGAAGTGTTTAGGGATCTACTGTCTGCTCAGATTCAGCCAAATTCAGCAAAGTTGATTGGACAGCGCTTCACAGAACATATAGACAATTATCCAAAATATACTGCGAAAGCAACCCAGGAGTTTTTTAAGGCAAAGAAGTGGAATATTCTGCAACCCGATCGAGCATGCATTTCACTTGCTGAAGACAAAACTAAAGGCTTCAATTCATGACATGACCAACGTGTGGTGAGATGTTGGTTTCACGTTGCTTAAGCGCTAAATAGATACATAGGTACACCGACCTAACTACATTAGATTAAATGAGATTAAACATTCGATCCAACGCACACGGCCCCGGAATATCAATCACTTCCGTGACAAATAGCGTAGGCCACATTCGATGTAGTCACTGTAGCCGATTTAGTAGCGCAATACAGACCCCGGACTCTTTAAAATGTGTAAACCTGGCGCCAGAATATATTTTGAAGTGTGGGGAGCGAGGCGAGGGAGGCGAGTTATTGTGTTTTCTATTATGGTTTCGTCTCATTCGTTATATGTTTTCTCCGTTTAATAATGTTAATTATTAAATTAATCGAATATGCATTGATCATAATTGCAAGCCAGTAGGTAGAATTTATTTTTCTATCCCTATCATATCTATCTCTATCTCTAGAAACTGTGATCTTCTGTAAGCGGATTTCATGCAATTCTACAGTACATAGCTTTCACAAGCAGCAGGTCTATTGTTACCAGAACCGAACGATAGGCTATTTATTTCGAAATAGTGATTTTCCAAAACGATGTAGGCTGACTCCCATGCAGTTGGACAATGGTGGTGGTGTAACACTCCAAAACGCAAATGAATATTACATGTATTACACGGGAGCGAGTGAGAATGTCTAGCAAAACCGTAGCTGCGCTCCTCAGTTGCATTTGACATGGGGATGGTTATGTTTAGGCCTAAATGCGCACAAGCTTGTCAACCTCCAGAGAGGAGAGAGCGCATATTGGCCTGTTTTGGAATTTTAATTTCAGCATTATTGTTATCCACTTACATTAAATGTTTTTGTCATGACATGTAATTATTGGTTCTATCTCTTATGCGAAATGCACAAAACTCGTCCTGCTGTCAATATGATGCATTTTGCTGATGCTATAGGGGCGATGTTTGATACTAAGCCTACATAGTGTCAACGTATACGTGCTGTCTGGGTATAGTGAGAGGTAACTTGAAGGGACAGTTTCTAACTTAATTTCTGAGCTACAGAAAATGAGAATCTCTCTCTCACACTCACTCACTCACTCACTCACTCACTCACTCACTCACTCACACACACACGCGCGCGCGCACACACACGCACGCACGCACGCACGCACGCACACACACACACACACACACACACACACACACACACACACACACACACACACACACACACAGTGGTAATTGCCCAACCGTCTAAACAGCATTTCCAGAGAATTAATAATTTACAGAATCAATTCTGCAGTTCAGAGACAGGCAGGGTTTACCACAGGGTACTTTCTCGACCAACTGTGCACTCACGTACACCCACATAGTGAAACAATTTGACGAGATAGGATGATCACAAACTGTTCTCTTTTATTCACCTCATGACAAAACACTAAAAGCAAAGCTTATTTTGAGGTATTACTGTCACATGCAGTACTGTGTGTATGATTATAGTCAGTGCTGTTTACAGATGGTTTTGTCTTTAGCTTGGCTGATTAAATAATAATAAATAATAAGGCCAATTTAACCACTCAATCCTCAAAAAGGTTTTTGTTCTCATTTTGTATCTCATTTATCACATTTCAGTAAAAGGAGTACAACAAACTCTCCTTTATATGAATCTAAGGTGGTTCATCGGCCATGTATACGCATCTCCACTGTCCTCTTTTTCCCTTCCTGCTCAGTGAGCCCTGCCTCCTCCATCCTTGGCCAGTAAACACAATCACCACACTTGTCCTTCACCTGCAGCTTGAAAGACTGCGCATTGGTGTTCGGGAGCTTGCTCCGGAGATGTGCTAGGAGTCATTAGCAGGGAGGTAAGAGAGGTTGTTATCCTGTCCATGATTCATTCAGATGCAGCGGCACTACGATATCTCACGTAACAGAGAAAATGCAACAGGGCCGATTGAACTTATTTAAATGAGAGTCGGTCTTTGAAGCGCGTCGGGGGCTTTGCTACGGGGTCCCGGCGGAGCCAACGTTGACAGTCTCTCAGGTTTCTGACGGGGGAAACCTTGGCGTTGGCCTCAGGGCTTGTTCAGCATCACTTCGCCTGACTCTCTGATCACTCTCTTGATCTTGTTTTTAAAGTTACCCTTACAGTCCACCCGAGAAGTTTGAAAGACAAACATGGAACGAGGGACCAATTACTTCAGCGGTCAGAGGATGCCCACAAGAAAAATTCAGTCAATATGTTCATTGAATCGTATCTAGGTGTAAATGGCCTCTAAGGGGGTTGAACAATAGATTGTGTGCATAAACTGGTGTCAGAAGCTCTGAATATCATGACAAGTGCTTAATACAGTTCAGACTGCAGAAAGATTACATTTCCAACATGCCTTGCTGCATTAAAGGACATACCATCTCTACTGAAGAGTGACACAATAGTTCCAGTCTTCTTTCAAAAACCTAAGTGTGATTAAATACATTTCTGAAATATGCCGCCTGACAGTACAGTAAGTTGACAACTAATATTATTGTTTTGACAGCATTTCATTTGCATAAAGCATTTCATTACACTCAATTTGATTTGATTTGATTTGTGGTGTAGTGTAGTGGGATAGTCCACTATTTCACAACATGTATTCCAAGATCCAACAAGATCCCCTTGGGAAAAAAGTGGTGGTATTCATAATACCTTTGTAAAGTGTCATTACCTTGTTGTGTAGACCTACTGCATTCATAACCTATTTGTGTATACATGATTTGCATACCCCTAAAGTAAAGTGATGGTAGTCTTGTTCATTCAAGACACATGTGGAGCTCTATTCTCTGGTCATGAATACCTCCTGCATTCATAACATCTGCATGCATGCTCTAGAAATTATTTTCATACCCCCAAACTAAAGTGTACTGTTCATTCATGATGCATACATGGAGCATTATTCACTTGCCACAAAGCACTACTAGTACTGGTTTCTTACAGTCCTCCTAGTCAAGTATGATACTACACAGAATACATCTGATGGTCATTAATTGAACAACTGTAATTGCTTTGAGATGAAAGTCTGGAAATGTACAATAGCCTACAAATCAATGCACAGATCTTAACTTACATTCCTAACTATTTCATTATTATTTCACCTTTGCACTTAACCGTTTAATGCACACTTTTTACAGGCAACAACATCTTTGAGCACCTGGTAAAATGTCTGTACGTGATCAATTCACGAAAGGAACTCCTGTCTTGAACAAGAGATCCTAATAAGCACATTTAGCATCTTCCAGTGGCTAATTGATTATTGATTACACTATTATACGTTTTTGCTGAAAATGGCAGAAATCATGTCAAGTCTCTAAATACAGAAATTCTGCTCCTCCAAAAACGTTTTGTACAATACCGTGGTCAAAAAGCTGAGACAATGTAATGGCCGCCATCAACTTCCTGTAAGTTGCATATTTTTGTTTCCATAGACCTCCATGTTCAAATTTGCACTTTCAAGTTTGCATAATTTAAAAACTATAATGTTAAAATATAAATGTAAGTGGCGCAGGTTAGACCTCTCTGCACGTTTTAAAGGTGCAATATGTAGCTTTTTCTCATTGAAAATGTCACAAAATAACCATGCTGAATCATTACTTATGGTGCATTGGCAGTCTATGATGGCCTGAATTTGCTTTTCCAAAATGTTCAGGATGTTTCTGGGCATCTACCACTTGCTGTCGGTGTGTAACCTGCAACTTGTTCATTATTGACCTAGTGCCTGAGCTGCAGGCAAGCATTTGTCAGTGCTGGAAGCCGACCTAAGCAACTGAAGCTTTGTGTGCAAAAAAGTTTCTAACATGTTTTTTCCTTGTAATTGTCCTGTTTGACATTACAGCCTTGTCTGAGTTTTGTTTGGGGAATGAGGGGATTTGTTTGTAACTCTGGGTTTAGCGGGAGAGGTTTTTACTGGTATAGCCAGTCATGCAACCAAGTGTGCACCTTCACCGTTGGTGACAGACACAGCTGGCAGGTAGTTTAGGGAGATAATGGGGCTTGCGGATGGCAGAGTATAAGATATCTGTGACAGGGTTTTCTGTATGAATGCACAAGCCATTGCAGTGAAAAGAGGGCACAATCCTGCATATGGTGCCTTTAAAGTTGGATTAGTGTGAATATCTTGTAGAAGTAGTGGTGAGAACATTAACAGAAGGATATGAATAATAATAATAAGAACAATAGTGGTTAATAAGCCTCCAACAATAATGAGCAAGAACACTAGTTGGACTTACTGAAGCAAACCCACTGATTAAACAGAAGAAATAAGGAGAACATACATGCGGTGCACAGACATATTGACATGGGGAATGGCAGTGGGGTAGCGTAAGGAGATCAAAAAAGGTGGGTCTTGAGGTTAGATTTCAAAGAGGTAACAGTCTCTGAACCTCTAACAGGGGCAGGCAGGCTATTCCACAGAAGTGGTGCTCGATAACAAAGGGCTCTGCCTCCAAGCTGTTTTCTTTTTGATGCAGGGGACGACAAGCAATCCAGCATTCATAGAGCATACATGAATGATTCATAGTAAGGATGCAGAGGACAAGTAATAACAATTCACCAATGTGTGGTCTGAATGAAATAATAATCCAGTACAGTAAGGCTCAAACATAGTGTAAAGAAGGCTTATTAACCAATGGAATTCAATCTTGGGGTCCCCTGTCATGCTTTTCCTGATGTCATGGTATGTCAAGCTTACAGCTTACATAAAGCCTTCAATGTCAACTTGCGGTTGCTTTCATGAAAGTCATGAAATCAGTACCTTTCAAATACAGTTTTACCGTAACTTCCAACCAGAAAGTCAGAGAGTTAATTTGAGGTGATTTGGCCACAAATGTTGATGTTTCATTTCCCCCAATCACTCCAATTGTTTTCTGGTTAGTAGTGGCTAAAGCTATCTGAAGTTATTAGTGGCTATTTAACAACTCTGAACCATGGATTACAGTTTCTCCTGGCCTATAGACTACTTTCAAGGTAAGGAACCATCTGACTATAAGTTGTAAAATAGTAAACTATCCCTTTAAATTAACCCAGCATATTATGTCTGCTTGATCATGTAGCTTGCTTCAGCAGGGATGACGATTCCTGTGATTACCCATCAAAGGTTCATTTTTTAATAATGAGCGTTAGATTTATCACAGGGGCATTGCTTTCTCTGATACCTTGACAAACTGAGTGTATTGATTTAGTCTTTTGGTACCTTGCCAGCTCTCACCAAGGATCACTTTCCATTGTTGAGTCATAAAGATGTATTTAAAGTGGAATGTTACGCTGTAATCCAGCTGATTTGTTGTTTTCTACTATTATTCGATAGTAGACACACTTACAAAAAAATGCGTTTTAAAACAACCTCTGAGTCAAGATGTCTCCCTTTCAACGCCCTCAGCAGTCCTGATGTTCCAAATTGCCCATTTGATTCAATTCCTACAACTCCCAAGATTCCCCTCTCTACCTCCACACAAGAGCCTTCTGTTGAACAGCGCCAGAGCTGGCTGCTCTCTGGGAATCACTGGCATAGTAGAGCAGGGTCGGAGTGCAAAAACTCTCATCTGACGTATTTCAACACGGTATGAGACTTTTTTAGGAAGTAAACACAGACCTCGCGTTTCGATAGCTATGATGCAGCTGCACATGAAATTATGATAGTTTGAGACGGTATGCATCGTGGATTGACTAAAAGCATGAAAATGGATTTTGGGTAAACTTCCCCTTTAAGGTTTAACTTGAGAGAGAACAATGTACAAAGAAGAGGGATAATAGACGACAATATAGGAGAAGTTGGAAGAGGAGAAAAGAGTTAGGATGAAAGACACTATCCTTAGCTGTGAAGCCGTGGTCATATTTCAGCCCTGTATCCCCTACACACAGGCAATTACAAATATCGACCTGGATAGGTCCACTACCACACACACACACACACACACACACACACACACACACACACACACACACACACACACACACACACACACACACACACACACACACACACACACACACACACACACACACACACACCTCACTGAGGTAAAGAATAGCTACACTTCAGAGAAAAAACACATGATCAATATGGATCCATACTTTTGGAATACCAAACCACAACATGCGCTGCAAGGTAAGTATGATTTAGACCAACCTACTGTAACACCTTTTGAAAAAGTAGCAAAAAGAGTGGGCTAGCCAAAAACACCTTATTCTCTTCCACTTTCCTCTCATTCATTATATTGAACTTGACAGACATTTCCCATCTCAGTCTCCCAAGGCTGAGCTTCAGAGCCAGAATCAAACCTTAAGTCATTACCCTGTAGCACTGTTTCTGCTGACCAAGCTTATTCTCTGCATGGTTAATGTAGTGTTCTTCGGGTGGGGAAGTAAAAATGTGGTGCACTGTACATCTGGTGTTATAACTTGTGCATCTGTTCTATGGACCTATTCCCCCGACATTCTGCTACAAAAAGAACAGGTGGAATCAATCTTTGTGTCCCACTCTAATAGAGATGAATTGAGGATCGGTGCTGGGAAAGCAGACTGGTCACCTACTGAAACCGGGTGCCTATACATGATAGTACCCGTTCCCAACTGCGTGTCCTGGTTGACGCATATACTGTGGCTATACTGGCAGGTGGATACAGAAAGCGGAACGCCGTATAAGGAGGCTGGTGGAGTGGTGGAGGGTTTAAATAGCGATATGAACAATACCCCTTTCAGACAGAGGAGAAATTGCGCTACTGTAGCGATTCAGTCACGCCTTTCAGTTCTGTCTGAGGGGGCTTTTTAGAGCAGCAACTAAACCTATTTGGGGGAGTTTCTATTAGTTGCTATTTATTCTGTCTGAAAGGCAAGCCGCAGCTGAAGCAGCAATGTGGGTGGCACTTACGTAGGTACACATACGGAATACAATTGAAGCTGTGTATTCTGTCTGAAAATGCGTAGTTAATGCCTGATGCCTAATACCGCCTAACCGCCTTGCAACCCGCAGATCGCTGGTTCGAATAGCGCTGTGGACAACAATTGTTTGTTAATTAGGTGGGCTTGCTTAAGCAAGCTATTCACACCAATCCAACTTTAAAACATGCAGAGGTCTAACTCCCGTTGCTATGACTTTTGGTTTTGATACCTATTAAACTTTTTAAACGTTAAAAACTTGAAAGTGCGCTTTTTATGAAGTCTATGGCAACCAAAAGATGCAATTTTTTAACCACTGCTGATCTTACACCTTTTAAGCCATTAACACCATTTCAACTGTAAAATGTGTAAAAAAAAGTATTATTATTATTAAATGCTTTCTGATACCTATTCAACTGTTTAAACTATTAAGCTTTTTGTAACTACAAAACCTGTCATCCGGTTAACATGGTGGAATGTTGATTTAGGCCATTCTGAGACATTCTGAGAGCCCCATTGTTACTGCAACTGCTATGGAACTTAATGCCTAATGCTGCCTAAGTCTAACCGGCATGCAATTCAAAGTTAATTAAGATTAACTTCTTATGATGTATTATCCAAAAATCTCTTATATGCATCAACCAGGACACACAACTGAGAACACGTGCTATTGTGTTATTTAATTTAATTTAATTTATTTTATTTAATTAAGAGACTGTGTTGCAGACTCATCCTCCACTGTAATTATCTGCACTGTCAATCTGTCATTGCCATTGTATATTGCCATTCCATTGCGTACATTGCTTCACCGCTGTTTATACTGTTTGTACTGTTTATATTGTTTATACTGTTTATACTGTTCATACTGTTTATATTTGTTAGTACTTCTATTTTATTTTATTTTATTCTATTTTAAAACTTATTGTTGCACTACTCTGTGGCACTGTCACTTTTGCATTTCACTGTATACTTGTATGCACGTGACAAATAAAGAATCTTGAATCTTGAATCTTGAAAGACATGAGGTTCAATGAGGTTCAATGAGGTTCAATGAGGTTCAATGAGGTTCAATGGACGTTATGTATCTGTGGCACAATGCCAACTGTTACTGTTCAGTGTGTGCAGCACCAGTGAGAACAAGAGACAGTTGAGATGGCCACAGATGACTGTGTGTGTACTGGTACTGGTCTGGTGTACTGGTCTGATGTACTGGTGTACTGGTCTGATGGAAGAGCAGAAAAGCTAAACATTAAACAAAACCCTTTTCCTATATTTGAAAGTGTCCTACCATTGGAAGGTTTTCTACCTCTGCCTCCAATGTCCTTCCCGAAAAAGTCAAAAGTAAGCAGGGGAGAAATGGCTGCATGTTTTTGCATAGCAGGGGTACATCTGCTTGGCAACTGAGATTGTTTTAAGACAGTCCAATTGTTAGATGTTTTGTCCACCTTTTCATTCCCAGCAGAGTACCTTTGCAAGACAACAAACCCACTGTGGCTATAATGTGAGTGTGATTCCTGAGGTGCTGTCTGATGTTTTCCCATTACCCCTTAGGGGGGAAAGTGAAATACCATTTGGCATGCTGCAAATGTGTTTTTTCATGGTTTCTCTTCAATCTCATGACATCTGGGCATTTACTATTAGGGAAAATTGTTCATGTGTATCGGTGGGCAGTCCAGGTAATTACATACGTAGGCTCTGCAAATACACAGCAATCACTCTTTTGTCATACTTTATGTTGTGGAACTCAAGCCGAAGACATGGCTGAACACTCTTAATAATGCTTAATTCCCTCCCCCTTCCAAGGTTGACCGTTGATCTGAATGGACTAGGTGTGTGAGAGTAATATGGTGGAAAGCCCTGGGTGACAACATTTACACCATTTTACTCTCATACATCTACTGTAGTCCTGTGGTCAGTGGTCAGTCATCATTTGAAGAAAGGAAACAAAGTGCGAAGAGAGCAAGAATGGACAGAGGGGTGAAAGAAAATGGATAACCTGTCATTGGCCATTAGAGCATAGAGAATGCGTATATGTTCAAAAGGACATGCATTTTTTGAATATTACATTTCCAATGTTAGCTTCAGCACTAACTGTAAACCCCTTAATCTGAGAGCTTCACGCTTGCATCTCCTCAGGTGATGTTAGTTTCAGCTTCACTATCTGTTGTTCAGAACAAGGCTGTGAGTGCACCAAGAAGCCTTCCATGCGCCATATGTTTCTGACAAACACAATATCTCATAAAACTAGTGGTGTGGAACAGAGTTCTCTCTTCGCCACGGAGAGTGAGCGTGTCCTGGTTTTTCGTTTCCCCCCTCAGATGGGCATTCTCTTTGGTCCTCTCTACAAAGACCCAGCTCCAAAAAAAAGAAGTAGAGAAGAAATCCTTTGTTACTTCTGGATAGACTTGTCAATTAAGTGAATTTCTCCATGCTCTCTTTGAGGTGAAAAAAAAAGGTTTGGCTGGCTGCTGCTTTGATGTGGCTTGAATTCTGACTGTCATTTGTCCCAAGCAGTGACAGAAGTAATCCTGATTAATTAGTAGTGTTTGATTTATTTCTTTTCTAGTTGGGAATGGCTGCCATCGAGTCAAAGTTCCATTCGTGTTGTTTTGTTCATCAATTGGAAATATGTGTGTTTGATTCCCACCCATCACCCACTATTGTAGGTGAAGGGAAATTATTACAGATAATTCAAGCTTCTGTTAGTTTAAAATCAGATCCTTTTGAATCATGTGTACAAGCATTGATTAGACAATATTCCAGATATGATGGTCCAATATTTTAAGCCTCAAGGTGGAAAATAACAACTACTAACAACAACTCTTGAACACATTTAACAACAAAAACAATCATTAGAATATGTATTGCTCAACAAACCACGACACAACGTTGTGTTAAATCAGTTAGGTAAAAAAAAAACTGGAAAAACGAAAAACGTTTCCCCCTACAAATTCCTATAGATCAGGCCACTTTTTCATTGCTCATTAATTCAAAAAAGGAACTTATCACTATGAAAAGGATGTCATTCTCATCTTTGAAAACGTTCACAGGGAGGGAGGGGGGAGAAAGAGACATTGTTTTGTTTTAGGTTTGAATTAGGAGTGTACTGGAGTTCTCCACAAACCTGCCTACTACCACTAATCATGTAATGGTTTCAAGTGAGCATATTTGTTCAATACTACTTTTTTAACTACTGTAAGCTATTGCAAGTATTGTTCAAACATTGTCAAACATTGTTTTAAATCCAATGGTATTCTATTGATAAACTACCCTGAAGAATCACTTGACCTTCATAGATTGTGGTGACAAGTTTTAGCCTCACTTAAAGAAACCATTCAGACATTCAATTCACTGTTGTTTAGAATCCAGTTTTAATATGTAAATGAACCATAAAAAGCACATTAAAACATTTTCTCATTTTAGTTACAAAAATGGGTCACCTAAAGGGCTTATCATTGCATTCACAGAAGGATTTGAACAGAGGATGCCTAACAGATAAGTATTTCTGTCTTTAAAAAATTCCCCACCCAAAATATATAAACTTAATTGTTTAACCAAGGTATATACAGGGTATAACATCCTCGCATCTTAATGGTTATCAAGAAAGTTTGAGGTATACGACCAAAAAAAAAAACTGACAGAACAAAACAAAAAAAATCAAAAAAAATCAAAACAAAAAAAAACAAATAAAATAAAATTAAATAAAAGTAGAACGAATGCCATGATTGCTTAATACAAGCACAGGATCACAACATTAGTGGGATATGTTGTTTTATGTGTGCTGGTTAGATTCTTCCAGTTGTTTTACCTATGGTCATGAGGGCAAAACTGTAAATAACCTAAAGTTGTGGATGGTCAATATATACAAAGGGGATCCATTATAATTAGAAATAGGGAATCGTTTGAATGCTCATTTTATTTGCTTCATAACAGGTACACAGTACAGTATTCATCGACAAAATATCATAATTATTTCTTTCTTTATTCATTTCTTTAACTTATATATATATTTTGTTACGAACATTGAAATTAAGAGCCGGATGCAATTCTGATACACATGCAAGTTTTGAAAGTGGATTCAAAAATAACAGTATGGTACAAAATAATAATTACAGTTTTTTATTATCAAAATACACCTCTCTTAGCACCTCCTATTTTTTGTGTGTTTTGAACAAGCACCATTGTAGTCATTTTCGTTTTGTACAGCACCCGGAGGTTCCAAAAAAGAGGTCTCTTTCTCTCTCGCCTGGCGACCTCCCTCGGTTACCTCCTGTCCACCCCTTCTCTGCCACGCCTTCAAATGTCCTTCACCTTTGCTCCATAACAGGGTTAAGTCATGTGATTCTAGCCCTACAAGGGCAACAAGTATTTTCCTGGGTAATACATACATACATGGCAAGACATGTTCGCTACACCATTTTTTTTAAAATTCAAAACTTGCATGTGGCATGGAAAAGGGTGAGGGGGGGGGGGGGGGGGGGGAGGGTTGGGGGGGGGGGTGTTGGTGGTACCCAAAATGTCTTGACTTGACTTTCTTTGCTGACCCCGCCAAGTTTGTTTATTTGTTTTTAGCCAAGGAAGCAGACGGGGCCAACTTCAAATCCAAACTTCTGGCTGGGATCCCCAAAGTCATGCAACATGACGTCGATGATTGGAACCTGATCAATTTTGGGAGTATTGATTTCCATCACAGTCTTTCCATAGCCCTTTCTCGTCTGTGGGGAGAGAATGGAGAAACGGTTAGACACCCTTTGTTAAACACAAGCCTATGTTACTGTAAATGTGGAAAAACTGTAAATGTATATGTTTAGTACTTTCCACATTTGTCATGACATGGACACATGGACACATTTTGCATGAAATTTAATGATTGAAACTAAAGCCCAAATGTATAGGAGTGTTTTTATCCTTTATTGCTATGAAATAGCTGCTAAAATAAAGGCGTTCTAATTTTTTCACAAGAGTGGGAAAGAGTGCCTTGGATTCTTTGAAGTTATGCTTTTTATAGCTGCAACTTAATTTGGTCACTATAAGTTGTGCCAGGTTCTCCGATGAGCTCCTCTCTTTGTCTTCATACTTGATGCCAAAGCAGCGCTCCCTCTTTTTGCATTCCAAATGTACAGTATTTCATTCAAATTGGCCTATGGCTGAAAATCAACCTATGCCATTACACAGACAGGCATTATCAACGAGCAGTCCTTACCGCACATCCGTCCGAGAGGGCCCTGATGTAGGGGTTGTTGTCGTATGACATCTCCTCATCGTTGGAGCCCAGGAAGCGGAGGGCCTTGTCATAGCTGTCAGTGGTGGCGTCATGCCACGCTACAGACTGGTGGCAGTTATAGGTGAAGTTCTGCCTGGCTGAGGCAGTCAGTAGTTTGAGGAAGGTCATCTGAACCTCGTTTATTGAGTTGCCGTCTGAATCCACATATGACAGCTGTTTGAGAGGTGGGAGATAAAAGGTTAGGTTTAGATAAGAAAGCTGTTAACATAGACAAATAACTATTTGTTTATTGATATTCAATGGGAGTTTTAGGATTTATGAAGCTGTGAACCAGACCCCACTAACAGTTCAGGGAAATTAATTAAAACAAACAAACAAAACAGAAAACACTGTGTACAGGACAGGTATATCCATGGTTTTCATATGCCAGCATGTCTTATACAAGCTCTCAGATAAAAGCATAGGCAGGCAGCCAAATGGAGTCTTAGCATGATATAAAATCATATTTCCCTCCTCCATAATTTCCAGACAATACAAAAAATATGAATTTGAGGGGTCTGAGGGAGCCAGAGAGAGGTTTGGGTCTCTTTGTAGCGAGCAAGGTCACCTCTTCCGTCGTGTTTATGTGCTGCTTTTCTATTTATTTTTTTTGTCTATTTGCGGCCTGCTTTTTCTGAAGAGCCTCAGTACTGACATAGAAAGACAGTAAGCAGCCAAATCCTTTTAGCTCAATGACGGAGACATGAGACAGTCTTTTGTAAGGAGAGCTGCTGTGGATGAAAGTGGCGAGGGGGCACTTACTATTTTACCACGCTTAAATTCACTGTACCATGACCCGGGAATTTCTTTGGGCCATGAAGATATTTTGACCTGTGAACAAAACAAATGAAGCACATGAATACAAATAATTTTCAATGGTATAGTACATATTTTACAGTATGGATTCCTGGTACATTTGTTTTGATTCATCAAATGACGAAGAAAAACCTTGGGGCTAGATACTTATTTCTTTAAATCTGAGCATGCAGAAGAAAGGGTCATAGCCTATAATTGATAATTGTTTGATATAAACTTGGGTTTATAAATGTGTTATATATATACATATATGTATTTGTTAGATATTGTTATCTTATACAGCTCATATATATATATATATATATATATATATATATATATATATATATATATATATATATATATATATAGTTCAATATATATATGCATGTCAATTCCAACCTTGCACTCATATTTCCATTTTGTTCATGCCAATATGAATGTACAGTAAATGATCAACTCTATAACACAATACAATAAGATCAAATGGTTACATTTGACAGGTTCAATAAAAGTGAAGGTTGTCTGAAGTTGACTGGCATTCGTAAGTAAGGAGTGAAGCTGTAAAAAACACAACTTAAACAAAAGACGCCATGTTGCTGATGGCTTAACTCTCCACTAGAAATGACAGGATAGAGCAGGTGTGTGTATCATCCTCTGAGGGATATAAAATGTCACTCACTCCATTGGACTTCTTATCGGGGTAGATGCAGGTTTCTCCCCCTGCGGTGAAGTTACAGTAGACTTTGAAGGAGTCCCCTGAGCACCCCTGGTTTGGATCAATCCAGTATTCGCCTGAGGAAAACCAATCACAAATTCAAACACCTGAATCTCTACTAAGTTCTACTGAGAAATGTATAACATCCATTTCAAAACCAAATGTGTTTAAACTTCTTAGTGGACCATCAAATTCCCCAGTGACATTCATGTGTTAATCGGCCAAAGAAAGATTATGAACATGCAGTGCCAACAACATCATGCCAAAATATGTTATACATCTCACTACTGTTTACTTCTTCTAAAAACCGAATGTAGATGTCCATCAAAAACTGAGCTACAGTGAGTTTGCTTAGAGATAACTTCAAAAGGTAAGTAAGCTTGACAGCCTGACATTTCCGCAAATCAAATTCCGCATAAGTTTTCTGCTGAATAATAAGTACCCCCCCATGAGGTCATGTCAGTGTTTTTCAGATTCAGTACTGACAGTCTACCTGTAAATATACAACCTGAAACCTCCCACTGCTTAACAATGAGCAAAAACCATTCACAGTCAAACAAATGTTATTATCTATCCTACATTGGCAGACAATTACAGCCGCAGCATTTGCATATTACCCATCACCCTCTCTCTGTGACTCACCATCAGAGAACTCTGGGTGGCAGAGCTGCAGGTCTTTGCACGTCCTGGCAGGGTTGTTCGGTGTACCCATGGGGTACTTCATTCGTTCAATGTCCTGTTTGAGGTTGTTGAGGGAGCCAAAGATGTCCTCCATGCCCTCTCCATAGTCCATCATTGTGCCTGCTGCATCTGCCTGCATGTCACTGGAGCGCCGGGTCTTCCTGGGGGACTGGATGGGCAGGGGCTGGATAACCTCACCGGCTGGACCCTGTAGAGGAGAGAGGACAACAAGATTTGTTCATTGGTTCATTGGTTAAAATAGGATAAATAGGATTACGTCCATGTACACCAGTGGATCAATAGCATAGAGATATGACTACCTTGGAAAGCGTTGTCTGACACAAGAGTAAAACATATGTCAATAAAGCCTACATTTCTAAATGTTCTGTCCAAGTGTAAATCAATAAAGGTTAAAGTAGTAGGCTACTTACAGGTGGACCAGGTGGACCGACCGTACCAGTGTCTCCCTTCTGACCAGCGGGACCCTGGAAGGGACATGAAGATAGAAACAGGTTAGGTCTGTATCTCACTCTCACTGGTTTAAAACCAGCATCACTGTACTTTCAACGGCTAATATGAAGTGGTTGAACTTACAGATGTACCCTTTGATCCCTTGGGACCTTGGGGACCCTGAAAGAGACAGCAGAGAATCACAATTAGCATTGTAGCAAAAAACGACTAATTCATTATATTGATGTGACATTTCAACAACACAGGTATAAACAAAACCAAAGGTATAAGTCTTACAGGCAAACCAGGTGGACCAGGTGGACCAAGGGGACCTGAAGATCCACTGATACCCTGTGGAGAACAGACAAGACATCAGTGAGACACCACTGAAACGTATACGAGACAGGAATGAGACCGTGGAGGTATAAAGAGTGGTAGAGTAAAAGCAAAACAACAGAGCAAAACGTATGAAGTCTAGAAGGCAAAAATAGGACCATAGCATTTTCTTCAGTCCTGCAATTCTGTATCTGAAGGGACTATTTTGTGGGTCATACAGCTCAACAGATGATGTCTGCTTCTCAAACCGGAAATAGACTTAGAAAGCTTTCTCTTTGGCATACAAAAAAAGGGACATTACAATTTCATTAGGCTTAATCTGAAGATGTTTAATCCATTCCATCGCCTTTAATCACGGAGCGGCAACTCTGTAGGCCACAGCGTGCTCAAATTGCATATTCACTCAATGCAATGTTTATTTAAAAATGGATGAGGCCCTTAATGTGGAGCCTTCATCAGGACGATGCCGTGACATTTTTTGAGTGCTGCTTAACATTTCTACCTCCCGAAAATAAAAGTGGCGATTTGGTCATGAAAGAGATTGAAATTCCATGCAAGGTGAGAAAAAAAGGAACTTCATCAATGTTCTAGAGAATGCACAGCGTAGAATCACTGCAGATATGCATATAGTTAACTTGCCCAAGATAATGACGAATTTGGAAGGCTAATCCCGTGTGAGATGGCAAGGCTTGTATATTTGTATATGAAAAATGTGGATACACTCAATGTACTGTATTACACACTGGAGTGGTAGCTGGTGCATGGGCAGATACAGTAATGTATCATTATCAAAGTCTCTTCTAGTGAACTGTAGGTGATTGCAATGAGACCAATGGCATTGTACTTCCTGGAGGAGAGCAAATAGGTTGAAGAATGGCAAGGTGATGAGATCATCAATCACTTACGCCATCGCCCTTGCCGCCAGGAGTACCCTGGGGTCCAGGCAAGCCTCGGTCTCCCTTCTCCCCCTGTTCACCGGGGGGTCCGATCAAACCAATCAGACCTGGATGACCCTAGAGGATGAACACACACACACACACACACACACACACACACACACACACACACACACACACACACACACACACACACACACACACACACATTAAGACAAGAACAATGAGGATACACTGGATACCAACAGTGAACACAGATTTATACAATCCCATACCATTGGGGAAAATCCTGCTATTACAGTTACACCTGCAATTAGGCGGAATAGAAATTGGCTGCGAATGTTGAAAGCTCATTATTATACGAACCTGACAGCATTATTATTGAAATGTCTCCAAAATATTTCTCTGAAAATGCTACAGAAACTGAGGACAATCCACAACCACAATGATGAAAAAAACCCAGTCCCAATGATTTGAAAGCATGAAAAATGGCAACATCAAATGCTGCCCATTGTGTGCTTTTAAACCAATCTCTGTCAATTCAGCTTTTAAATGTGTGGGAGGCAATTTAAGCAGAGTATTATATGTGCTGCATGAATGTCTCACATTCAAACTTCATATTCAGATCTGAGGCCAAGTCACAAATGGAGGCTACTGTTGACTAAGAGGTTAGGGCCCAGGTTGAGTTTCCTTCATTTACGCTTTAAAGTGTCTTGAGTGAATACATGAATCTGTGCATTACTACAGAAA
Source organism: Argentina silus (assembly GCF_951799395.1). Taxonomy (NCBI): domain Eukaryota; kingdom Metazoa; phylum Chordata; class Actinopteri; order Argentiniformes; family Argentinidae; genus Argentina; species Argentina silus. The sequence goes on along the minus strand of NC_139655.1, from coordinate 5,460,194 downwards.
TAGTTGTAGTAGTTGTTTTTTGCCTGTCCAGAAAATGGGGTTCACAGTTTCAGGTGAATGGGGCCCTGACCGCAATTCTATCCATGTTTATGGTCATGGTACATTCTCTGTTAGAGGTTAAACTTTCTAACCCTTTTAGGATCTTGGAAATCAAATCAACAACCGCATTGGGACAAGAAATTGAGTCGCACTCACCTTTTCACCCTTGGAGCCAGGATCACCTTTGAGGCCAGGGAGACCAGGGGGCCCCTAAATTCAGAGAATGTTCAAAGTAAGAAATCAAATCAATTACTTCAACATAGAAGAGGGTGAAAGAGAGGAAGGGAGACAGACGGACAGACAAACAGAGAGAGAGAGAGAGAGAAAGAGAGAGAGAGTGAGAGAGAACACATTGTCTGTACTAACCATGGGTCCAGGTGGGCCATCTTGTCCAGAAGAGCCAGGAAGTCCTTGTTCACCCTGAGAAAAGCCATCCAATTATAGGCAACATTACAGCCTGCTGTAACTCTTACGGCCTGCTATTGATTTTCTGTGCACAGCATGATGATTAATTGCAGATATACCGCAAAAAAGTGTGTTCGAATAAACAACAGGAATGTATTAAGTACAAGCCAAATGGAAGTATTGATTATTCAATGAGCACTGTTGTCATGCTTTAGAGATGTGTATGCGTGTGTGTGTGTGTGTGTGTGTGTGTGTGTGTGTGTGTGTGTGTGTGTTGGGGAGGAGAAGGAGAGATGAAGAGGTGCATTGTGGATCTGACTGTCTGGGGCCTCTTGTAAGGTTATGAGGAACCAGTTGAGGCAGATAGAATTTGATTCAGATGCTGTTTGTTCTTGCTGTTGCACCTCAGACTACAAGAATAAGACTAGGATGCCTTTCATCATTGGCTATATAGAATCTCTCGTGTATGTGTGTGTGTGTGTGTGTGTGTGTGTGTGTGTGTGTGTGTGTGTGTGTGCGTAAGTGCGTCTATAGATGATTGTGTGAATGTGTCCGTATGATTGTGATGAGTGTACTGTATATATGATAAGAACAGGGGAACATTCTTTCTCTAGGGTTGCATCTCTCTTACAACAGGGCCAGGGATTCCGCGCAGACCTTCAGGACCAGGCTTCCCGGAGGGTCCCTGAGGACCGACTGGGCCAGTTTTACCTGGGGGTCCCTCTGATCCAGATTCACCCTGTAAGTGGGAACAAGACTGTGTTGACAAAACAACTCTGGATGACTTCCACAAGTCATGTCAACCTGTTTTCGTTGACGCTTTCTATGCTGTACTTTTAAAATCTCTCAAATGAATCAAAATAAACCAAATATATAGAATGTTAACAAGATCCCATAATTTCTCCATATTATAATTTGACCCATTTCATGAGTGCGATGCTAACAACATTGACATCCTTGTTGTAGGTACAGTATGTGTATTGTTGTCGTCATAGCTACCCTATGTGGTTCAGTTTTACGCATGCTAGTTTATGTTTATGTTCTATATTTCCCTGCTAACAAAGCAACATCGCAACTTCGGAAGGTGAAGATGACAATGGAGCTACTGTCGGTGATTAATGTAAAACAACAATGGGAATCTAAACCATCCAGTAGATTTACAGTCCAACAAAGTGGCTAATGTATTACAATGTACAACAGAACAGCAGAGGGTTTTACACAACCTGCATACTGACTGTTGATTTGTCTGAGCCAGTTATGTTCTCCAAATTAAGGCACGAACGAATGGGGAAAGAATGTAAAGCTTCTTTGAAACTGAATATAAAAAAATTAAAATAGTCTGCATCCATAAATCTCCATCTGATCTTCGGTGAAAACCCCTCTGTTACCCTCTGGTTTGCGTGTGTTTTAATTTGAGAGGGATGCGGCCTGGGGGACCTGCTGAGGGAGTTGCTGAGACCGTTCTCTGAGTGAACGCTGAATTGATTTTGTGTGTTACCTTGGTACCCTTCTCTCCTTGTCTGCCCTCTGCACCAGCAGTTCCTGGGGGTCCCTGGGGAGGTTGAGAGGACACTTCAGCATTTGAGCATACTGTAGCACCAGCAGAGTGTGTGTGTGTGTGTGTGTGTGTGTGTGTGTGTGTGTGTGTGTGTGTGCAGAGTCAACAACAACATTGTGAGAGCAGTAATTCAGGGCAATTGTAACAATTTGTTATTGTGACATGCATCCATTTGGCATCAGTCACACACGTCAGTAAGTATATAGCATTTGCTTTTTGCAGAGCAATATTTCAGGGTCTGCAACACTGTAAAAAGGAAAGAAGAGCTGGCTTAAGCAAAGTCTTAGTTTTAGGCTTTTACAGTACTGTTGTATTAAAACAATAAACCAGTAAGGTGATATCAATGCAATCGTCTGTTTTTTCATAATTAAATGTACTGTCTGAAATCTTAAATTACAATCTAACATTTTCAATTTCAGAATGAGATTTGATAATCACAGTAAGCAATCAATCAGACAGGTCCTGTCTGCTGTATAATTCCCCCTGAAGTGAGAACATTTCCATACACTATTGAAACAAGGGCTAGATCATCAAAACGTCCAGCTTAATCTTATTCTCTATGACTGAAGAGGAGTGTGACACGCCCACTAGCTACGGTGCAGTTTACTGACTAACACTCAGACAGACACTAGCCCTTCAAATCACTTCAAGGTTTTCCAGGGTCATCTCTCCTCTCTCTCAGGCCTAAAGCTGTCTTTTTCAACTATAAGAGGGGCCCTCACACCGAGCCGCATGCAGTCCACAGAGGGAGAGAGTCTTCTCTGATCAGCCAGCATGCCATGGCAGGACATGGCTACGTGTATTGACTAAGCGCCTGTAGAGATACTGTATATATGGCCAAAGTTGTCTAGTTGTTGAGTTGTTTTTTGTGCTTTCATCCTCGTTGAGTCGATAGGCCAAAGCTGCCATTGTCTGTCAGTTAGGAACATGATACTACAGGAGTGTATGTCAAGAACCTACAGAGAACATCATATTTGATACTCTGACCACCGGGGTGGAGCAATACAAAATGAACCATATCAAATAGCATTAGGAACATTTTCACTGTGATTAGTTTCTATGTTGCTAATCATTCAAACATACGTATTTGGTAAGAAGACATTATTGTTATGAATAACAGTCTAAATATAGGACATATTATGTAGATGGATAATCATATGTCATTTTAAAGATGGAAACCAAAATCAATAGAAAATCCTGGCATTAAGATATAAACAAATAATATATAAATTATTAAAGAATTCCTTGGGTGCTAAATTGATTTTGACGCAGCCTGTGGAGCCAGAGTGAGATTTCAGCTTCATTTCAAATTGCTATGGGCAAAATGCTGAGCAGGCACAAAACCTCTGAACATTCGATGCAAAACAACTCTTACCATGAATTACCAATTCAGGGGAGCAAACTGCCTGGGAGTAGCAGGAATCATTCTAGGTTACATTTTTTTGGCGATAAAAAAAGCCATTTTCCTCACATAATCCCTGGGCCATTAGGAAGTGCTGATATGATGCTAAATACTGTGAATGTAAATTCCATCAAGCATATTGCAAAAGCAATTGCTGCTAGTTTAATAATGCATATTTTGCTATTGGACTGTACCATAAATGCATTGCAGAGATAGGTTGAGATTGCAGCTTCTTCAAAAGGGGAGGGAGAATCATTTTCATATATGGGAAAGAACTCAATGTCACACAAAAAATAAGTTGTGCAATATGCAATATCTAGGATTCATGAATTCAACTTACATTAGCCAACTAGAAACTATATTTCATTTCATAGCTTCTTAGGGAATGTTAAAGTGAATTTATAGTACAAAAGCTTGATAGAGAAAACATAAAACATGGAAAAGGTCACCATGGAAAAGGTCACCATTATCACATAAAGTATCTAAAACTCGCCCTGTAACCCCACATGTCCAAAGCGTACATTTCACTGTTGAAACGGTAGCTTGTTTCTTCTAGCCATAACTATCTAATGTTACTGTGAGAAATTGCTTTTACAGCAATTTACAGCAAATGCCTTTTCTGACAACACATTTCTGTAGGCATGTCCTGAAAAAACCCCTGAATACTAATTTCCCTCTCTTTTCTTCTCTCACCCTCCCTGAGCTGGTGTTCTGCCTTTGTTTTGTCATAGCTGTCACTCACACAGCCCAGATCAATACAGTGTCACTGTAGCATCTCCTCCTACAGCTAGACAGAGGTAAATGAGTTTTTGGGCGAGACACTTTTTTGTCTTTTTTTGCGCATTTTCAATTTCTCATAAGAAAAAAACAAAAAACACATTCATTTCTCAATGGGCTTTGAGATCTCTTTCTTTTCCATTTACAGACAGCTCACTGGCCTGGCCCTTCACATCTGCAATGTTGTTTTCTTCTCACCCACTTTTACATCTAATGAAAATAGATCTGGGAGCTTGTCTTGGGAGATTGAGTTGTTGTGTTGGAAATATAGTACAGAGTAGCAGCAAATTCTCAGCAAAGGACCAAATGTTCAATCAAGAACAACTGGGTGCACTTCTTTGTTTGTTATTATAATAGGATGAATACATTTCACTGGGCCATCTCAATAGGTTTTGGGCTTTGACAGTGTGTTGGGGCCGCAATAGAATCCAGGCCGAAATGCGTGTTATGATTAGACTTTGAAAAGGACATTGTTAAATATTTCACCCCCATATGGATCCATACAATGGGCTGGCCCCTGCTGTAATACGCTGTGATGTAGAAGTCTGTGGTGGTGATAAGAAGAAGAAGAAGAAGAAGAAGAAGAAGAAGAAGAAGAAGAAGAAGAAGAAGAAGGAAGTTCAGACTTACTCTCTTGCCAGGTGGACCAGGTGGGCCAGATTCACCAGAAGGACCAGGGGGACCCTGAAATGGGGAGAGAGACAGGTAGGAGAATGAGGGGTTTTATCAACATAAACAAAATGCATTACACTAATATGTGACTGTGTACTGTATCAACGTGAGATAGGGTATATGTTTTGAAAACATGCAGGATACTGTGCATAACACCTTTATCCTTACAAATATCTAAGTGTCACATCCCTAGTGACATTGAAAACATGAATAAGCAGAAGATAATTCAACAAGGTTGAACTAAAATCTCTAAAATGAAGATTCATAAAGTCTATAAAGGCACGTCTGCTTTCAGAGCCAGTTTCATCCAATTATCTCAAAGTTAATTGGATGCAATCAAACCATATTTAGGTTTGCATAAGCAAATATTTGATGAACATAAAAAAGCAGAAGATACCACTTTGAGTGAATACGAATTTACGGAGTTATTCAACTGTGTGATGGGTTTAATATTGAACATCTTTGCTGCTAATCGGCAAATGGCAAATGCATGTTTTCCCATCTGAAGTTGAACTCCACTGAGCCATTTCAAAACTTTATTACACTGATATTGACTTCCAAACATACTCGACAAAAAACCTCACTCTAAAGCAACCAGTCACACAAACATAAAGTCATTCTTCAAATATATTGAGTTCAAAAAGTAAGTTAAAGTTCCCTCTATTTCCCCCCTGTACTTGCAAATCCCATTTACTTTCATACATGTTATTAAGCATTGTAATTCATGGACCCGCACAAAGGGTTGTGTAATGTTGTGTGCCTTTCATATTTCTAATCATACTTTATGAATCTGTAAAGCAATGAGTCTACTCATACACCAGGCTATATGAAGCACATGTTTCATGGTACATTAAATGCTACCTTGATTGTATGATTCAATATGTCCTATTGGAGGTAATTATTCACCAAATATAATTTGTCTAATATTTCACTACGTAAAAAGTACACAGAGGATACATGCAGTCATATTTTAGATTTGGCTAATATAGACTATTTCAGTAGGACAAACTGATGGTGAATTGCATTAAGTGGTCATACACTAGCCTGCTAGCATGTTGCAACTTCTCAGGATCTAAAATAGTATGGCAGATTTTTCTTAAACTGATAAAGATAAAGACTGACTTACAGGTTGACCAGATTCACCGTCTTCTCCTTTCTCTCCTCCAGAGCCATCAGTTCCCTGGGGTGGATGGATATGAACAATTGAGGCCATGATGAACATACAGGTATTGTATCAGAGCACCATAACGTTTATTGTATAATACAATCTGTTCTCAACCTGGCTAAATACATTTTCATTTTTTTCATCAAAATGATTCACTTCACTACTCAGTCATAGTTTGTTGGTCATTACATATGCCCAACCTAACTGTTTGTCTTGACTGTCTTGACTTAACTGTTTATCAATTTGCATGTATTAAGGGTCTCATACTTACAGCAACACCAGCCTCACCAGGAGGACCAGGGTCTCCAGGGAAACCAACAGGTCCCTTGAAGTAGAGAAACAAGGAAACATACATCATTAAAAACAAAACAACATTACAACAAAGTGGTCTGGCCTAAGATACAGTACGGTACATCATCTCTTTTGTTTGCAATCAATGATGTAGATTATATCTGATCTTAGTCAAAGCTCACTATCACAATGATCAAAGGCAATAGCATAGAACACCATGGTTATGATGATATCATAAATTCAGCAATGCACTCACTCACCATGTTTCATTATCATAATTAGAAATAAAAGATGATCTGTTCTAATAAAAAGGCTTTTTAGCTCTTAAAATAAGTGGCCTATAATAAAATAACCTTTCCCCAAGGCAATTGAGGACGTCTCTTTTGAATAAAATGTCTGGGCGTCTGATGTGAATGTGTTCTATCAGTGAGTACAGGCCTCATATGGGGAAGATCCAGCAGACTTACAGGGTTGCCCTTGGGACCGTCATCTCCAGGGGGTCCTTTGGCACCGGCGGGTCCAGCAGAACCAGATGGTCCTGCCTCTCCCTTCTCTCCTCTTTCGCCTTTAGGTCCCTGCAGAGAACACACAGATAGTCAATAAACAAGGAAACGAGGAAAGAGCAGGACGTTGTCTAACCCATGAACACTGAGCAGCAGTGTGTAGACAGTCAGTAGGGTTTGACAGCTAGCTTGAGGTATTTGCAAGCTAAGGTATCTCTTGATGCTCAGGGTCTTTACTGTATTTTGCGACAGTTTATGGACAAAGGATTCAAAGTTCTTGAATAGACAGAGAATATACTATAGCAAAAAAGGCAAATTACCGAATTCTTGAGTAATTAAATACATTTCTATTATCTATCAACATAGCTGACTCCTTCAGAACCTGTCATACACTGACATGTTCATCATACATTTTAACAAGCTGAACGTACAGAAATCCATAACAAGGATATGTTAGCATTACTTCTGAGAACACCTGAGATATTTTGAGTTTGACGATTAATAACAGGTCATTATTCATGCGACTGAGCGTGCTCCCCTGCCATTCACAATGGGCTGTCCATTCGATCTGTTGTTGTGCTACAGTAGCATCATCATAACGATAAGTGGAGAGCAGCGCTGACAAATAACCTATAAATACACTATGATGGTACAACCTCTAATAACTAAATCTAAAATCTATACCTTACAACATCCTCCCATAGGGCCTGACATCCTCTTAGCCGGAACACCTCAGAACACATTGATAACATTCAGCAATGCCCCATCTAACGCTTTCAGTGGCGCTGAAATGACAAGCCACACTACATACTCTACGAAAGTGACGAGAGTCTAGTATCCCAAGCCCAAACTCCTTACGTTTGGAGATTAGTGTGTGACTTTGTCTTGAATTCGTTTCACAGTCATTTGTACGTCATTAGGCTATGCATATTATTTTGTTGAATGTTCTTTTAGGTGGGTATCTTCAACTCCTGTTACTAAGCTACACTATAACAATGTTATCTAACCGTGTGTTTACTGCACTAATCTGTATGTTCTAACAGTCAGTGGTCCTGCTCCTCTGATGTTCTGTGGTTAAGTGGATTTCTGGTGATAGCAGTTTCCAGTGTGGTGACAGTGGGCATATGCTTGTGGTAATTACATCTTAAGAGTCTGGGAAGAGACTCAATTTGGCATGGCAGTGTGGACGTGGGGCGCTGGGCAGAACACAATGAGAGCCATGCTGAGACAGACCATCATCATCAGCAGGAGGTGCAATTACATATACTATGATGAACACACTTGCACACTACAGTGTGTCTGGATGCTATGTTGTGTTGCGCTGTTTTATGCTGTGTACTTCTGTGGAGTCTTTGAACTCGATTCAGGTGATTATGCACTTGCTTACAAGGAAAACAAAATGTTAAACTACATTTAGACTGAAATAAATGATCATTAACTGTACATAGATACATGGACACATGCAAATAGAGATAGACATACACAGGTGCATACACACAGGCAGGGTCCAGGGACACTGGCCAATGGCATAGCACACACAAAACCACTTGATGACATCACACATACACGGACAGAGACAGAGACTTACTCCAGTTCCTGATTCTCCAGGTGGTCCAGGGTTGCCAGCCTCACCGTTCTCACCCTGTGTATGCACAGATCATGTTAGAGTCTCTACCACAATGCCCATATGATCACATTAGCTTGCTATCAGAACATTTTGGGCTCTTTATTGGGCAGAGTTCCATTCCACCCAGGTGTCCCTTGCATCAACTGTTCATCATATAAAAAATAAAAAAATAAAAAAAAAAATACATTCAGCATCAATTAATTTGATCAGATTCCATAGTGTCATTGTGAATGTCATTAGCATAGGTGTGATAGCTAAGGCTATCCTGAGTACTTCCTCAAAGTGATGGTAACCTTTCATGTTTCATATTCCAGAGTCATTTCAGCAACTGGGACACAGCATTAAGTATTGATGGTGCGTCCGTCTGCCAAATGGCAGTAAAATGGAGGAGTGGTGTTGGAAGCGTTGTAAAATAGGCATTAATAGTGTCAGAGCACTAACTCAGATTAAAGGCTGGCATATGAAATGAACTAAGTCCTGTAGATAACACCAGAGAGCAGGGAATGGATGGTGGTGAGGAAGACAGCTGACAGCATATTTCAGTCCCAAAAGCCCACCCACCCCCTCCCACTAAGGGGGCCACAGGGCATCTTTTGACAGGCACACGGTGTCTCTCACCTTCTCACCCACACCTCCCATGGCACCCACACCACCGGGAGGACCTTGTGCACCCTGACAGGAAACAGAGAACAGACAAGTCATCATCAGATACCTCAGAAGAGAGCTTCTATACTATCATCATATCTGACAGTAAGGTCAGGTGGTGTAACAGTATCTGGTTGAGTCTAATGATGTGCTCTCACTGCATCATAATTCATTTATCCTCCAAGTGTATGTTACCTAGTTTTTGACATTATGTCTCAAACAATGAGCTAATTGAGTTAAGAGATGTGACACATACATCAGCTCCACTAGGACCCTGAGGACCTCTGGGGCCAGGGGGACCGGGAGGGCCCTGTAGGGAGAGAGAACAGACAGGAAGTACCTTTAAGGCCAATTGCATTTAATTTTTTTCTCATATAATATGGAATCTAGGATATCGTTAGTATGGAACAATTTAATGTGGAGTGTGATAAGAAATGTATTGTGAATGATATCTGCTCACCATTGGACCGACATCACCGTTCTCACCCTTCTCGCCTGGAGGTCCAGGAAGACCCTGAAAAGACACACAAATAAACATTTAAATAATCTTATTCAGTTTAAGGACATTTTCAGTAGAAAAGATGATGGTGAAAAAAAATTCACATATTGTTTGACATGTTGCTAATTTGGTGTGCGAGGATTAATTGGAAACTAATGGAATTAATTGGAAACTAATGGAAATGTACACTGTTGTGGGTAATTGACTACATTACAGGAAATATTACAGGAAATATGCAGGGATAAATACATTCACTAATTGTTTTCAAAGTAAAAAATAATGATCATGTTCTAAAAATACATTATGGGTGTTAACACAGCAACTATAGTTTGAAAAGAAACAAATTACAAAGTGGTTGAATATGACGATTTCACATTTTGCATTCATGAGAGAGTCAGTCAGCAATAAATAAAAAAAATAAAAAAATAGAGTTTTATAAAAAGAGAGAGAAATTAAGTCATAAAAATCAATGGAAATTATTTTGCAAAATGTTTAAAGTAGTTCTGGAATGGCTCTCTCTTGAGAGAGAAAGTGGTACATGTGGAGAGAAGAACAGTGGAATCTGATAGAGCAACGGTTTTCTGCTATAGTAACCGTGATCAATGTGTGCTTTCACCACAGTGGCGACCCTTATTTTAATTCACTGATGCGCAGAAATGTGTGTGCTACTACAGTTGTCGATCCCAGATGTGGATTGCAACGCATTGTGCTCTGCTGTGGTAAACAGATGAAAGCATATCCCTACAGGTTGAGATTTGCAGTAACAAGGAAGCCAAGGACAAAATGTCTCTGAAGTGACCCTAAACATTTATTTTATCCCTGTTCCATTTTGTCACCAACTCCAATAAAGCTGATACTGTCCCAGTTCTATCCCATATACCATATGGCATCTCCCTCTTTTCTTCTGAGAGAATTGTTTCACTGGTGTCCTTCGTTAAAGCACTGCTGGGTAAGTCTGTTTGTTGCTTTTCCGGAGGTGATTGAAACCTGACGCCAATTCAGAGTCCAAATGAATCACCAATTTAACTTTATAGGCAATCTCTGTCCTCTACCCCTGGAGCTGAAGTTGTGATCCCTTTTCACAAAGAGTCACCGGGGAGACATTTGTCCATTTTAGCAGACATAAACCACAGAAGAGAAGCGATAACTATCTTTACTTTGTGTGATGGCCCGAATAGTGTTTTATAGAAAAGGGAAGAGCGTGAGGGTCTTTTTCTTCTTTGCTGGAGTTAAAGTGCAGCAGGATAGAGGTCACCCCATCTTGTGAGTCCAGACATGGACCCTATATTTCACTTATCCCCCTGCATGTTAAGTGAACCGTGTGGTGACCACCTCATATGGACGTTTGATTCTTGACATTTCATTGTAATTGCCTCGGTAATGCCCTGCTGTGACTCCGACAAGATTCAAAGGCATTCGGTTGTCAGTGGTGCAAGGTGGGAGCCGAATCATCAAAGATCTCATTCCGTCTGCTATTTACTCACTGTTACACCAACCTATCCTCAAATACCCATACACCCCAGTGTGTGTGTGTGTGTGTGTGTGTGTGTGTGTGTGTGTGTGTGTGTGTGTGTGTATGTGTGTGTATGTATGTGTGCGTGTCTGCATGCTGATTCCTCCCCTGGTGAGAAATCTCATCAGAGCCGAGGTCTCCTTAGTCAGAGATCGTTAGCAGGGGCACTAATTATGCACTGTGGTAAATGTGTTCAATGGGCTACCGCCTATTGGACAAGGTCAGTCCTTCCAATTAATGAAATAGTGATGGAAGTGAATTACACCCAATTAAAAGTCAATTGAATTGAATAGCTGGGAGATGGGATAGCACCTTGAGACTACAGGGGGTAGTACATAGAATTCTATCATGAAAATGACCCTCATTTAAAACGAACTGCTAATGCAGTTAGTTCATAAAAACAGTTACTGTATACGCGTTTCTTATGCTAATGAGATTCTGTAGGAATCCGTTTTTAACTGTGAAGTTGAAGCACATCCTGTACCAAATGTCATTGCATTTGCCTGGGCTTTAATTCTCTCATCTTATGGCTTCATAATAAGTAAGCATTAAGGCATGACAAGGTGTGCAATATCAGCCGGAAGTGTGTGGATATCGGCTGTTAATGCACACCCTGGAGGGCGTTTATAACGCATTTATAACACTACCCCGATGAATGTCGTACGAATGTCGTATGAATGTCGTACTAGCTAACAAGCGACTTTTTGGGCTGCAAAGTCATTTTAACCCTTTAACGCCCAACGTTGCAATGTCTTTAAACACCTGGTAAAATGTCTGTATGCCATCAATTCACCAGTGTAAGCTTTCTCTGAAAAACTAAAGAATTTCTGAAATTCAATGGATGCAAAATGCTCATAACAGATTGCCGAATTTTTTTTAAAGAAAAATATTCATTTTCGGCGAAGGTATAGTCATACATAGCGTATACGCAACATCGGACATAACAGGACTGTAATCACACCTTCACTAACTGCCAATATTTGTAAAAAAACAAATATGTGTGTGGGTACAGGGCACGTGTGGGGTCAATGTGAGTGTGATGTGGATATGTAAGCACTTTTTAATGGACAGTTAGTTTGCACATTAACAGTTTGTAACTGTTGAGTGAGATTGCACATGCAATATATGCTAATTGAATTCATTCTGTGTGCATGTTGTCACACGTGCATGACACAAATAGTGAGAAGTGAGTGTGAGAGATTGTCCCTGCTGAATTTGTGTGTGAGTGCTTTCCATACAGTATGAGGGTGACCGTATGAGGATGACTGTGTATGAGCTTGTGTTTAGGGGGACCCACCTGCAGTCCAATGGGACCAGGAGGCCCAGGGAAACCTCTGGATCCTTCATCTCCCTTCTGACCGAACATCCCCTGCTGACCCCTGGGACCAGGCTCTCCATCACCTCCCTGAGGACAGAGGAGTATTACCACAACATACAGCACAACAATACCACTCTCATGTCGTGAACCCTGACCAAGGCCCTACATACCTGAACAATGGTTTATCCAATGAGAATGAGTATCTGGGAGTATTAGAGAGTGAGACCTTTTCTATTTCCATATTACTATCAGGTCTGTGTGTATCCTCATCTCCTATCATACCATTCTATTGTTGTGACATTAGAGGTAGTGTAGGAGTAGGAGAACTATAATTTGAGAATTTTCTTGAACAGTGATGAAGTATCTCACTTCAATGTAATGTATGATGTGACTTGTTGTCTTGGCTACTGATTGGTGATTTACAATCATCAGGGGCACCTGTGCTGCATAAAACATGTGTGAAAAGATTACAACGAAAACGTCTCACTGTTCTTTTTTTTGTTTTGCAGCCTGAGGTACCTGGAGACCGAAACCTGCCATGATTTAAATAAATCATTTAATTTTAAATTTACTAGAGCTGCGCCCTTCTCTTTTGTTTTTGTCATTAAGGAAGGTCAGCACACTGAAGATAATAATAGTGTGAAGCAGAGACTTTGTTCTGGAACTGTAGGAGAGTACAATACAGACTTTAGAGGAGAAAATAATGTGATCTGAATTGAGAGTTATGTTGCGTTGGTCTCGGTCTCTGTCAGGCATGATAGATGTCTGTGAGTGGGCCAGTCCAAGGCTGGACAAATAAACTGTACTTACAGCAGGTCCAGGAGCACCAATTGGACCCTGAAGACCGGCTGGGCCAGGAGGACCCTGTATACAGGAGACACACAGGGTAAATAACAAGGTCATTCACAAGGTCGCAAGGACATACTGTATGCAAATGCAGAGATGAAATAAAAGGGCAAATGTATATACTGATTGTACCATTGTCGGAATTATATACTGTAAAATATGTTATGAATTGATTACATTGTGATTGATACATTGTGGACCATGAAACTATGCATGTACTGTGGTGTAGTATTGGAAAATGTGTGCTTACGGTAATCAATAATAGTGTGTTCAATAATAAAGTATGAAGCAGAAGAACGCACCTGTTCTCCCTTGTCTGCTTTGCTTCCCTTCTGACCAGGCTCTCCAACCTCTCCCTGAGGAACACAGAGCACACACATCACATACTGTATCCTGTATAACTGACACTTCTAAACTGAAAACCCACTCCAAATGTAAACCTCAAGGAAAATCATTTGGCAGTACATAGTTTACAAACAAACTGTCACGAGAATTGGCCGATGACTTTTGCTGTGAAAATCGCTATGGCAAAGATGCAGAATCTAGTATGACATTGGATTCAATATGCATGTGGATACGTGAAACAACTGACAGAAGTGATAGAAACAAGTAATAGATATTTCAAATTAGCATGATACTCAATATAAACCTCTGAGGCGACATATTTTTGGCAGCTCGATAGATGGATCGTAAACCTTCTCGGATATAATGGTAGCAAGAGATAAAACGGCCACACTATTTCACTTTTATATCTCTTCTATTTTGATGTTTTGCTGCGTTTGGTTATGATGATGGATATGCAGCAGGAGAAAGAGAGTGAGATGTATTTACTGTGCAGATGGTCTGGGTGTGAAGCCACTGATGAAGATTGAACGGCTGATCAGTTTTAGCCCAAACCGTGGCCCAGATTTGGGTTTGACAGAGAGTCTCGACCATGCTAGAGCAGATGGGGTGGACTAACCTTGTCACCGTCCTCTCCGGGTGGACCCTGAGGTCCGGCAGGGCCAGGCAGACCCACTGGGCCTTGGATTCCATCACGTCCAGCTGGACCCTGAGGACCTTTCTCACCCTGGACACAGACAGAACACACACTGTCTCTCAGAGAACCTCACTTCAGTTGTTTCTACTATGTCCTAGTTGACTGCTGTCAGCTTGTATCCTCTATTTATTTGGAGGTGTATACTGTATGAAGACTTAACATGAGAATAGCATACGTGTTGAAATTACATAGATTAAATGTTCCAGTATAATATATAGTGAGATGATGAGGAGTACTTACAGGTCCTCCCTTCTCTCCAGCTGGCCCTGGGGGGCCTTGTGGGCCAGTCCTGCCAGACAGACCGATGGGGCCGCCAGGTCCAGCAGCACCTCTCTCACCAGGGGAGCCCTGTGTGTGAGGGAGAGAAAGGTTGAGCAAGTGATGAACACAGATAAAGGATGGATCAAGGACAAAAGTTAAAAAAAATAAATAAAAAAAAACATACATTTCTCAATTATTCCCTCAGACCAAAACAAGGTTGATGGCATGGAGAGGTTTGTCAAAAGAAGATTTACAGAGCGACTTCACCCACTGATACTTGAGTTCCACAGCTAATGGGGTCTATAGACATAGACAATATTCCCAATGAATATAAACTATTGTAGGTGACATACAAAAACAGGAAAACCAAAACAGGTGAAGCTGTGCCAAAAATCTTATTCTAGGGTGCTTTAGTCTACAGCAGGAACTGCTCCTGCTCCCAACCTTTCCCATTAGCTAGCCAAGCAGGACTAAGGCCTGAGGCATGATCGGAGATGGAAAAGGAGGGAGCAGGAGCAGGCAGACGTAATCTAGCCCTGAGGAGTGATCTGATAACAGAGTGAGGGCTGATGTCTTCAAGGCTCTTCAGATCAAAGCTTCAAGGCTTCAAGGCTCCAAGGCTTCAAGGCTAGGTCTTAATGCATCTATAGGGTCTGCTCGGCTATGTCCCAACACATTCTTAGATGTCTCCCCTCTCTTTGTCTCCTTCCCATACAAACAGGGATTGTATCCACTAGATTACAATATCCTCTCAGGTCCTCAAGGAGAGGAGAACAAGGAGGGGGCTAATCTTAGAGCATTGGGACACACACCCGCTGCGACAAGGTGTGTCTGGCTGTGTGGCTCAGCAGTAGCAGGTTGTGTGGTTTCCCCTCTGCAGTGTGACACACATGACATGTGATCAGAGTGTCTGGGCGGCCAGACAGCATGAGTCACCGTACGGACGCCCTCTTGTTTACTGGCCGGCAGCGCAGCTCAGACGGGAGAAAACCATCACAACGTTTCCTACCGCATGACTGCTCAGATGACGGATCTCTCTGGGTAGTGAATGACATGTGGCACTTTGCTGGCTTAATGACTGCTGTATACAGTAGGATACAGTTTGTTCAGTTGAAAATGAATTGCATTTCAACATAAGCGGATGCTTTTTTCACAATGCTGAATTCAGATGTCCACACTGACAGCACCTGAAGTCTCATCTATCAGCGCACTGTCATGCCTTCTAAAGAGCAATTACACAGTGACAGTACTAGTGTTGTAAAGACAGAAACATTTGTTGAAAACCTATTGTCATTTTAATTTGGAAGAAAAAGCCTTGAAGACCCTTACTTTGATGTTGTCATCTTAAATTCACCCTGGCACCTTTGTTGAGAAGTCAAGAGGAAGCTATTACAAACCCAGACCCCAAAGTTATTTTAGAAACTAAAATCTCTTGTTCAAAGGATTAAAACTGCCCTCTAGTGATTTATATATGCATTGCAGCCTTCAACAAACAGACTAAGTAGCCCCTATCCTCCTGTGTGAAGGTGAATTTTCATCATGGGCGAGAACCTCCAGCATACCAAGGTGAAAACAGCAAAGTTGATGCAGAGGTGTTCTCTTATGATACACAGTAGACCACTCTAGAGCCCTCTAACTGTATGTCTGATATCCCTTGAAACCCTTAAAACTGGGGACACATCCTCTTCTCGTGGTAACCATGGCAACCGAGTACTTACGACGGGGCCGGAGGGACCCTGCGGACCTTCTCCTCCCTTCAAGCCGGACGGACCCTGAAACAAAAGACAGAAAAAAAGAGAGAGAGAGACGGAGGGTTATGGTGATGTATCAAACACAGACGCTTGATTTCACCGCAAGTACGTCAATCAGTCACGATCATGTGGCATCCGAGCCATCGCGGCCTCTTCTCTCTGTCTGTGTGATCAATGTCACTCCTAAACAACAAAACCCCTCCCAGCTTTTATCACGTACTGTAGCATTAACAGGCTTTTGATTTGACTGCCATCAGGCCACTGAGGACCCGGGTCGTGTAGGGACACACAGCCTTTATGCAGCTTTCTCCAGATACGTTCCTCTCATAGTTTAGAGCTTGAACATGGACCGGTGGGAGTATGCTACTGCATTACGACGGGAAATCAACTTGCATCGACCTGATCAGCGATATTGAGCATTTTAAGTTGGACTTGAAGACATTTCAAGTGAAGTTATCGATATGAAGACCGCCAAAAAGGACTGTGACTACAGATTAAATCTATCCCATAATGCTATCTCTCTCCCCAAGCCTGTGTAAAACTCCTGGCCCAGACAGCTATTAGGTTCTTTGAGGCCTCTGATAGGGATGCTGTAAAGTGACACCTTGAGCGGTCATCCATGTTTCCCTGTAGTGTGAGTGGTGTGTGTGTGTGTGTGTGTGTGTGTGTGTGTGTGTGTGTGTGTGTGTGTGTGTGTGTGTGTGTGTGTGCGTGTGTGTGTGTGTGTGGAGAAAGCAAGGTTGTAGGTTTGTTCTGCACTGCTCAAGACAGGTAGTTATTGGACCATATTTCCCCCCTCAAGCACTTTCTCATCAAATGTGCAGTAAAATAGAAGTGCTGAAATAAACTAGCGTGTGAGTGTGTTTTCAACTCTCAGTGGGTTTGTGTGTATCATTCTGTTTATGTATACGTGTGTGTGTGTGTGTGTGTGTGTGCGTGTGTGTGTGTGTGTGTGTGTGTGTGTGTGTGTGTGCGTGCCGCTGTGTGTGTATGTGTGTGTGATTGGCTCCCAAAAGGCCCAGCACACATGGCGGACTCAGTAATGAGTCTCTGGGTGTGCTGTGAGAGAGAGTAAATTACACCAGTAGAAAACAATCAGGCCCGGAGACTGACCTTGGGCAGAGTCGACACAATGGCCCCTCCGCCTTTCATTCCCTTATTCTAATTGCTAACATTTCCCATGTAATAATGCATTTAGTAAATAATGCATACAAAGAAAACAAATAACTTGTGCTGTCAAAAAAAAGTCAGCTAGAGTCTTTGGGTTGAATCAGGATTTAGTAAAGTGATCCAGAGGCCACTATTCTCCTCTGCTGTAACAAAGGACCACGATGCATTGCAGCATTAAAGCAGTGGTGTCGTAGCGGGACCATTCCGGAGGACGCCTGTTCATTTGTAGGACGTCACTTTGAATTTCCCTGTGGTGGATTGAGTGGTTCAGTGAAATCCACCACTATGCCTTTAATGAGATGAATGCATCTAGATGGACCCTGGCTCCAATGTTCTGTCAATGTCTACGCCTACTGATGAACCCGGTAGAGGTGTGAATATGGTGCTGTAATGAACAGGTGGTGGTAGTGCATGTGGGCCGATTCTTACCGACGCGCCAGGAAGACCTCTCTCCCCTGGGAATCCTCTCAGACCAGCAGGGCCGTCTTTTCCGGCAGTTCCCTGGGGACCGGGGTCTCCCTACGGACAGAAACACATGAGAGGAGAGTGAGTGGTGTCCTGCTGCTGCCTGTTCAAGTCATGTTCATTACATCCCATGTTATAGCTGATATTGTCTCAGTACACAGCAAACAACAAACAAAGAAGAAGAGACACCTCTTTATATTCTGATGCACCCCTTTTGACACCATGAGAATATAATAATTTAATGGATGCCATCACTTTAAAAGGTTTCTGTTTTGAATCAACGCATTAGTACTGACACCTATAATATAATATAATATAATATAATATAATATAAATGTCTCATTTTAATCAATGGCAAGGCTTTATTCTTCTCAGATAAAGATCTACTGCATGAGTCATCATAAATATCCGATTTTTCAGTTCTAAAAACTACAAAGAGCTAAAAATTCATATTATTCAATTAGCCAAGCAGAAATAAAATATAGCCGCAGGGGACAGTCAGTGCTGTGGTAGTGTAAATTAAAAACAAACATAGCTATCAACTGGAATATCAGGGCACTCTAGCTCTTACGTGTTCCCCATTAAAAGTACCCCTCTACTATACCCAAGAGAGACGAATCAGATGAATTACTATAAAGCAGCATCACTTGGTAGTGTGTTCATTGGTAAAATCATTTTTGCAAAGCGATGGTGATTTATTTGCTTCAGAATTTAGAAGTTGTTTCAAGCTTTGTTTTTGTATTGGCAGGGTGAGTCGACTATCTGCAGACTGGGAGGCAGAGAGAGTGGGCTGGGGAGGTAGTATAAGAGGATTTGGACCTCCCTGCCAAGGCTTCTCCTGAGCATCCCGAGAATACTGATGCGGAGAGGGAGGCTGGGATGTGAGTGGCAGGAGGTTTGAAGTTAGCCGATAGAGTTGATTAAACTGTCTGCTTCCGGGGAGAGGGATAAAATGAAAGGAGGAGACAGAAGGGCTGGGGGGCTGGGTGGCCTTGGGAGTTAAGGCCCTGCTTTGAATAAGCCCATCCTTCCTCAAAATGGCTGCTGTCTAGTCTTAATGTGCACTATATTGCCAAATGGGCAGCAAATTAAACCACTCCCCAAACCTTTGCAAGCTTCACCAACTGCCTGCTAAAATACTATACTCAGGGCAGAGGATGGGGCTAAGACTGAGAGTGAGATTAGGGCTTTCTCTGTTTGTTTCTCTGATGTTGTGCTTTCATACATTCACAAGCATGCTTCTGCAAATGTTCTCGTAGTAGCCTGACACAAACACGGCTACTGTCATCTACAGTAATGCTGAGAGCCCTGGGGTTAAGAGGTGGTTGCCAGGTCAATTGTCCAGTCCAGTGAGTTAGGGGTACTTACCTTGGCTCCCTCTTTGCCAGCAGAGCCAGGAAGACCCTGCTCTCCAGGTGGACCAGGAGGTCCGGGGTGGCCTCTCTCACCGATGGGACCCGTCTCTCCTGTTGGTCCCTGTTATAGAATCATGGGTAAAGACATGACTCAAAATGCTATCATCATTTAAAAAATTAGGATATTGTACATTCCCCACACTAAGGATTAGATCCTATCGCTCAGGGGTTGCCCCCGGGCACAAAGTTGCCCCTGGGCACAAATATTGGATCAGCTTACCTTCCCCAAATCATTAGCCTTAATCATTAGTGGGGAAAACGCAAAACTGACCCAAGACCTGCATCTAGGGCCAACATCATCTTACTCCTGATGGCTCACCTGTGGACCGACAACCCCTCCTGGTCCGGGTGGGCCTGTCTTTCCTTGGAAACCCTGGGGATGACAACAGCATATAAATGACAATAAAAAGTCACACAAAACAACTCTTTCCTGTAAAACAACTCATTCAGTCTTCCTATTGATTCTTTCATCCACTAATGATGATATTGGTGTATCTACGTAGTAGAGTAAGGGTTGTGTGTATTCCGGCTGGATGAGTTAACCATTACACATGCTATGTTGATGATTATTGGCGGGTGGAGAGTAATTTCTGTGGACTCTAAGAGTCTAACCCTAACCCTAGTTGTACCCTAATTGCACAATACTATTTGCAAATATCATGTGCATCTATAATGTTTATTTTTATGCTCTATTTATTCAGCCATAGGCTGATAAACAATCAGTGTTGTGGTCATTCGATAATTGCAATAAACATTTTGGACCCTATGTCTTTATTTACATTTATTCACATTGATGATGTGGCTTCAGCTGGCCTTGTAAATAAGTACTGCATGGTGCAGACATTTATCATCTCACTCTTACTTACAGTACCACCTCACCAGCAAGTGGTAAGATCAAGTATCAAATGACCCTCAGATCAAGCATGATCCCTTTTACCCAGGGATCTTTGCTGCAATAACAAGGTTAGCGTAGCACAGAGCAACAATGAACATGAAGCAAAAACTGAACACAGACAGACACTGAAGCCAATTCTCAACACACAAGGGACAATAACAAGGACATACAATAACTGACAAATAGAGCATGTAATTTGAGTCTCCAAAGGAATATCTTGCTTTCAAGGACTTTGACCAAGTCAGCTTGATGCTGGTTCGTCAAGCATCGAGTGAAGTGATGGAGTCATGGAGACATGAACTCCATCACCTGTCCGTTTGATTTACATCAGATCAAAGATGGCCACTGAATTACTTCATTGATCTTGTGGAATGAAGCGAGCTGTGCTTGACATGAACCAGAACTGAATGCATCTGTGGTTTCATTCAATATAGACATAGTAGAAGCTCATTGAATTACCATAATCAATAACTTAGACAAAACACACAGACAACAAACATAGAGGACGGGACAAGGAGGTGATACATTGACTTAGCAAAAAGCAATAAAGAATCGCAGAATTATCTCTCTTTTTAAAGAGTTCTCAGAATTATTTCAGTATTTATGGGAAAACTGCCGTAGTCTAGAACACTGGAAATCATCAAAACCTTTCCTGTGGTAGTACATTTCAATTCTTACTTTTAAGAACATGTCCACTGACTTATGACAGATCTATTATACTGTATTGTGAGTTATGATAGATCTTCTATCTTGTGGCGTATAATAGATATATATTATTACTTATTATATTGACATAGTGATTAATGTTTGGATTTTGTGAAAATGTTCTGACAGTACTATAACAGTTTATGCTAGAGAGAGAGAGAGAGAGAGAGAGAGAGAGAGAGAGAGAGAGAGAGAGAGAGAGAGAGAGATGAACGCTTGTGTGTTTATTTTTAATATCTATGCTGAACGCTTCCTTCAGCAGAAACCTGCAGTAGGATCTGCTTCTATGAAGATTTTACTGCTGTGATCAATTCTTATATTAGACACTCCTCGAGTCTGTTTACCCTGAAATGAATTTGGCCCTATAAACATCTTAATGAAGACCCTTATCGATGTCAGCTGAATGGGAGGGGGGGGGGGGGGAGTGTGCCAGTACACCCAGGCTAATGTGTTGCAGGAGAAAGAAACAAATAGAGAGGGAACGTTTAACGATCTGGGATGCTCCATCAGGCTTTTAACAGGTTTATTGCCTTATGAGGCTAATCGAATGAAGGGGAATAAATGCAAAGCATTGCTAAATCAAGTATTGACACTGTTGGTTATTCATAGAGAGAGGGCTTAAGGTACTGTTCATGCTGTGTTGATCATGTTACAGTAATTCTCCCCTCTACCATTCTACTGCAGTATCTACAGTTATACAGATTCAGTGTATTCAACTACAGTCCACAATACATCATGATGATCATGTTTATCTACTGGTTTTGTTTAACACCTTTTTTCAACTTGAATTGTTTAAGTGTAGGAAACACTTACTGTTTGAAGTTAATGTTAAGTTGTCTACATCAGAGACCATCATGTAAGTGTGAGTTCTGATCAGAGAGACTGGGGTAGCCTTTTCACTGTTTCCTCCAGTGGTTTGGGAAGACAGCCAAACCAACTCATCTGGCTACATTGAGACAGTGAGAGTGTGTGTCTGTCAGACGGCCTAGTGGATTGAGGCAAGGCTAGACCGGGGGTGGTCTCTGAACTGTGGATGTTTTTCGCTCCATCAGACATGTCTGGCTCTACGACATCACATCAAGACATTCTACTGAAGCATCTGGTCCAGTGAGAGGAACAAGACCGGGGGGAAATCAAATTGAAGTACAACTCTCTCATTCTGGATCAGATCTCTCTCCCCTTGCACTGAGGGCTTAGTTTGATAAAAGAGACAAGTATAAGACAGACTAATATGCACCTCTTAGTTAGCTGGCACTGCTAGTGATTAATACAACATGTGATTGGCTAAGGATATTCTTCTCACAGGCTGAGGTGGCAAAATGCCTCAGATTAACTCAAGGAGATTGAGTGTGTAAAGTGATCTGCCAAACACCTGGTTCCCTGGTGCTATGAAAGCATGCCGACTTGAGGAGACAAATCCGCCCAGGTGTGAAAAGTGAAATATTACAAAGCGGTTCGACGGCTGCCATCTCACGTTTCCACACCTGGGAGGAAGTAACTGGCCGAGCCGGCTGGCCGGGAGTGCCCAGGTGATTGACAGCTCGTATAGGGGGCGCGGCCTGTGACACTCACCGTCTCTCCTCGCTGGCCAGGGTGTCCGGGCAGCCCATCCTTTCCAGGTGGTCCCTGGGAGAGAGGCAGAAAGTGGCTTGTTTGATGAAAACATAGTGGGGCTTTAAACATCTATCATAGTAGAGCTTTAAACTTGAAGCAAACTGGTAGACCACCATAGAAACAGACTGTTCTTTTTTTTTTGCCCAAAGGACACAGGACTATCTGAGGTTGAGCAGTATCCAAGGTTGAGCAGAAACTATGAATCAAACATAAGTCAATACCAGGAAATTACCACTTGTCTTCTGGCTAGCTAGAGGATAAGAAAATGGGGCCCTGCCTCACTAACAATAAGAGTAATACTAAGCACAGGAGACAGAGCATTAGTGATATAGCCAAAGTATATCCTGCACCCCTTGAGGCCTGCACTACAAAGCATACATGTGACAGCATTTAACATTTTGTGAGTAAATACTTACAGGGGGGCCCTTTGGTCCAGAGAACCCAACGGGGCCCTGGGGGCCTTGAGGTCCCTGAAAGGAACAGAGGGACAATTAGACGGAAGAGGAAGAGCGAAGGCACAGTGTTTCCAGTCGATAACAACAACCACAGAACAATTGATTTCACCATGGCAGAGCCTAAAACACCTCTTTACTTTAATGCCTACAACAGTAAACTCCTAACAGTGAAGTCATCAACGTATAACTGCTTCAGGTGGTGAACACTGCGACTGGATGGCTCTCCCAGCCCTTCCCCAGCCCTTCCCCAGCCCTTCCCCAGCCCTTCCCCAGCACCCTGGATGGCTCTCCCAGCCCTTCCCCAGCCCTTCCCCAGCACCCTGGATGGCTCTCCCAGCCCTTCCCCAGCACCCTGGATGGCTCTCCCAGCCCTTCCCCAGCACCCTGGATGGCTCTCCCAGCCCTTCCCCAGGGTTCAGAGGTTCACTTGGTTCCCTGTTCACATGATTTCACATTTCATTACATTATGGATTAACCCCCTTTCCTCCTTTAGAAGCAGTAGGTTGTGGGACTTACTCTCTCGCCAGGCGGGCCAGGTGGACCATCATTGCCCGATGTGCCCTGAAAAAGACAACAGAGGGCAATCAGCATCCGGATAATCAATTGCCAACATCCAAGTGCCAGAATGAACACATTTGATATGGTTTGTTATGTGATGGAGAGTGTAGTTACCTTAGCGCCTGGCTTGCCTGTCGGACCTCTGGCACCCCGACCACCACGTGGGCCCTTTGAGATAAGACAGGACAGACACACAGCTCAGAATCTACACTACTCCAGGACTGGGAAAGAACATAGTGTACACAGAACAATGATCTCAGCTTGGTGGGTTAAAATAGGGCAATACATACTGTTGGACCTCTTTGCCCCCTTGGACCAGGTTTGCCCGCAACACCCTTTTGAAAACACAAACAATTTTTTTTACAAAGTTAGGAAATCACTTCAGTTCAATGCATATAGACATTATGCAAAAGTGATAATATGTATGATGCATACAGTACGGTAATGGTGACGGTTTCAGGTAAATTTGACACGCCTAGAATCCATCAGTAAGTTGATCTAAGTTACTTTCCTGGTCTGTTTAAAACTCTAAAAAGCCCTGTGTCAGAATGTGTTTCTTTTCAAGGCTGGGAACAGAAGGGGAATCATTGAGGACACAATCGGTTCAGCATCTTTTCTTCTCTGCCCATTGATTTGGGGCTGTATTTTTGTGCAAACTCATCATACAAATGCTTTCATAATGGGAATCAATTCCCCTTTGTGTTCTGTTATGATGAGGTGTGAGTTTCATACTATATGAAGGAGGTGTGGGGGGGGGGGGGGGCAGCAGGGGGTACTATTTATCTTACCCTGGCTCCTTTCTCTCCGTTTGCTCCTGGGAATCCCGGGAAGCCACTGGAACCCTGCGGATCAGAAAGGCAATTCCAGAGAGGAGAAGGGGTTCAGGATAAACATGTTAATGAGAAATAATTATGAGAGAGTTTTCTTTTCATAGCCGTCCTTGACTGTCAACCCTTGTTAGTGTCTGTGAGAGAGCTCCATCACTATTGACTCTCTGTGCCCAACACTGTGGGAACACAGAGAACAGTGATGCTGCTCTGTTGAATGAACACGACACCTTTCGGATAATAACATTCTGAATGTGGAAATATCTTATGAAACTGTAACACACACACACACACACACACACACACACACACACACACACACAATTTTTGTTTGGGATTCGTCAAAAATATTTTGATGATGATATTGTAAGAACGACTTCAGCCGTTGGCTCAGAGCACAGAGAGTGGAGAGAGAGCATGAATCAGATACCTACTACACAGTAACAGCAACACAACAACAACAACTACTGAGTAGTGTAAACAAGTAAATAAACATAGACAGACACATGGTTATAGCAGGAACATCTCGGTCCTAATCATGACTATTTGAATAATAATCAATGCAGTGTTTTACTCTTATTCTAAAGATTTTGCCTAATGTCCACACCACAGAGACTAGATCTGAACATGCCATGATGGAAATGGATCAGGCTGAAAACTCCACTCATTTTGATGGACTGCAAACCTCACTCTATAAAAACACCATAGCTCTAACCCAACGCCTGTACTTTAAAAGGCCTGTGGCAGCGCTTCAACAGTTTACTTTATATAAAACCCCCAGTCCTGGCAGCCGTCACACATAAATTACAGGCTATTAGATAGCATCTCACGGAATGAATTCCACAAAATCATCCAGCATATGTCTAATCTTTTAATCCATAACACCACTGGATCAGGGATAGGAGGAAAGATGGATGAGGAATGAGAAACAGGTAGATTGTGTGTACTTTGTGGGCTATGTTGTAAATATATGGACCTGACCAAAGCTGTTCATGCAGTATGTGTCTTTACTGCCTTATGCTTACAAGAGGAATATTGTCCATCAGCAAAATGCCTGAAGACACAGGAGTCTATGACTTGGATGGTGATATATAAGTGTATATATCCCTGAATAGGACAACTGCTAGATAGATATTCATGTGAAGTCCTGGGAAGGGGGAGTTGTCTTGTTTGCAAGGAATGATTTTCATTTTCATATACAACACTGTATCTAAACAGAGCCCCACCTCAGAGGCACAGCTATGTGATGTTTACATACCTTTGGCCCTTGTCTTCCTGGGTAGCCGGGTAATCCTGGTACACCCAGTTTTCCCTGAAAAACACACACATTTCTTTATGAGACAAACAGAAACCAATACAGTATAATTTAATGTGATCATTGTATTGATATATTGTCTTTGCGGTGCAATGAAATTCAAGCACTTTTATAGATTTTCATGGAACCTGTCGTAAAAATAGATTTACAGCACACAGGGAAAAAAAGGGGGTAAGAGGAAAGTTTACCTTCTCTCCAGCAGGACCCAGGGGACCAGACTCGCCGTTGGGGCCTGCTCGACCCTTAGGGCCTTCAGGTCCATCTTCACCACGGGGTCCAAGAACACCGAGCTCACCCTAAACACCCGAACACACACAGGTTTAAGGCATGGGGCTTTTGTTGCTGTATGTGGTATCTGACAATTGCTACACCGATGAGTATATAGGTATCTATGAATTGTCAACTCACTCTGTCTCCTTTAAGGCCCATGTCTCCCTTGAAACCAGGGAAACCATCTTCACCCTGAAATGAAGGAGAACAAAAACAGAAGTCAGTTATGGTTTGACAAAACGTGTAATGAAGTATTTTTTTCATAAATTCTGATCAACAAGTTTAAGACTGAGCAATCTAATACATTAAATAATCTTATAGCAGAGCAAATATATGAATTCATATTCCTGTTTTTTTATCCTTCAGTTGAAATGTAGTGTTTATAGCAGCTGAATATGGGATAGCTTTCCATTATTTCCCCTCCCTTTCAGTCTATAATACATACTACTGCCATCTGCTGGTAGAAGTGTGGAAACGCACTGCATATGGATAAATCCTGCATTTTAGTTCTAATGCTACTGAAGGCATTTAGCTACTGTATGACATTAAATGAGCATTGTGGTTCTGCAGTAAAATATATGTTTTACATAATTATCAAGCACATCAACGACAGTATCATGTAAAATCAATTTCTAAAAGTATGGTGCGCGGTCAAGATGCTAGATTAAAGTGAGCACATTGTTCTCCTTGGGTAAATCTTTTGAATTATCTCTGGATCTAATTAGCATTGTACCAATTAAATCAATGAATCAAAGAGTTAACCAAAATAGCAAGAAGAATATGAATCCATCTCTCTGTCTCTCACCTCCTCTTTTTCACTCCCTGCTCTCAGAGTTTCTCTTTCTAGTCTGTCATCAGTCCGTGTGTCTTCCTATCCTAATGCATAATGCAGTGTTTTGTGTGTGTGTGTGTGTGTGTGTGTGTCTGTCGGTCTGTCTGTCTGACAGTACCCAGAGCAGAAACACCATGACCGTTTCAGAGCACAAACCCTCACCTCTGGGACACTTCACACTCTCTATTCATAACAAACCCTCCTTCTTCCTCAAGGTTTTGGGATTAAAAATGGAACTCAACATAAATTATTCAGTAATAACACTGATATGAATGGTGTAACTGTTGTCAAAACAACATGAATATTGGCTCAGCTTTAGTGATTCTTTATTTGTTAATGCATCGATAGAGAGCTTCTACAATCCAAACTTGTTCTTGGATTATGTAAAACATATATTTTACTGCAGAACCACAATGCTCATCTAACCCCTGAATTACATGCAGGTCTCCTATTAACCAATAGTAAGGACAGTGGTGGCTAAGCCAAACGTTGAAATTCCCCCCGTGTGCAGATCTCTGATTTATTTTAATTCTGGACTGACCGTTAACCAGCACTTATGAGGACATCCTCAGGCTTCCAGTCAAAGCAAGATCAGAATTCAGGTTAATAGCCACCTAATGGGACTGAGGATGAGCCCTGCATGACTTGGAATGTGGAATGCATACAGAGTGCTTTTTTCCAGCCTCGCTGTCTCATATGAATTCCCTGTCCTCAGAGGCTCTAGAGGCGACTTCAGAGTAGTTTCAAATAAGCATATTTTCATGCCAAGTGGGACCAACGGAGGACATCTAGTTGTAAAACAGGGGAATCTTTACCTTCTCTCCCTTTCCGCCCTTGAGACCACGGACACCATCTGCACCCTGTCAGACAGAAAACAAGGGAGAGTTAGCGACTTAAAGTACCACATACACAATGCTTGGGTTAGGGTTAGGGTTAGGGTTAGGGTTAGGGTTAGGGTTAGGGTTAGGGTCAATAACACTGAGATGGGCTGGGCCATACCTTGACACCACGAGGGCCAGGATAACCGATAGGGCCCTGAGGACCTAAGGGGCCCTGGAGAAGGAAGAAAAAACAATATGACAACACTGTCAACTGTATCTGCTAGGCTATGTGTCATTTTAGTAATTTGACGATAGGTGAGTGTCTAAGAACAAGGGTAACATAATATTGAATATCCCTATTTCCCATTATTCCATTTGTCAAGTAAATCAATCAATCAATCAGTCTACCAATCAACCAATCACATATTCTTTACTACAATGACAATTAAAGGGTACTAACTAATGCTCCTTTCTCTCCAGGTGGACCCTCTTTGCCCGGATGACCCTGGAAAACAACAATTACAAAACAATTAATAAGATACTTACACTCTAGTAAGATACTGTACTAAAGCAAGAACAGCTCATTGAATATTGTAGGAAACAACCATAAAGTTAATTTTGTGGAGTAGAAAGTTCTAGAAAGTGTAAGTGCATGATGGCTGATGCCTGGCAGTGGTGTTGTAGTGATGAAGGCTTTAACTGCCAGAGCTCCAGGCTTAGTCTGACTGCTTCATGTTGTTTATATTATACTGGACAGTATATAGACTATTGACTTGCACACCTGGCACTTCAATTAACGGTGTGAGACTGTCACAGGGTAGAGCTGTAAATCAGCAGGCTTTAGGTCCTGGGGCTGCCCGATTCCCTGACCCTCATGCATACACACACACACACACACACACACACACACACACACACACACACACACACACACACACACACACACACACACACACACACACACACACACACACACACACACACACACACACAGACCTGAAGGGCCATACTTCCACTGAGGCAGAGAGAGAGGGAGATGAGTACCTAGGACTATCTATTCTGGAGAGAGTAGTAAATGGGATCATTGATGAATAATGTGGCAAAACAAAATATACAGGGATTAATGGAGTGGAAGAGAAGTGGAAAAATGTGACTCTGCTATCAATATATTATGTTTATTTTGGCCCTTGGGGAGAGCCACTTTTCAGTAAGTGTTTACGCCCTCCGCTTCAGTAATAGTAATAGTAATAGTAATAGTGTACTGTATAAGAAAGGGCATCTCAAGTAGCCAACCCTGTTGATAAGGCAACATTTCATGAGCACTGTCATCAACAGATCTCGCTTCAGTTATTCTATAAAAAAAACTACTAGCATTGGCCTTGAGCATCTCAATGGCCGACTCCAACCCACATACTACTACAGTGTGTGTAGTTCTACTGGTACTTGTGAGATGTTGAGAACAGAACTCAGAGAGAGGTTATGAAAATCCCACGTACAGGAGGCCCATCAGATCCAGGTAGGCCAGCCAACCCTGACCTTCCCTGGGGTCCCTGTAGAGAGGAGGAGAAACACAACACAGGTCAGGAAATCACAACAACACTACACTATTCCTAACAAGCCCCAGCCCAGCCCATCTACTGTCTGGTACTGGGCAGAGCTTCTTCACCTCAGAAAAAGACGTACAGGTACACCATGAATTGATAATATTGCCTCTTTTTACAGAGTGGATGGTACTGATGTAGATGCAAGCCTGGACACTTTTCAGCAAGCAGGTAGTCCAGAGAGACTCATAAAACAGTGCTTAACGATAGTGTTATAATATGAACACATGACAGGGGTGATATAACTTCAAAAGGGCAAGTCCCCTTAAAGGAACATTTACATGATTTATAGTAACATGATGACAACTGCGGTCCTACATGTTTGTCTATGTAACTTAATATATTTATCTAATGTAACATACCTTGTGCAGTTTATCTATTGGACCATACACTCACAATGCTTTGCATATTAAGGTACATTGTGTACAGAAACCTTGTCAAAAAGCAGAGCATCAACTTACTTTTTCACCAGGTGGTCCGATGGGGCCTTGAGGGCCAGGAAGACCCTGTGAAAGAAGCAGACAGAAAACTTGAGCGTGTGTTGCCATAGTAGCGACGCACACACACACACACACACACACACACACACACACACACACACACACACACACACACACACACG
Source organism: Argentina silus (assembly GCF_951799395.1). NCBI lineage: Eukaryota > Metazoa > Chordata > Actinopteri > Argentiniformes > Argentinidae > Argentina > Argentina silus. The sequence continues at coordinate 5,430,318 of NC_139655.1, read as the reverse complement.
CACATGCACGTGCACACACACACACACAAACACACAGACACACACAGGCTACCTGGGGACATGGAGGGGCATTGGGGACTTAGCGGAAGGTGCTAACTGACGAGTGGGGGTAAGAATGGCCGGACTGTGTTCGTCCTTGTGTGTGTGTGTGTGTGTGTGTGTGTGTGTGTGTGTGTGTGTGTGTGTGTGTGTGTTAGAGTAATCTGAGGAGCTGGAGCTCAGGGAGCTTGCTCCTACAGGTGTGGCTCTCTCTGCAGGAATTCCTGGGACATGAATGAGATTCTTTCAGCTGCCTCCCTCAACCCACAGAAAGACTCCAGGAATAAATAAATATTCCAGGAAAATCTCTGTGTACTCTCTCCATCTTTAGAGTGAGGGCAGGAGGGGAGGAGGGAATGAGTAGAGGATGGGAGCTGTTTATATTCAGAGATCATGATATTTCCATAAGTTCTCCCATAGTGAATAGAACATTAGGTTATTTGATAGCACAAAATCATATATATATATATATATATATATATATATATATATATATATATATATATATATATATATATATATATGTGTGTGTGTGTGTGTCTTAAAAATGACAAAACAACAAGAGATCTCACTTTCTCAAACACCAAACAGAATTCTGAATAGTCTACTCTAAGTATCATCTCTGTAGGGTCTCAGGTTGCTGTATGCAGTGCTGGTTTATTACATTTGAGAGACCAAGTGACAGGTAAAGCTAGTTACTGTCATTACCATTAAGCACTGATGAAAGTGGACCAACTGGAGTATAAACCCCACATGTGTGAGTTGGAGAGTGTCTGTGGTGCTCACCTGTGTACCCGGGATGCCTTGCTGACCGGGAGGTCCTGGCTCTCCTTGTGGTCCCTAAACAAAGACAGACAGACACTGTCAACATAACATACCAGTGCAGGATGACAACACACCCTGTGTGTGTGTGTGTGTGTGTGTGTGTGTGTGTGTGTGTGTGTGTGTGTGTGTGTGTGTGTGTGTGTGTGTGTGTGTGTGTGTGTGTCACTCCATATTTACAGTACCTTATTGAATTAGCTGAGAGGGAAAACATTTGCTGTAGGCCTATCTGGTTTATATACAGATATTTTACAGTTAATTTTTTAACATTATGACATTGTTTTTACAAAGCCATGCACTTGTGACTGGTCTGTGACTTTGGAAAAGCAACTGCACAGTTAACCTGTGGTCTTGTGTAACACTGAAATAGAGGAGAGCTGTTGACTGTTGTAAGGTTCTCACAATATACCATTGATAAGGAGGTGATGGAAGGGGAATGTGGTAGCCATTTTGTAACTCAGGGGTCACATGTAGCCCTACAGCCTACAGTATAGCTCTTTCTCAAACATGATTCCTTGCATCCTCACTTGCGTCCTGCACTTGCTTCCTACTGAAATCTCATTGGAGGCGAAGATCTAGGTTCCTCACCTCAGATATTCTCCTCCAATGCTTTTTGAGAAGAAGTAAGTAAGTGGAAGATGGAGGAGAGGACACGATGAATTGAGTTTCTAACCATTGACTAAAGGCCTATGTATGACATCACTTTTTCGGTTCTCATAGGCACACAGTGACTATGACCCCCATAGCTGTTAAGTTTAAAACCGTTCTACAACCTCACACAAACAGTGATATGCCATAGCAACACTCAATTATAGACAAATGTAGAGCGAAGCAGTATTTACATTGAGACTATATTGATTACATCTGTAATTCTGCTGACTGGATGTTTTATGGGTGTGTTGGCGTTGAGACTGTCCATACCATGTTTCCTTTGGGACCGGGAGGGCCATCCACACCAGCAACACCCTGGGGAGATCCAAACAGTCATATGAGTTTGAAGACCATTATAAAGCACAACACATCACTTAAATTATGTATATGAGGTACTTACTGGCTGTCCAGTGGGACCAGGTGGACCACGTGGACCAAGCAGACCTCTGGGACCCTGAGTAGAGAGAGAGGGAGAAGGGTTGAAACATGAGGATGAATTTACTGGCTGAAAGAAGACTTTGGAAAATTATCAATGTCAACAAAGAATAATTAATAAATCCTGCCCTCTAGTGGATCAATGTCTGCAGCACAGCCAACAATGTATACCTCTCATAGTACTATATACAGTATATGCCATTTAGCTGACACTTTTATCCATTGCAGTGAGTGCATACATTGCTGTATATAGTATATATGGTCCCAGCAGGAATCGAACCCCCAACCTAAGAGTTGTTAGCGCCATGCTCTACCAACTGAGCCACAGAGGACCACTGTACTGATTATTATCTTTTACAGGAGTTGTTAGAGTTGAAATACTGTTATATGATAGTAATTTATATGGAGGCCTTACACTCTCTCCAGCCAATCCCCGTGGCCCGATCTCTCCATCCTCGCCCTGGACAGATAGGGAGAACATTCAGTTTACAGAATTAAACATGGATGTAAATGGAGGAGTGAAATATAGGGGAAGAGAAAGTGGATGCTTACTCTCTGTCCGTCCTCCCCATGTGCTCCAGGAGGTCCGAGTGGTCCTGTCTCCCCCTGTGTGTGTGTGTGTGTGTGTGTGTGTGTGTGTGTGTGTGTGTGTGTGTGTGAGAGAGAGAGAGAGAGAGAGAGAGAGAGAGAGAGAGAGAGAGAGACATGTGTTATTACCACAATAGAGGATCAGGCTTGCTGTAGAGTTGCAGCAGCTCATAACCTCTTATTAACTGGAGGCTGGCTGGTCTACTGCATCACCCTGTTGTTACCCTGGAGGCCTACTCCCTCTCTCTCCCCATTCCTAATTTAGCCTCATGGGGGCCTAATGTGGGGCATCTCTTTTAAGGGCCTCCCAGCCACCACAAAGCATCCTTGGAGTCCTGTCCGGCTAGTCCTGTCACCGAGAAGACTGCATGGTTAAGGAATATAGGATAACTTGGAAAACTGACAATAAGACTAGAGCAAATAATGTCCATTTTGTAATGCATTGATCATATTTCAGGTTCTGCTGACTAGAGAAATAGGGGTGGTATTAAATGTTACTGTTAATGTGATCTCAATCATGCCTGGTAGGAGCCTACGTATCTAGTCATTATTACCCACATACTTGAAGTACAGCTCATAACAGGACAGAGTCATTTGTCCAAGCCATGGGAACAAATCCATCAGAACAATACTTATCTTCTTATTCAAACAATTTTCCAAATGGCCTTTCAAATTAAATTATTAATTCAGAATTTCATTTTGTGGAATTAGGGATTTATCTGATTATTTTCATTCAAAATTGTCCAAAAGGCACCCCCCCCCCCCCTGTTCTAAATCTAATAAAGTCTGGCATTTTGTTTTTTTTGCCAGTTTGGTCTTATCACACCAGCCAAGAGTGTTTCAAACATAAGCCCATAAACATCCCATTCCATTTGTTTCTCTTAGACACAATTCTCCTTTGTTCCAGGAGACTCCAACATCTACCTCTCTATTACCCCCTGTGCATAAACCTCCCTGCTATTTCACCCAGACTCTCTCAAATCACTGATGGTTCCATGGCCAGTGTTTTGTGAACACATGGGACATAGTTTTCAGTTTATCTTTTCTATTATCATTTTTTTTTTATCATGTTTCATGAAATATAGCCCATGTTTGCAGTTCCAATCTCTGCTTGGTACCATTGTTCATGTGACGGTGGGAGCTGAAGAGTGAAAGGTTAGATGAAACCAGACTCTGAATCGAAGTGAATCATTGTGTAAACTAAGTCCTGCTTTGCAGAAAGAGGAAATATGAGGTTCCAGAGCATTTAGAGTGGAACTGCATTATGGTTTATTTCCCCTGTAATGGGATACAGGCTCTTAACAGGAAGGAGTAACTACAGTATAATACAGTTAACTTAGGACGATGTCTTTGATCTATCATAGAAGGGAGAGATGAAAGCTAAGATGGTTTACACAGATTTCACAGATTTCCTGTAACACTGACTTATCACTGAAACAGTTTGATCGTTTAGAGGAAAGGAGCATTTCAATAGGCTCTGTATCAATACTATCCTTTCAATAATACAATAACACAACAGACGACCTCATCTCATATTTTATTTTCCCTCCAATCTATTACCCCAACATGAATGAACCTGTGTTGTTGACCACCGGAGCCATGTATCTAACCATGTGGTCATTTTGTGTACTCACCCTGTGTCCCTTCTCACCAGGAAGACCAGGCAGTCCATCAAAGCCTCTGTCACCCTGTAAAGAAGGACAGACACAATGAGAGCTATGTCCGCGCTATGTCACTCAGAATACTGAATACTGTACCACTAACATTATGCAATAGTGGTTGACACCAGAACAGACACAAAGACACATGTACTGTACTGCACCATGTGGCATCTATTGTTAAGAGTGGTTATTGGATGTTCTATAGTACCTTAGAACCTGACTCTCCAGGCATTCCACGGGAACCATCGGCTCCAGACCGACCCTAAGAGAGACATAGAGACACACAGAGAGAGAGAGAGAGAGAGAGAGAGAGACACACACACACACACACACACACACACACACACACACACACACACACACACACACACACACACACACACACACACACACACATGATCAAGTTGGACATTAGAAGGCCTTTTACATGGAAACTACAACCTGAAAGTTCATCCAACTGAAAGTCCATCCAACTGAAACTTGGAGTACTACCATCTCTAAATTGACGTTTATGTTTTTACATAATCTATCTTTTCCAGGCCATGTTGTTGTAACCAATCAGGTCATGACAACCACCTAAAGAGGAATGATGTAATCTATTGGCAGTTTCCCTGTTTTGGCATTTTTAGACAGATTAAACCGAATTTGCCATTGATCCACGGATTGGAAACACCACAGGCATTTAAGCACATGTCAAGCAATTGTTTGTTGGACTGGAATAAGAATGGTTTGT